>NW_026862893.1:0-496353 GCF_026571515.1 Ruditapes philippinarum | reverse complement strand
TTTAGGGATTTTTTAGAAAAAAAAAATAAAGCACAAAATATATAACAGAAAAAAATTTGTTCCATACAAGGAGCAATATATTTTGTGTCCCAGTCTGATATAATCCAGATTTTCTACTTTCAAGCAGAATGTAATATATGCCTAAAACCCTGGTCAAACTTGTAAATCAGTTTCATTATCGATTTATTCCAAGAAATGATATGTAAATGGAATAAAAACTTTCAACCACATATTTCTAAAATAAAACCATGCAAATAGACTTCAAGCATAATACATTATACCACGGATAAATCCGTGATTATACATGTGAGAATGTTATTTATAATTGCTTCGTGTTTTAACATAGTGGGCATACTGGTAGACAATAAAATATAAGTCATTTGTATTTTTATTTCTTTTGGATATGTACGTCTCATTAAAAATATTTTTGGTTAAAATCATCACCGTATTTTTTAGATTTTTTTTATTTGCAAGGGCCAGAGCACATCGTTTTTATTTTAATCTAAATGTCACAATTTTTTTTTTTAAAGCACTATAGTGTTTAGTTGTCCTTTTCATTTTCACACTAAATTACATTTTCAACTTGTTTGCTTCTTACAATTGTATAGAATGTCTAAAAGTATTGCATGTGAACAAAGTAAGTATCCGCTGGTTTATAACATGTATAATGTGTACTCCCAAATGTCCGAAAATCAGCACAGGTAAAGCAGAATCTATTTTTAGAATAGCGAAGGTTAACTCATATCGTGACCTAGAAAATGTATCTAATTTATTGCTGAATATTCAGCTAAACCCGCGGTATGAGTCACGAAAATAGTTCTTCTTTTATTAATGCGCGAGTTATTCTAGAGTCCAAAAAACTTTTGATTTGTTAATAATAATGTTTTGTATAATGTAGAAATATTAATTTCCTACTAATAATTTCTTGGAACTCAGAGCTTACACCTTTATTATAGTATAATTTGCTGTCCTACTTTTCCGACAGCGGTAAATCGTTTCGGCAGTAATTTGCATAATTGCGCAATAATACTACGGGACTACAACGTTTATATCAATCATATACGTCCATATTTTAACTTGGATAACTTAATTTGAAATTGAAAAGGCTAAATATGGAAGATTTTAAGATATCCCGACATAGTATGGGAGTTTTAAAGGATCAAATTCATGTACTTTTTGTCGGGCTGTTAATCGGTTGAGGACACTTTGCGCGAGTGTAGCAGACGAAATCCCATGTAGATGACTTAGCTCTGAACGCGCCTGAGGGCGCGTCCGTCGCAAAAATGCAAAGTGAAATAACTGAATAACTTGCACAACCCATTATATCATAATGGTATGACCCGTTTATGTAAACGTTATCGAGTTCGACATGAACCTTTGTTTACATAATAAGAGCGAAAAAAATATGGAAAGCCATGGCTGTCTTATATTGTTCTTTTCCAATTAATTTAACCATTTGGATAATATATAAGTTCACTTCGACTATATATGAATTGAAAACACCTTATTTAACCGGAATCCATTATGTTAATCCACAGTTACAATATATGAAACCATACCGTCAGTGTATGAAACCGAGTTAGCAATATATAACAAGGGGGAGAATCACGCCGTTCGTTACCCAAACAAACAAGATGGCGGATGCAGCCAAAAAGTAGGTTTTTTCCCTTTTTTCTCTGAAATTCGTGATGTTCTAAAGTAAAAGTACGCATAACAACCTTCTCCACAATTTTCCTGGCACACAGGATTTTATTTCATGTCAACAAGTCAAAGGCCGAGGTCACTGGGTTCTGTTATTACATGGCATACACTTTTTCATGAAATCAATTATTTGACTGGTTATTTTTACAACTTTGTGAGTAGATTAACCTTGATGTGTCCTACTGGTTATGCCCATTTTTGATCAAAGGTAAAGGTCGAGATAAACTTATGTTTAAATATGTTCTTGTTTATGGTCAGTACGACTCAGTAGCTTAAATTATGACTTACACCTCGTACATATATAACGATAAGTTTTGCCTGCCCAGCCCATTTTAAGGCCAAAGTAATTGAATGTGACGTTAAATTCAAATATTTCCTTATTTAGAAAATGTGCAGTTTGGCATTAGTGAAGCACGCTGGTCTTTTGACAGTTCAACAAGGAATATTGGCGCGAAACTATAATACCGGTGCGAGGATAGAATACAGCCTTTAAAAAAGTCCCGTCAGTATAATGACATTCTGGTATCATATAATGTGATAATCATCTTATATATTGCTACTTCGGTTACATACATTAATAAACTGGTTTCATATATTGTAAAAATGAATTAATATATTGATAATTCGGTTTCATATCAGGACATCTGGTTCCATGTATTGCTACTTTGGTACAATATATTGAAGAATTGGTACATGTATCATATAATGTGATAACCAACTTACATATTTCTACTTTGGTTTCATAAATTGATAAATTGGATTCATATATTGAAAAATTAATTGATATATTGATAATTCGGATTCATATAAGGATATCTGAGCTACTTTGGTACCATATATTGAAGAACTGGAATCATATATTGAGAAAATCAACTTATATCACGGGGGAGAATCACGCCGTTCGTTACCCAAACAAACAAGATGGCGGATGCAGCCAAAAAGTAGGGTTTTCCCTTTTTCTCTGAAATTTGTGATGTTCTAATGTAAAAGTACATATAACAACCTTCTTTTTCCTGGCACACATGATTTTATTTCATGATGTTTCGTTCCGTGCTTCATCTGAAATGCGCGTCACCAGATTCAAAGCGAGAGAATTTTCCATCGGTTTGATCGTGGTAACAAATTCACCGTTTCTTTTACATATATGTATGTTAACTGAAACCACTCACTAATATGTCGTCATCTAAGCAGTCATGCCCATTCTGGCTAGATTTATTGCTGTAAATATTAATATCGGGGCATTTTCCGGAAATGATAACGTATGGCGCACAAAATATCAATGATAACGTACGGCGCATTTTACTACTGGGTGGATTTCCATTTGTCCAATCAGCTGATAATGAATTATTCTTATGTAGGAAATGATAGATATCTGAAAAAATGTTGGTCATGTCAGAAATAATTAATTGAACAATGCTGTACCATCGGATATAAATATCTTTCTAGCTGGTGGCATAATAGATATCCGTTGTTAATATACCAGTTAAAATACACGTGTATAGTTTGAGAATATTTTTGTATTAAATGCAGAATGGAAAGAAAAGCCTCCAATTTCAGGAAACATTTGTGTAGTGTTGTCTTCATATTAAATTTCGCCAGTGTTGTGCGATACTGATGGTCTTATCACCTTATCAGAAAGAAGAAACGCATTCAGCAGAGCAAAAATGTTAAAAAGGAACGGACGGCTTGATATATTTTCTTTTCCAAAGAAAAAGTCTTAAATCATTCCTAACAAATTTCTGATAAGGAAATCTTAATATTTGAACCCGTCAAACATTTACAAAACGAAAAGTGATTGCGACTAGCTTACAGCCAGATGAAATGAGCCTGTATTTATTCAATCTGGTCGCTCATTGAAAGAAAAATACTCAACAGAAAATACTGAATGAGTGTAGGTTCTATATTGAATTTATTGAATAAGTTAGAAAAAATGTTATGCGAAAAACTTCAATGAATTTAGTAAATAAGCAATTTTCTGTTTATTTGACGGGTGGTTAATATTGAAACGCTACCATTTAGCGTGACGTTGTGCCACTGTGACGTCAGATATATTTACGCGACATAGCCTTACAGTTTTTGGGGGCGCAAGCCCCCAATGTAATTACGATAAATTCAGCTTACTACCTTTTGAACGCATCTAGGTTATCTAGCTGCGCTGAGCAAAAATAGTTCCAATATTTTGCCATAATATTCAGATCATCATAATACCTTATCTATTTTAAAATTGACTGGTCATTTTATTACTAAATTTTAAATCCTTTTATCACAAAATTACATATACCATTGCTTTACGCGATTTGAATATAACTACGCTAGCAGTCGATAAAAATTTAATGAGAACCAGTTTATTTGTTCTACCTTCTGGTTCCCGATGCATGAGAGCCAAAGTACTTGCATAAATTTGGTGCCAATTTTATCAAGTCATAAATTAACTAACTATCATAGAACACAATAATTCAGGAAAAATGGAATACGATTTTCAAATTACATAACTTTCAAGCTTAAAATGGTTAAAAAGTGTGAATGACAGAGTAAAAATTTGTATGCGTATGAATACGAACTATTTTCCCTCTGACGTCATTTTCCCGAAATCGCCATCTTGGTCAGTTATTCCGAGAAAAGGTTGAGAAGATTTGCTATCATTTAGGAAGTCCCAGCTATTACGTTGATATTTTGGTTGCAATCTATTCCCTATGTATAATCAAGTTTTCTTCACAATCTGGTAAAGCTATTGATATATTTCGCTTGATAGACTGCAAATTTTAGTGCAGTGTCAGCTCGGCCCTAAAACGTACTCGGCCCCGAGTCAGCTCGGCCTTTTTTCAACTCGGTCCACTTTTCAATTTATTAACATATTGGTTTGTTTTATCACTCTTTATTGTTGAAACCACATAATTAATATCTGGACTTATTCAGAAACATGGAAAGATATTTTCTTAAATTATTATTACATTTTTGACTACTTTTTGAACACATTTCTATTACTCAATTTACTGTATTAGCTATCTAAGCTTAACAAAATAGGCCCAAAATTAGTCATGATATACAGGTAAAATGTAATAATTGGTGAAAAATGATAGATTTCAATTTTGTGATCATGATTTTTGCAAGCGACTGGAGGTACTGCCCCAGCCCTGTAATGAATAAAATCCTATCCTATGAGAGAAGGACTAGTAATAATTATAATTGTTAAATACAATATGACGCCTGCAGGACAGGGCAGACCGTGAGACAGGGCGGACCGTACCAGGGCGGACCGTGACTCGAGACTAGGCGGACCATATTTTGGGACATCAATAATTTAATACTTTTATTACATTAGTCCACATATTAATACTTTTTAAATCACGGTCCGCCTAGTCTTCAGTCACGGTCCGCCCTGTCCGTAATTCAATATGACTTAAGTTAAGATATACTTATTTCATACATGTAGATCTGATTTTCACAGTTTTGCCTTCATCAGATGTAGGATTTCATGATATTTATGGTCAGTCCATAATTTTATAGATTTTTTATTTGTAAATTTATAGACATTTATATATGAAAAAAGTAGTTGTATTAAAATTCAAAACCACAGGTCGATAATAATAAGATTACTGATTATATTATTAAATATAACAGATTCCAGATAATGTGAGTATCGGCGTATTTTACGCTTTAAAATCAACTAAAAATGTACAAGGTTACCAATTTGTTGCGTTCATTTACGCACTCTGTAAATTAATTACGCAAAGAATGTAAATTTGAAGCGTTTTTGGTGTGTACTTTCATTTTCGAAACAGCTGATTGACCGCTTCCATTTAACAGTTGACTGTGTATCTATTTCCAATTAATACCTGTCAAGATACTTTCAACTATTTTTCTCTGTAAACCAGTCAAATTACGTCTTTATTGCTTACGTGCTTGATAAAACAATTGTTCTATTTTCTTGATAATTGCAAGGATTTATTAATACACATAGTGCATGGTTGCTTCAAGGGCTAATCAAATTGACATTTTTTTCACACAACTCTGTTGCCGGGGTAACTATTGTAAACCGTAGTGTATTTAAAATGAAAAGAGCACAAGAAAATGTGAATCATAATATACATGAATGGAGGCGCTGTAAACATACAGAAATCGGCAATTGACAGGTGGTTATCTGCATTGGTTATGTCATTGTCGACCGTACGATTATCGAGGGTAAACAATATAAATATGCACATGAAAGGCTTTTCAACAGAAATGAAATTCATGCTGAATATCTGCTAAATTTCACATGATCTTTCAGGGAAATAAATAAAAGATGTTTATTTTGATATTTCCCCCTTAATTATCTAATATATTTTCCAAGAATTAAATTATTTTTAACAAAAGTGTGGTACAGTCATCTTTTATTCTGTTCGCTACTTAATAAAAAATGAAATACCACTAAATCTGTAATGCTATTTTAGTCTTGTAGAGATTAATTGGACCAGACTTAGTGACTTAGAATTTATTTTTGTTTTAAATGTATATAAAGAGTAACATTTATGTAATAAACTTAGTTAGAGAATGGTGTGTTAATTTTAATGTAACAAAGTATGGTGCATTAAAACAGAGTAACGTAAAGTGCCTTAAAGTCGTCATGATCCCATTGTCGTCAGTTTTTTGTATTCTCGTTTACTCTCGCTCGTGTTATCTGAAAGTACCAAAGGCGGCTTATTTTGAAAGGTGAATATATTTTCTATTTCATTGATCTGTTCTACGTTGTATATGCAAATAACCACTCCTAAAATACGACGAAAAAAGCATATATGTGTTTGATAGAGAAAGTAAGAGTTGTCGACGATCCAATGTCTTCAGCAGCCACAATGGGCGAATTAAGATTGTAAACACGTGGCCATTTGTAAACAGTGGGAAGTAACTCTGTTCAATAGATCATATTTTCTGGTTTTGTATTTGTAGCTTTCCTTCTAAGCAGACACTACCTAGTCTATTAAAAGTAACCTTTAAATTTAATGACGACTTTAAGTACCAGTTGACGAGATTTGGGCATACCTTTTGAAAACTGTCCTCACAACTTAAAGTTATTAATAATTGTTGATAAAGCATATAAAAGGATGCTGAAATAACATGTGAATTAGGTTCTGTTTATGTAAAGCGTACATATATAAGTTTAAGATCAAATGATATTTTGTATAATTTGTAACGTATAAAAATATAAATGTGAATTAATGAAAATCAAACTAAAACTTTAAGTACATTATGCTAACCATTGCTAATCATGGAGCGGTATGGCTGAATTACAATGTAATCACATGATTGTTAGATAAGGCGCGAGTTAGTTTGAAGTCAGTCCTACCAGTCCGCATAGCTCAACCGGTTAGAGCGCGAGACTTGTAATCTCGACATAGTGGGTTCGATTCCCGGGCTGGCCAACTAAAATTACTAATCAGTCTTTCGGATGAGACTTCAAATCGAGGTCCTGTGTATGAGTGCTTAAACACTTGGCACATTAAAGAACCAGGGGAAGCTTCTGGAATAGGGACATCTTTCTGTATCTGACTCTTGCACTATCCTCCAAAAAATAAAATAACTAATACTCTTCTGGAGGACTCGCCCATATGGGCAACCGGTGGCGAGTATAAATAAACTCAGAAGTCAGTCAGCTGTCGTCATTTATTCAAGAAACATTGCATGGTACTGAATGGTGATTGGCCCCGACAAAATTAAACTTAACTAGTAAAAGCAGGACTTATCCCAGATGATTTTGTTAATGTGCTGGTTGCGCCACCACCACCTTCTTCCTTCTTCGTCTAAAGGTAAAAAGAAGAAGCCAGGGAAGGCAAGAGTCTTTACAAGTACAGATGTACAGTAATAAATTGAAGCATAGGAAAAGAAGAAACAACATGATATAAAATTAAAGGAAGAAAGAAAACAGCAACGATTAACCAAGATGATAATGAAAGAAAAGGAATTATTTAGAAAGAAAGAGGAAATGAAGAAGAAAAAAGAACTGAGAGAAAAACAAAGAGAAGAAAAACTTAAAATTCAAATGGAAAAAAAACTAAAGTTACGTAGGAAAGATGAAGCCCAGCACTTATAGACACACAAGACACAATATCAAAAAGATTATTTTTGAAAAAATTACACTGATTTTATTTTCTCTTCAGGTATAATGAAGAAATTTGTCCTAAGAAACATTCAAGTAGTTGGAATGCACCATTACGGTCGCCGGGAGTTAGATCGACTGGGGGTCATACATAGTTGATATCGAGGCTAACAACTCGACGTGGCAGTATATGATGGCTATTGTTTTTAAAATACTTAAAACAGATATTGAGTGTATAACACAAATGTTAAATAAGCACAGCATATTATACGCAAAAGTAATGGAATTGCCTTCAAAACGTTCAACTTGAAATGTCAAGGTCATGGGTTACTGAGGCTCTTCGTGTTCATGCTAATTTTTCGTTACATGTAAATTTGTTCTATAAAAGCATTTTATATTATTTGTGTTCACTATATTTTGCTGGCTGCATAACATTTGAATATATATAACAACATTTCAATAGTATATGTTTTTGTCAAATGTTATATCAAACTAGATATCATTGTTAAGCTTTAAAATTTCTTTGATATTATTTGTCTGAGTAATTTGCAATAAATGTCATTTTTACTGATTTTAGATTCAATAACATTTTAAGATTTATAACAGTTCTATATGTTTGCAAGATTGTTTTTAAAAAAACAGAAAATTTGACGACTTTAGGTCCCCATTGACGACATTTTGCTTCATGTGTTGACGACTTAAGGGTTCATTTGTCCTATGGTCGTCAGTGAGAAACCTGTCTGGTTTCCCGTCTTGTATCATAAATGTTATTTATACAGCATGCGTTAATTTTATATCAAAATGGCGAGAAAAGATGCAAGTTTGATTTGATGACAACAGGGAACCAGTGCATTAATATATTTCGTTGTGGCGGCGCGTAAAGTATTCAAAGTTGACGAGTATAGGGCACTTTACGTTACGTCCTTTAATTTTACTCTGTAGATTTTTGATCTATTTAAATTTACCCCCTTCTTCTGGAAAGTGGGGGTAAGTAATTACCCCCGGTGTCAAAAAATTATCTGGAACTCTGTATAACAGTATGGTAATATTTAGAACAATTTGATGACTATCAATTTTCACTTTAAACAAAAATTTAAAAGTCATCATACACTGATGAAACTTACCTCATTACCTTTGTTGATATAAACAAACTATAAAAACAAATTGTCTTTAGCAGCGGAATTTTATATACATCATATTAAGGAGTTGCCTAAAACAATAATATGCAAACTTGTTTTTCTAAAAGAAGATTTTATTGAATATCATATACAATTTCAGTCAATGCGAATGTAAAAAAAATTCCAGCCGCAAGGACTTGGATCCTTAGACTGATGATTTTTCCCCGGCCCGGACCCTGAAAGGTTTTTTTTGTAGGGATGGGGGAGGGATATTGCCATAATAATAAAGAAAAATATTTAGCATATATGAATTATCAGACTCAACTATAAGATACTAAAGAAAAAAATATACAGAAACATAATTGATAAAACATTAGCATAATTCACAAGAAAACAATACATCTTTCAAAGGTTTAATTTTGAAGATTGGAGAAAAAATATGTTTTGGTAAAGAAATTATCCAAGACAAGATGGTGGCTTACATTACTTAGCAAAAACTGGTCGTATCCTGCGGTGATTTTGGTTATCTTGGTCTGTGAATACAAGCAAAAATTAAAAAAATAGATCGATCTTGGAAGCTTTGCATATTTTAGAAGGCCAAAAATTGTTTCAAACTGGCTGAAATTTTATTCGGACATGACAACTGACTGTATCGAAATTTATCTCGGCCCTACTGATTTTTAGTTGGCGAGGTCCGAGGACCGACAGCCTTTCGCACAGACTGCAATTTACAGTTGGTATAGTAATTTTTAGTGTTTGATGATCAGAAGATTTTTTTCCTTCTGAAAATCATGGAGTTGAATAATTTAAATCTGTGTGAAAGCGCAAAGAGAAAGAGACTGAAAATTAATTTATTATTTCTATGGACAATATAGATGTAATACATTTGTAATCAAACATGTGGGTCAATTTCCAACAGTAGTTGAATTGTGACAAAGTATTTTTAATAATTTTATTTCACTTTTAGCTACTTGAAAATTTCATGCTGGATGTTTGCTTACCATTACATTTTGCATAAGAGCTCTATGATTGACATTAAAGTCCACGGGCCAATTCATTTCTGATATATCTTTCCGATATCTTGTTATAATATAAAAGGCTGAACGTCATCGTAGAATTATTAGGAAAAAATATATATGTTCATTCTTTGTAAAAATGTTAGAAGACTTGCAAGTTACCGATTTTATCATTGCATTTATTTATTATTGAAAAAATGCTGAACGGCTATCCTCAACAGTGTGTATAGGCTAGAACTTTCAGTTTGCATTTAGGGTCAAAATATATTGTTACAGTCATGACGGCTTTCCCGTTGCTGTCAACAAACTTTAACCTTTTTCATAACTTTTCAGATCTTGGTGTATTGTCTTCATACTTGGCCACAACAACCCTTCAAATAGACCAGACTAAACTTGACCTCCATATAAACATTCAAGGTAAAATATTTAAATTTTCCTGATTTTTGCTATTAGTGGCTATGACTTTGTTATTTTTGAATGGATTGTCTTCAAACTTGTACGCAACAATCTTTCAGGATAGGACCTGATTCACTCATTAATGTCCTTGAAGCTTTTGTGATCAGAAGTTGTGCAGAATAATACAAATACAGAACAATTTCATTTACTTGGTTTTGCAACTTCTGAGACAATGGATTTTAAAGATAGTTGTTTTCTTAAAATTTAAGGACAGTATAGTAGATTGTAAAGACATTTAGTACATACTGTATATACACTATAACTACTATAGTATACTATAAAAATCTTTGTTCTTGGACAATTTTGAACAAATTGTTTCTTAAACAGTGTAAGAAATTAGGATTTGAATCGACTAGCCTGGTCGGACTACCAGATTGGAATATGCAATAGCCCAAAAGACATTTCACTGGCACGATTAATTTGTTCAAAACAGTTGTTTATATTGCCTCTGAAAATACAGTAGCCTGGTCAGGCTTGTTACTGTGAAAAGTTGGTAGCCCGAGGAGAAATTTAGTAGTCGGGCCCTCGGACTACTGCTAATTTCTAACACTGCTTAAATTATTGATTTGATATCAACTAACATAATTATTGGGATACTATATGTATATCTAATAATAATTATATTTTATCTTTCCAACTTTCTGTTTCAGATGGTCGGCCTACATGTCAGATTTGTAAATGTGAACGGCACGATATCGATTTTAAGGATGCTTTAGGGTCAATGAGGATGAAATCAAGAGAGATAAAGGCTAAAAGGTGAGACTGTCAGTGAATAAATGGTAAATGGTAAAAACTAAAATGTTTCTTTCAGTAGCATGGCATTTAAGGAAGCGGTACATGATTATTTAGAAGTGGTTGTATATGATATTTCTTAATTATTATATTCTAATAGCTTTTTTTTCTTGACTTGTTTAAAGGCTGACACATGACAGTTTATTTTAAGTCAGTGAGCTTCTGTCACTGGATAGACTATTGTCACAAAAATCCAAATTTATAAAAAGGAATTACAGTGTATTTAAATATCATTTTATAGAAGAAATTAGGAACAAAATTAATAGCAAGAACAATTGTGACATGTAACATGTAACATGTATTTAGGAATTCAGCTTTCCTTTCCTTTTCACCTCAGGAGAATTCACATTAATTTAAAATAATGAATATTCACAATAAGCACTCCGACATATCTGACATATATGATTATCTTATCTTCACTTTGCTGTTTATAGCTTATCAGAATCACTCACATTTATAAATTTAAATAATTTTGAAAAAATTGCGGCTTAGCAAATAGATAAAATACTTGGGGTGTCTGTGGCGATTGGTTGACTATAAACCTTTAAGCCTTTCACTGCTGTAGGTTCGTGCTCTGCAAGGGTTTACGGATTATTTCATGTGAGAAAGCTATCCAGCTCATTTATGGAACATTGATGGTACCCAGGTGCCTGAAATCATACACATAGGTGCACCAAGGTCTTCCTCAAGCAGTAAAGCTGGAAATTGTGCTTTAAATTGCCCCCCCCCCCTCCCCGAAAAAAACAAAACAAAAATAATGGAATTTTTATTTTGCAATTAACTTTTTCTAAACAAATATTTCAGGAGGCGTTTGTATGATAGAACAGTAATAGCAGGAGTGATAAGGACAGATGCATGTAGATGTGTCTTCATGTCGGAAACACTAGAGAAATTGAAATATTTGGGTTTTTCAAAACTTAAAAGAAATTGGAATACCAGGAGACTGCTTGCCCATTGCAATGTTGGATGATGTGATGTCGAAAGCCTCATGAATATAGTAACTTGACTTAATCTAATTAGAAAAAGAAATGACATTGAGGAGAAAACTAGTCACCAGTCTTTCACCAGGAACATGAGATAACTTTCCAATATTTGAAATATCATAATATGTATAGAACTTGAATGAGCGACCAGTTTTTCACCAGGAAAATAAGATTTATCTATTTTTGAAATATGTTTGAACAGAACTCTATCAACTTCAAGGTGAGAGTTTATCACGAAGAACATGAGATAACCTATGTATGAACAGAACCACATTTGAATATAGAGGCGCCAGTTCATCACCAAGAAGATGAGCTAACTTATCAATGTTTGAAAACTGTTATACCCCCGCACAACAAAGTTGTAAGGGGGGTATACTGGAATCAGCTTGTCCGGCCGTCGGGAGTCCGTCAGTTTTTTCTTGTCCGTCCATAAAATTAAGATTCCTTTGACCCACAGTCTTCATATTTGGCATGGAGGTAAGTCATGATTAGTAGATGACCTCTATTAATTTTGAGAACACCAAGTCAAAGGTCAAGGTCACAGGGGTCTTGACTGAAGAAAGCTTTTCTGCCCAATAACTTAAGAATCCTTCGACCCACAGTCTTCATATTTGGCATGGAGGTTAGTCATGATTAGTAGATGACCCCTATTTATTTTCAGGTCACCAGGTCTAAGGTCATGGTCACAGGGGCCTTGGCTAATTAAAGCTTGTCCGCCCAATTACCTAAGAATCCTTTGACCCATAGTCTTCATATTTGGCATGGAGGTTAGTCAAGATTAGTAGAATACCCCTATTGATTTTGAGGTCACTGGGGCAAAGGTCAAGGTCACAGGGGCTTTTATTACAATTAGCTTGTCTGCTCAAATGGTCTCATATATTCATCATAAAACACCTCCAGGCAAGGCTGCATGAAATGGGTGGGGGTGTTATTGAAGTCATTCAATGGCAGTTTCAGTTTTGAGGTCAGTAGGTCCAAGGTAAAGTTCACTTTGATCTTTTCCACTAAAACATGTAGAATATATAACTTAGCAATGCACTGGCTTACTTCCCTCAGATTTGGCTGGGAGGTTGTCTGAGCTGTAAATGACTACTGTTGATTCTGACAAATTGGTATGTGGGGGTATTCACGCCATGACAATGGCAGTTCTAGTTTGTACAGAAAATATCAAGGTGCAAGTTTCTTTTATTAAGAATAGACTTATTGATTAGATAACTTACAATATTTACAAACATTTATAATACCACACCCATTTAAAGTATTTCAGCTGAGAGTGTATTATCCAAAATACATGTATTGTTATAATGTACTTTATAGTATATTTATTGATATATTTATTGTAAAGTTTTGATTCTACTAGATTTTAAAAACATTTAGATTTTACTAGATCTTGAAAATATTTTGTTCAATGCTCTTTCATTTAATTTTGAATAATGAATCCAATAAATACCTATAATAAGTATAGGATTAAAATTGATAATGTTTTCTAGCTTTAACTTATATAAAAAAAAGTAATGTTTAAACTCCTGGTTAGATTTCAAACAGGACTAAACAGGGGTGTACAGTGCCATCCTTAGTTGTGCACATTGTTGGCATGTTCTCATTGTCGGATACCCACGGCCGAATCATTAACATTCATCATTGATTGCATGTTATGTGACATGTTTATCAATCGTGGGTATCCAACGATGAAATGTTCTGTTTCTCTGCACAAAATGGCCCCAGAGTTTAAAAAAAGAAAAATCTATCACATGTAAAACTGCCAAAATTCAAAAGAGTGATCAGAACCATACACAGTTTTGGGAGACATGTTTTTGTGACAAAAGCCCTTCAAGTTCATATATGACCTTGACCTTTATTTGATATATAATATCTTTGGAGTTAGCTGGAATTGTCATCACTTTGTTATTATTTACAGATTTGAATCATGCTTGAACAAACACAGAACCAACATGTTGAATTTTTCTGATATAACTTTGACCTTTAAATGACCATTACCGCCAAGGTTAAATAATTGAAATTCGCTCACATTGTCATAACTTTGTTTTTGTCTATGATTTGATTCATTCTTGGACAAAAGAACAATTATCATTCAACTATGACCTTTACTATTCAAATTTGAAATTTACTTTATACATTTATATTATGTTTTCTAGGAGTACTCTAATAGATATTACAATATTCTCCTACTGATGTGTTTGACTTGCAATATAAGAAAAAGCCGAGCATGGCCCAAGCTAGATAGTGGCTCTTGTTTTCAATGCCAACTTGATTATTTGTATCCATTCCAATTTACATTCTCACATGTATTATCTATTGTGCTTGAAAGGTTTCTACAAAAAATAAGTTTGTTCTTACAGTCCTGGTTTTATTTTAGAAATATTTTATAGACAGTTAAATTTTCTGTTTATTTTGCATAATCATTTCTTGGAATAAATATAGTAAGTACACTGATTTATGTTTTATACACTCACATAAGGAAGTACTTTACATGACAATTGGTTTAACAACTATAGTTTCCCAACAAAATCCAATGTCATAATTTTAAATGTTTATTCATGATATATATGATATCAATTATGCATTTTGCCTGGGTTTGTTAGTATGTTCTTGGTACATGATTTTAAATTTGGACAAGAGTTTGGAGGCGATACTATTATATTGTGTACAAAATTGGCACTTATTCAACTTTGAAAGAAGAATGATATCAGATTGGAACACCTAAAGTAGATTGCTATACAAATCTCGAATTTTGCACATATTGCGCCCCCATCAGTGCTTTCAGCACTTTGATTTATTATAGTAGACAGTAGACATTTTGTTTTGTTCCAATAGGCTTTAAAGCCGATGAGGACATAAAACATGCACAATAACGAACAGTTCATATAAACATAATAACAAAAATCAAGAAAAAGTTTGGAGAAGATCAATTGTGATTGATAAAGTAATACCAGCCGAATATTTCTTAAGTAGTTACATAATGAACATTTTCATATCAAAATTGAGCTTTAAACCACTAACATATAGGTATCTTGTATATACATATACATACACACATATACATGTACATACATAAAAAACATACATTACATGAACCATTAATGCAAAATTGTTGTATATTAATCGATTTTTAATACATAATCGCCATATGTTTATACACTTATCCTTAAAAAATGAAAATGAACGTCATAATTTGATCAAAACAATTACATGCAAGAATTTGCCTATCATATTCTGGCGTTTTTTTCCACAAATGCCCCGACAAAAACAATAATTAAAAAAATAAATAAAATTGCAGGTATCGGCAATAATAGAGTTACATTGGAGTTACATTGGAATTTGTTTATTAATTTCGAGTGTTAAATATAAAGTTTCAAATCGGATTTGGATTTTGATGTTTTTATTAACCATGTCGGAAAACCCGTCTGAAACCTTTAGTGCAAGACCGCTCATGCGCTTAGATGACATCATTATCGTTATGAAAGAACGGTTTTAAAACTTATTACGCTACTCTTAAACTAGTGTTTACAAAGTATATGTTAGTGTTCATCCGTGTTGTTCTACAGAAATTAGAAACTTCGACGGGAGCGATAGCGACCGGAGAATATTTCTTTTTTTCTGTAGAACAGCTACGGATGAATACAAACATACTTAGTGTCAAGCTTTATTTGCCTACATTAATATTAACTTTATTTCGTCACTATACCTGTCCATTTGCACAAACGCGGTTCTATGAAACACTATTAAAAATAGAAGGCTGCTATGAACGGACTTTGATATATCATCTATGAAAATTTACACAAAGAATTTTTAAGAAATACAGTGCTTTCATTGGATGACATATAAAGCTGGACACTAATATTATTTATTTCAGTTTCTTAATTTGGTTCTACACATCCTCTTATGTCTTGTAAACATAACTTTTCTATTATAAAGAAAATCAATTAATCAGAAAAAATGCGCCGTACGTTATCATTGATATTTTGTGCGCCATATGTTATCATTTCCAGAAAATGCCCCGATATTAATATTTTCAGCAGTTATTTTAGTCAGAATGGGCATGAATGCTTAGATGACGACATATTACAACTTTTTAAAGTCAGTGGTTTTAGTTAATATACATATATGTAAACGAAACAGTGAATTTGAGAGAAAAAGCCGTACGTTACCACGATCAAACCGATGGAAAATTCTCTCGCTTCGAATCTGGTGACGCGCATTTCAGATGAAGCACGGGACGAAACATCATGAAATAAAATCATGTGTGCCAGGAAAAAGAAGGTTGTTATATGTACTTTTACATTAGAACATCACAAATTTCAGAGAAAAGGGAAAACCCTACTTTTTGGCTGCATCCGCCATCTAATTTGTTTGGGTAACGAACGGCGTGATTCTCCCCCGTGATATAAGTTGATTTTCTCAATATATGATTCCAGTTCTTCAATATATGGTACCAAAGTAGCTATGTATGGAATCAGATATCCTTATGTGAATCCGAATTATCAATATATCAATTAATTTTTCAATATATGAATCCAATTTATCAATTTATGAAACCAAAGTAGAAATATGTAAGTTGGTTATCACATTATATGATACATGTACCAATTCTTCAATATATTGTACCAAAGTAGCAATACATGGAACCAGATGTCCTGATATGAAACCGAATTATCAATATATTAATTCATTTTTACAATATATGAAACCAGTTTATTAATGTATGTAACCGAAGTAGCAATATATAAGATGATTATCACATTATATGATACCAGAATGTCATTATACTGACGGGACTTTTTTAAAGGCTGTATTCTATCCTCGCACCGGTATTATAGTTTCGCGCCAATATTCCTTGTTGAACTGTCAAAAGACCAGCGTGCTTCACTAATGGCAAACTGCACATTTTCTAAATAAGGAAATATTTGAATTTAACGTCACATTCAATTACTTTGGCCTTAAAATGGGCTGGGCAGGCAAAACTTATCGTTACATATGTACGAGGTGTAAGTCATAATTTAAGCTACTGAGTCGTACTGACCATAAACAAGAACATATTTAAACATAAGTTTATCTCGACCTTTACCTTTGATCAAAAATGGGCATAACCAGTAGGACACATCAAGGTTAATCTACTCACAAAGTTGTAAAAATAACCAGTCAAATAATTGATTTCATGAAAAAGTGAATGCCATGTAATAACAGAACCCAGTGACCTCGGCCTTTGACTTGTTGACTTGAAAATAGGCTATTCTGGTTCCATATAATGGAAATTGCTATCATAGAATGTAACATCAACTTATATACTGCTTCTTTGGTTCCATACATTAATATAATCGTTTCATATATTGTAAAAATAATTCGGTTTCATATAAGGGCATCTGGTTCCATATATGGCTACTTTGGTACCATATATTGAAGAACTGGTATCATATAAAGTGATAATCAAGTCATATATTGCTACTTTAGTTCCGTACATTGATAAATTGGTTTCATAAATTGTAAAAATGAATTAATATATTGAAAATTCGGTTTCATATCAGGACATCTAGTTCCATATATGGCTACTTTGGTACAATATATTGAAGAATTGGTATCATATAATGTGATAACCAACTTATATATTTCTACTTTGGTTTCATAAATTGATACATTGGTTTCATATATTGAAAAATGAATTAATATTTGTGATAACTCGGTTTAATATCAGGATATCTGGTTCCATACATGGCTACTTTGGTACCATATATTGAAGAACTGGAATCATATATCGAGAAAATCAACTTATATATTGCTAACTCTGTTTCATACACTGACGGTATGGTTTCATATATTGTAGCTGTGGAATAACATAATGGATTCCGGTTAAATTAGAAGGTGTTTTCAATTCATATATAGTCGAAGCGAACTTATAAATTATACAAATGGTTAAATAAATTAAAAAAGAACAATATAAGACAGCCATGGCTTTCCATGAAAAAAGGTAAGGCAAGCTGATGCCTTATGAATAAAACACAAAGTAAAACGTCAGATTTTTATGTGCCTTGATAGCGCATTAGGCAGAGCGAACGTTTCAGTGTTATATTCATGGTCGAATCATGGTTATATATATAAGTACTATTACATTTGGCTGTCTTATGTATCTTTTTCTTATTTGGCCGGTTTTGTTTCAAATAGTTACAAATGCATCAAAAATTTTTGGACACGGGTTGATATGCACTTGCGTACAGTTAGAGAAAACGCCACACATCAGGAGAAAGCATTATTAGAAAAGTAAAAATATAATGTTATATATTGATCCATATATTCAAATTATAAATATTATGTAATCGTAGTGCGTTTAAATATTCTTCATACAAAAATAATTTTTGCGAATCGAACCTGCATTGCATTGATATTCAACTAGAAATTTAACTGACAGTCTTACCTACTGCGTTAAGTGGACGGTTGGCAAATTGGTAGTTTTTGTTTATTTATATCGTTAAAAGATGATAAATACAATATGATAACTGTTTTACACCCTTATAGTGGACTTGATCACTGCGTCACTTAATAATTATCTTAAACGTACTCAACACATTTACCTACGTATCTGATATAAATAATAAACACAAAAAAATATTGTTGAAAATTTCGTAATATTTGTGGGAAATCACTGACCCGCGAATTGCGTAGCTCATCTACACAAACGCTATCATTTTAATCTTTAAGGTGCAAACCGGTTTCAAACAACATTAGAACAGAAAAGGTCCTGTATCGGAAATGATGAAGGGGTTTATAATTTATTATCTCTCAATAATAGATGCTTCTTAATGACGAATCTCATTTTGATATAATTTAATTGAATATTCGGCCAAATTAACCAAATAAGTATAAACGGTAAACGCTTTTTGTCAACCGACTGAATTCCTTATAAACACTTATATTATGACACTTTCCGACTTTAATATTGATGTGTTTTATCATGATAACCTTGCATCACACATAAACTTGGTCAGTAGAATTTCTGCGGACGTACATAATGCTTTTTAATCATAGAAAGTCAGGCGCCTAAGCCCTCGCTTTTCAAAACTAGGTACGTTGTAATGCGCGTAGCAAGTAGATTCACTGATATTTGTGTGTCCAGGTGAGTGAGAAAAATAATCAACCATTTGGTTAGATAGAGGATAGGGAAATCCCAACGCCAAGGCTCGTTCCCTATGGAAAATGAGAAAATAAAAAAGTTCTCTGAAAGTGATTTTTTCTTTTTATATATCCTTTAAATAACAATAATTATCTTTAAAACTTCATTAAATGCCGTTTTATTGTTAAAATAACATTTCTACAACATTAAAATTTTTGGCCGTCAGGCCGCTGGGCAGCCAGGCCGCCAACTTCACAAAAATGAGAAAATAAAAAAGTTCTCTGAAAGTGATTTTTCCTTTCGAATTATCCTTTAAATAACACTAGATATCTTTAAAACTTCATTAAATGCCGTTTTATTGTTAAAATAACATTTCTACAACATTAAAATTTTTGGCTGTCAGGCGGCTGGGCTGCCAGGCCGCCAACTTCACAAAAATGAGAAAATAAAAAAGTTCTCTGAAAGTGATTTTTTCTTTTTATATATCCTTTAAATAACAATAATTATCTTTAAAACTTCATTCAATGCCGTTTTATTGTTAAAATAACATTTTTACAACATTAAAATTTTTGGCCGCCAGGCCGCTGGGCCGCCAACTTCACAAAAATGAGAAAATAAAAAAGTTCTCTGAAAATGATTTTTTCTTTTGATATATCCTTTAAATAACAATAATTATCTTTAAAACTTCATTAAATGTCGTTTTATTGTTAAAATAACATTTCTACAACATTAAAATTTTTGGCCGCCAGGCCGCCAACTTCACAAAAATGACAAAATAAAAAAGTTCTCTGAAAGTGATTTTTCCTTTCGAATTATCCTTAAAATAACACTAGTTATCTTTAAACCTTCATTAAATGCCGTTTTATTGTTAAAATAACATTTCTACAACATTAAAATTTTTGGCCGTCAGGCCGCTGGGCTGCCAGGCCGCCAACTTCACAAAAATGAGAAAATAAAAAAGTTCTCTGAAAGTGATTTTTTCTTTTTATATATATTCTTTAAATAAGAATAATTATCTTTAAAACTTCATTAAATGCTGTTTTAGTGTTAAAATAACATTTCTACAACATTAAAATTTTTGGCCGCCAGGCCGCTGGGCCGCCAACTTCACGCCGCTGGGCCGCCAACTTCACGCCGCCAGGCCGCCAGGCCGCTGGGCCGCCAACTTCACACATCTCTGGTGGCCAATTGTCAAATTGTGGTGCATTTTTTGTGTCATGTTGGCACGGCATCATGGGCAGTAGTATATTTCACATTGCCATGCAACTTCTTCAATGAGGTACACGCAATAGTGTTTTGGTTGCAAAGAAAAAGACCTCAAATATTTCACTTTCTGAAACCAATTGTTTCATTTTTTTAAACTATAGATGGAACACATAAACAAAGAGGGGTGTTCGAAAATTATTGCCACATGAACTATTTCTGGAAAAAACAATAAAGATATTATAAAATTTGTTTTGCACATTAAAGAATGTTCTTTCTGTTTAAGACTACGTATTTTTTCTCTTTCTGAAATCTTCAAGATAACCATTCGATTTTTTGCCCAGTATATAAACCATACCCACTACTAATATGAATTGCTGATATGCATCGTGCTTTGATTTTCGCAATATTATATGGTTGGAAAGCACGAAGATATATGACTGGCAAATGCAATTAAACTTTTTATAACATCTCTATTAGATTTCCAGAAAAAGGTCAAGTTACAATACTTTTCGAACACCCCTCGTTTTATTGGACCTCACAACGACCCATACAACTACACCTCCCTTCTTTCAAAAATAAGGACAAAAACCATTGTCTCTCCTCTTTCCTAAGGTTTTGCTGATATTTACTTAATATCACTATCAACATAAAATCCAAAAAGTTTTTCAATTATTATTAAACTACATACGATGATCAAACAATGACAAACAACAACGATAACAAATTAAATTGCGGTGCATAGAATAAGCTTATGTTACTACATGTAAAATAGATGTTGTTTTAAATAAGTTGTATGCAGTGTGTAAATTTGAAGAAAAAACTACACACCCAAAGCTTAGTTACATGAATATCTATAAATGCGCATGCACCTTGTGAAGAAATCTAGTAGTTTACATAAATCTGAATATGTTTAGCAATAGTTAACTAAAGGTTACACTCTCATAGGTACTTTATAGGAAAGATGTTCAGACGCATAGATAGGACACTTTCTGTACTCGTACCATCGCCACCACATTAAAATTAAACAAACGCAATCTATAGCATATCGTGAAATTAAAGTACTTAAAACGTAGATTATATTAAAATTAACTGATAAAATTCAATGAACAAAAATAATCTATGTAAAAAATTGTTAAGTTTACTGAAAACTTAGATTATATAATCATTAATAATCAAACAAGTCAAACGTCACAAGTCAAAAGTCATAAGTCAAAAGTCATAAGTCGCTAGTCATAAGACACAAGTAAAAAGGGCAGGTTTATGCTTCCATGCCATAATGCTATTTCGTTAATGAACTGAGAAACTGAGCAATTAAAAGAATTACGCACGCGTATTATGGTTGTGAAACAGAACAAATATAAGAACAAAGATCAACAATGCAAAGCGACATTAAGAAAATGAAGTCCTCGACAAAATCCAGTCAGACTGGACTACCGCAAAGGCAATCAGTAGCTAGGACACTGAACAAAAGGCAGGAGAAGGCACAAAAGTCTGGACATGGAGTGAGCGTACTGGTCAATAAATGATAACAATTGACAACTAAATAAAGAAACCCCTAAAATGTCAAAGCCATGTAAAACATTTATAAAAGCAAGTGAAATAACACAATTGTATAAAAATGTTAAGGGAATATCTGTGAATATTGAATTTATTGGCAGTTTTATATTTGACGGATGAGTGTGCAGTCAGAAATGCTTGAAATACAAGTTTGCAACCAAAATGCGCTTGAAAAATATTTTTGTTTCAAACATGCAAATTAAAACATTTATACAATATTTACAGATAGTTTGGTGAACTTAAAAACTTGTGAATAAATTAGAAAAACACCGCCCCTGATTGTCACTTGTAAAATATCAAAATATGTACACGACTATTTAATATCTTCAATAACTTAGTCAAATCAGAACCTAGGAAGCTGAGACCTTAATCCAAGTGTACTATATTTCCTTAGGAATGGGCATATTTAGGAATTTCGAAATAACATACAAACCCACTTACCTGGAGAAAATGCTTGCCGGTGTTGTAAATAGCCATTTTGTCAGGTTTGCAACCAATTTTCTCGCTTTCAACCATGTGTACAATCACTTCACGTCCTACTCCTTGTCAAAGCAATTTGAAAAAAAATAATGAAAAATTGATTTATGACACAAGAATATCTAGAATATTGTTGTTATAATACATATTGGTTGAATCCACTGTCCTAAACACATTTTAGAAAGATTGCGAACTCGGTGGTTATAACTTTGTTAGTTTATTCAAACTTGAACATAATAATATACTTATAGGAAAGACCTCCATTCAACAGACAGACCTTGACCTTCACTCATAAATGACATTGACCTTGAAGGTAAAGTTATTGAAATTTTTAGTTATTTTCCTGTAACTGGCTATAACTTTGTTATTATTGAATGGATTGACTTCATATTATAACAGAACATTTTTTAGAATAAAGCCTTCATGTATATCAAACTCAAATTGACCTTGGCTCTTTTATGACATTGACCATTGGTTAAATTATTGAATTTTCACTGATTTTTGCTATAATTGACTGTAACTTAGTACTTAATAAATGGATTATCTACAAAACAACATTTTGGAAAAGACTTTTTCAAAGGTCGGACTGACTTTGACCTTGAGCTATTTATAACATTGACCGTCAATGTCAAATTATTTAAGCTTGGTTCAATTGTCATATTTTTGGCGTCCGCGCCGAAGCGCGGCGCTCTTATGGAATGAGATCAGATTTTGTGAAAGGGCGACAGCAACTTCTCGAGCCTTTTAGTCGGTCATAATAAAAGCCGAAAATTCCGATCGGTATGAGGGTGCTTGATTATTAAATAAGAATGAAATGTCGCGATATGTTACAATGAATTTTCGCAATGCAAACATTTACAAATGAAATAACCTTTTCCGTCAATAAATCGCGCTCTTCGGGGTTTTTTATTTATCATTTTGTAGTACACAGTCGGTTATCATGTCATGGTATGTTATTGTTGTACATGTATCCTAGAATGATCAGTTGATGACCTAAATATTCCAAAAACCTATTTATAGATATATCTTTTTATCACTCCTATCGGTAAATGCCGGTCTCTCCCGGTCTATTTTGACCAGGATTTACTAGTGACCGGCGAATAGTACCACACGTTTATTGTCCGGTCTCTCCCGGTTTTGGAGTAGATGTTTGATATCGTTACAATTAGAAAAAAACAACAATATATAAAAAACATATACAAAGCGTTCCGACAAATTCAAGAACAGACTTCGTGTTAAGCAGCCTAGGCATGTATCCGATAGGCGTCATCATTGACAAAAGGAAACTCCTCTTCTTCGGTTTACTGTGTCGTTTGAATACAAAATTTAAAATTAAACAAGTATTTTCAAATAGACTTACGTCGTACATGCTGGAACCGAGAAAAGTGTCTGGATTTATCCCAGATTTATACAAAATATTAGGTCGGTATGGACTAACTTCGTTCTTACGAATTTACATGAACACTGGAACTATACAATCCTCATACGCATGGAAAAACACGATCAAATCAGCCATTCACAAAACTGTTGAATTCGAATGGCGCAATAGAATATTATGCGATGCCAGTCTATCTAGTTTCTCCCGCTTGCACTCAAAGTATGAACCTTGTATGTTATGGAGATTCAGTCGCCAGTATAAAACATATCAGATTCAATGTGTCTATGCATTCAGGACTTCTTTCAAAATTTTTCTCAAGAAGCTATGAAGTAACGTGTGATAAATGTGAATTACCCACTGACTATATTGTGTTACATCTTATTTTTCTTCTGTGAGAAAATGGAGAGTATCAGATCTACATTATGGTCTAACCTGTCACATATGTTAGGCATACAACAATTCGAAATCTTTTGTTCCTTTTCACCAGAATCACAACTTTTAGAAATGTTCAGTGGTTTTGATTCTTTTGACATGAACGATAGCCTGAGAGTATCATGTTTTAAGGTGTTCCTAGCAAGTGTCTATAACATGACTACCTAAGCAATGTATAAACTGTGATATAAGCAGATGGCGAATAACTTCATTGCATTAAGTTATATTGAGTTATGAACGTGTACATAAAGATTTAATACTGAATGTTATATATGTTCAATTATTTATGTTTGATTTATGAATTTTCTTATTATAAATGTACATTTTTGTGATATCATTACTCTTTGTTCACAACACAACTTACACGCCTTAATGTTTCGTTTTCGGTTTAAGGTTAACGTATGTAAGTGTTGTTTTCATTAAGAATCCCTTTTTATCTTTTTTTTTCCACTATTGCTCAATTTAAATCATAGACAATGTAGATTTTAGATAGTCAATAATTGATAGTTTGCGTAAGTGTCCTTATTCATATATAAAATAACAACAACTGGCCTAGCTTAAACACATCTTAATCGCCTTGATAATTTCGTTTCGGTTAAGGCTAATTACTTAATGTGTTTTTGGCAATCATTTAAATATTATAAAATTTGTTTTTTGTTGTTTTTTTTTTCTCAATAATTATTCATCGTCTTTCCTCAAAATTAAAATTATTGTAACTTTAAACTTTACTTAATTGAATTGAATTTTACCTCTGCCTTCACCTAAGTAATTTTGTTACACTAAACAAGCTCAGGTCTGATGCTCTTGATATATACATATGAACCTGATATCTATGCAACTAAGTAGCTTATTCCCTTTATATATATATATATTTATTCATTCAATTAACATTTGTTGATAGATATCACAGATTAATTGCATTATTTTTCTTTTAGTATGTTTGTACATATTATAATTATGCCTTTTCTTTACTAATTTATATAATTCTAAAACAATCTTGTATTTATATCTTCTGTATATATGATCTTTTGTACTATCTGTAATATGTATAATGTAAATGCTCTTCAGTAATGGAGGAAATAAAGATAATAATAATACAATTAGAAAAAAACAACAATAGCATGTTTCATTTTATCTATATGAGATAAAAACAATAAATATGTACACGGATTTATATGTAATATAAATTCGTGATATGTACAATAATTGAGAAAAAGGTACATTTTTTATGGTATTAAAATGACATTATCAACTTTGAAACATTTTATTTAATTATTCAATTTGTTATCCGTGTTTAGTAAAGATGCCGAGGAATTATTCAAAGTTACAAATTAGATTTTATGAATTATTCAATTGATCGATAATTTAAAAAATGATAAAGAAAAATACAATGTACATGTACATGGTTTAAGAATAAACAATATTATATATTGAAAGATAAACCATAATTAACTGAGTTTTTCCAGTTAAGCTTTGACTTATAATCGTCGGTCAATATGACAATTGAATTCTTAAAATTTATTTTACAATTTTAATAAAAAAGAGTAGTAAAAACTCAGTATTAAAATAGCACATAAAACACAAAAAAGAATAAAAGAAAACAATATTCATAAAATTTGTATTTTTTTTTAATTAAAATTAATAGATATTACAATTATTGTATAATAAACAATTATGCTCAACATGATCAACATGGTAATATAACCAGTGTCATATTTTTACTAACTTAAAGTGTGAACAGATACCTTAAGGGGGTCTTCGCTAATAGCGATAACATGTACATAATAAGGGACAAATGTGTGGTACGTGTTGATCATGCGTTACACATATGGATTATAAATGATTGCATACATGTATATCCGTTGCTATTAATAACCACGATCATAAAGAAATAACAATCGCCTCGGTCAATATTAATTTTTTCAGTACATATCACATCATATTCAACAGCTAAAAAGTCCATTTGTATAATATTCTAATCTCTAGCATGCTAATCAAAGTTCATAATGAACAATGTCTTTCGTCCGCTCATTCATAAGTGGTATACATTTCTGGTAGTTTATAAGAATATCTTGTCATCATATGTGTACTAGTTCATCTTCACTTGCTGCATTTCTTGCTTGGACGCCCTTTGATGCTTTGCATCAATACTTTTCTTGTTTTTATTTATATACGGTTTTGATTTTAAACCTGGCTACCAAACAAATATATTGAATAATTTAGATGTGACCTTGGCCTTAAATTGACCTTGTTTAGTAGTCAATTCGCCGGAGCTAATAATAACATGTTATTGGCAAAGCCAATACGATATTATATTCGATGGAAAGCGGGAAATGTCCTATTCTCCATTCGAAGATAATTGGCGACCGGCAAATATACATTTTGTGATATTGGCGATACTGGTTTCTGCTTCCCAGGACCAATATCGCGCAGCAGAGTCAATGCTTTGTTATTGCTCATTTACATTGGTGATTCTGACAATTTTGTGATTTTTTTTTATCTTTTATTTAAAAACTTTAAGAACATTTACACAAAGAACATGTGCATACTTATACAGTTAGTGCATTTAACATATCAAATAATGTATGATATCATTTTAGAATTGTAGTAGAGAAAAAGGTATACATAGCTGTAATAAAATATTATAACATAATTTTTCTCATCTTTTAACATATCTGACAATATTAAAAGTTTGTTGTAAAGCGTTTAATAAAATGAGAATTATATTTATGGACGAGGTATAGTTTCATATTGTTAAGTTCGTGTAGAAAGATTCCATTAATGTTTATAGTATCGGCACGTTGGTTACTCATCATATAAGCTTTGTATATACTAAAGCCAATGATTGTAAAGATCAAATTAATTTGCCAAAGATTTGAATGCTGCGTATTTTCGAAACTATAACCTAGTACAATATTTTTGAGATTGAAAATATGTTTACAGATTCCTAGTGACTTAAAAGTTTCAATAAATCTTTTCCAGAAAGCATTAAGTGATTGACAATGAATAAAGAAATGTTCTGTGCTATCAGTACAATTGCATAAAACGCATTTCGGACTATTTTTCAATTTCCATTTGTGTAAGTTATCCCCTGTCGGTATTATATTATGAATGAGTTTATAACGGAACTGTTTATATCTATTGTCAATGCTTGACTTTATATTCAGGTATACTTTATTCCACGGAATTTCATGTTCAAATAAAATTTCCCATAGGCGATGAATGTATGGTTTTTCCGCTTTATTGTTTCTAAGTATGTTATAAATCTCTTTGTTCGATTCTTTTGTAAGTAAAGGAGAAAAGTCAGTTTTAACCCTAGTTTTGATTGATTCGTCCGATTTTAAGATGAATTTCCAGAGTTGCGGTAAAGCTTTACGTAGCGTATAATTTTCGGATAGCCAATTTGATTTATTTCTGAGTTTTGAAAGAATAAGATGTTCACTGATATCGCCATTTGCATCGATAATATCATTTACAAAAATTATGTCAGAGTTTATCCAATTATGAAAATATAAAGATTTTTTATTCCATAAAATGTGTTCATTACCCCAAATTATTTCTTTACGAATATCAAAGAAGTGTTTTGGCTGCTTCTTATTAATATTTTTAAATAAAATCCATTTTTTAATAAGTTCTTTATAGAAATCAGGTAAAGTATAATAGTCTTTTGGTAAACTTGAGACAGATTTTAAGTTCATGTAAAAAACAAGGAAATTTTTGCCGAATTTGTTTAAGAAATAACTTGGAATGACTTTCCAGTTTGCAAATTCATTTGAAAGAAGGGATTTTACCCACTTGCAGCATAGTAACAAAACTTTCAATGTCGATCATGTTTAAACCGCCTTTTTCGAGATCGTTTATCAATATATTTCTTTTAACCTTTTCACGTTTATCGTCCCAGAGGTATGTATATAATAATGAGTTGAGTTTTTTCTGTATCTCTTATGGAAAGTACAGTGATTGCATTAAGTAGGTAAATTTTGGAAGTAAAATTGATTTTATAACAGTGAGTCGTCCATAAATAGTAAGTGTTCTTTTCTTCCATGAATTAATTAAGATTTTACAGTTTTGAATTTTCGTTTCCCAGTTTAGTTGTTCGCATTCTTTTTTATTTGTGCCAAAAAAGACGCCTAAAGCTTTCACTTTTTCGCTCCATTTTATGTCAGTTAATTTTAAAATTATCAAAGTTATTCCCTAATCTAACACATTCTGTCTTGTGCAAATTTAGTTGTAGACCAGAATGTTTTCCAAAAATTTCAATAGTTGATAATGCTTTTTGTATGTCTTCTGTGCTTTTTAAGAACATTGTAGTATCGTCGGCTAGTTGTGTCATTTTAAGATTAAAAGTTTCATTGTTTATTTTTATTGAGATTCCGTTAATGTCATTATTCTCTCGAATTGAATTAGCTAGGACCTCGGCAACAAGGATAAAAAGCAAAGAAGAAATTCTGCATCCCTGTCTGAGACCACGTGATAGGGAGAAAATTTTTGATATCCAACCATTGTTTAATATACATGACGAAATATTATTGTAAAGGGACGTTATCTAGCGAATAAACATTGGTTTAAAGTTAAACTTTTCAAGGGTTTTAACTAGAAAGTCAAACTCGATCGTATCGAAAGCCTTTCTAAAATCTAAAAACAAAGATTTCCATCAATGTTATGTTTTCCGCAATAGTCAATAACGTCTGATATTTGTCGTATGTTATTACCAATAAAACGATTTTTATTTGTTTGGGTCGTCAGACCAAACAAATAATGGTAGCGAAATTTCAGAGTCTAATGTTGTTAATTGCAAATGCCGAAAGTAGTCCACTTTTTTGAAGCGGTTACTTCCCTTTATATGTACACTAACGCCGAAAAATTCAGGGGAGATCACTGCGTAACGATTGTCAAAGACAGGCACATTAATTTTCAAGCAAAATAATTCCCGAATGGTCGAAGATTTCTAATATTGTTTTATTGTATTTTCTGATCGAAAATAAGTAAATACAAAGCGGGCATTCAATCTCTGACACAGAAGTTTATGACAAACCTAACAACAAGTAGTTCTCAAAACAGCTTAAAACTAGCGATTTAAAAGAAAGAAATATTTTTATTTTGTTACAAGTATCCAACAAATTACAACGCATTCAAAGTTTAAAAATAGCGTTGGCTTATATAATTGTCAATAAATGCACAATCACAAATTACGCGGATGAATATGATTTTATCAATGAAAATACTATTTTTAGCGATGTTGATTACCGAATACTATACGTACAAACCGAGTAGTGGAATATCACGGATTTATATTACATAATATAGTAATATAAATCCGTGTGGAATATATAGATTCTACATGTCGGACTGTTTGGGCGAGAAGACTTTCGCTAAATTATTTACTTCAATTTTAAACAACAGGCTTATCCTGAACAAAATACCTCGAAATTAATTAGGTTAACAAACCCGAAATGCAATGGAAGTTCTAAATTTAGAATGACTCGATGTTATTCAGACATTGTTTGTATAACTTCTCCGCGGTGCAGGGGTAACGCGCTCGCTTAGTGAGTGAGAGGTCTGGAGTTCAAATCCCAGTCGAGGAAACTTTTTTTTTTAATTCTTTTTTGTCTTTGTTAAGGAAGTAGCCATGATATGCAAGGATAAAGTGTAGCTGTCGTAAAAAATGAACATAAATGATATTTTTATGCAACTCTAGTTATGCAGAATTCCGTATGTATCAAACTCTGGTGCCTTGCACAATGAATTATAATACATAAAAATAAACTTATACAGGAAAATACATACAGATATACAGTACGAATTAGATTGCAAAGATCAGAAAATACCAGAGAACTTGCAGCCCTTTGATTCTTTATAAATATACATGCTTATAGTAAGCTCCAGGATTATTTACATCTGTGTTAAACAACAGTTAAAGTCGTTACAAGCCCTAATTTAGAATAATACGGTTTTCTTCAGGCCGTTCACAAAACGGATAAACAAACAAACAGTGGACATACAGACAAAATGGCGGCCAAAGAACCAAATACAAGTAGTGTTTCAAAACAAAGGACAAATGATGATGTATCAGGCAAGTTAGATTTATTATTGACAAGTGTAAGTGAATTGAAAGAAAATCAAGAAAACATGAAGCGTATGTTTGAGTCAAAATTGGACAAATTAAAATCTGATTTGATTACAAATGTTGACACTAAAATACGGGCCTTGCGAGATGAACTCAGTATTGACATTGGCAAGGAAACTAGCCGTATCGATCAAATGTTGATAACTATTCAGACGTTACAATCACGAGTAGACGCAGCGGAGCAAGCCGGTGGCGCTTTTCATAACGGTAATGTTTATGACGTCACAATGCAGACTAGCGGGTCACATGATACACCGGTTAACCAAGGAAATCCCCTAGACAACCAGGATATTACGATCGTTGCTTTCGGAATCCCAGAAACCGAGAATGAAGACTTAATTCATAAAGCAATGGATATTATTAACTCACTTGGTGAGGGAGTTTCAACTGTAGCTAACGTCACTGCTGCAGTGCGTATTCCAAATCGTTTCGATAGCAGGCCTGGTATTGTGAAAATAAGTTTCGGATCTATTCAAGAAAAAGTGGCGGTCTTAAGAAACAAGTGGAAATTAAAAGACGTAGAGGAGTATAAACGTGTATTTCTGAAGAGCAGCAAATCACGCGTAGAACGCCTTATTGAAAGAAATGCACGTGCAGTGGTACGTAACCTACCACAGGGAAATTCACTTAGAGTAGATGCAAATGGAATAATTACATCACGACGCCAACATACCCAGCAACACCAGCAGCACCAACAACAACATAGCCATTAGGAAAACTCCCGACCCAATGAGACTTTACGTCTTGGTCATTTAAACGTTTGTGGTTGGACAAATGAAAACTGTGAATTACGGATTAAAATTATTGAGTCAATTAAATGCGATATTATCTGTCTGTGTGAAACGCATTTGCGTGATCAAGATGTTATAAATGTTCCAGATTATAAGTGGTTTGGATTTAACAGGAAAGATATCCATGTACATGCCCCAAAGCCATCAGGAGGGGTAGGAATTTTAGTTAAAGAGAAACTGTTTGAAAATTATAATGTGGAAATAGTTGACAAAAGTTTTGACGGTATAATGAGCTTAAGCTTTCGTCACGCGACATCGGATTATAATTTTATGGTGTTTTCGTGCTACCTACCACCGGAGAACTCAACAAGGGGGAGAAACGCACAGACATTTTACGCTCATCTTCTTGGTCAAATTTATCTGAATAGTGAATGTGATGCTTTGTATATTTGTGCAGACTTTAATTCACGTCTGGGATCCCAATCAGATATACTTACTGATATAGATCACTTACCAAAAAGGACTATAATAGACAAAGGTCTTAATCAGCATGGGCATGAGTTGAAAGATTTTTTAATTGAGTCAAAAATGTGTACCTTAAATGGACGTTTCTCGCCAAATAGTGATAATTACACTTCTGTGTCACGAAAAGGTAGGGCAGTTGTAGATTATATATGTGTCCCGTTAGACTGCTTTCATACCTGTAAATCTTTTGAAGTGCGTACAATGAATTCTATTGTTGAAAAACACGATCTGCACGGATTATTAGGAGAACGGTCGCGAATACCGGATCATTCCGCATTGATTACAGAAATATGCTATACACAGCACGATAATGTGGGTCAGACTATGTACACAGTTCAAGAGATTAGACGCCCACGATATAAACTGAACAGAATTCCCGGGGATTTCATGGACAGTGTTTTAGGAAGATTGGCAATTATTGACTTAATATCGCAAATAGAAAGTAGCAGAGAAAACCAGGTAGACATTGACCAAATATATGATAAACTGTGTAATAGTATTTTAACAGAAATGGACAGGACTGTACCAAAATATACCTCTACAGTAAATAGCAAAAGGTTTAAGAATAAAAAGCCATATTGGAACGAAGAATTATCTAACCTTTGGAACGATTTGAATGCAAAAGAGAATCTATTCTTAAAATATAATGACTCTAGAAGTGTGAAAACAGCATTAAGGAGGGAATATATTTCAGCCAGAGACAAATTTGATAAAACACTACGTAACACGGAGCGCTTTTATAGGAAGTCATTAGCAGACGACATTGAATCAATGTCGACCACGAACCCCAAAGAGTTCTGGGACAAAATCAATAAACTTGGTCCGAGATCGAATAAAACAATTCCAGAAGAAATTGTGGATTGTAATGGAACGTTATATGTGAAGAAAGATCTGTTCTTGAGAAGTGGAGAAAAGACTTTGAAAATCTATACAACGGTGCGGATAGTACGGATTTTAACTCAGAACATTTCGATCGCGCAAAAGTACACAAACTGTTGTTAGAAAACAATATGGACGATCCGTTATACACGCCGAACGAGTCTCTAAATAAAAACATTACCATTGAGGAGATCTGCTTAGTAGTTGAACAGGCAAAATCTAGGTCAGCTGTTGGTATTGACAATATTCCCTATGGTGCACTGAAATCCCCACCGGTTATAACTGTACTTCACGAGCTTTTTCAGCTTATATTTGACTCTAGTTTGATACCTTCAACTTGGAGAAAAGCAATTATTTGTCCTATTCATAAAGACCCAGCCTCAGATCCCCGTGTTCCAATGAACTACAGGGGTGTTAGTCTGCTCTCGTGTACAAGCAAATTATATAGTGCATTTATGAACAAAAGATTAACAAATTATTTAGAGACCTCGAACAGACTAGTAGACGAACAGAATGGCTTCCGAAGAAACCGCTCATGCGAGGATCACGTGTTTGCATTGAACAGCATCATTCGGAATAATTCGGCTGTTTTTACCGCCTTTATAGACCTTCGAAAATGTTTTGATTTCATCAATCGTGAAATGATGCTGTATAAACTACTTCTTAACGGTATCGACGGGAAGCTGTATAAATCAATTCGAAACATATACCAACATTCTAGTTCTTGTGTTCGGATAAATAACAAGCTTACTGAGTGGTTTGACTGTAACTCCGGAGCAAAGCAGGGAGACAATCTGTCACCGACAATCTTCTCCGTTTTCATAAATGATTTCGTGAAAGAAATTGAGAATCTAAATATTGGTTTCGAAATAGGAGGAAAAAAGATCTCATCATTACTGTACGCAGACGACATAGTCTTACTAGCAGAAACAGAAAACAATCTTCAAATACTATTAGATACACTTCATGATTGGTGTAAGCGGTGGCGCGTCCTGATAAACAGAGAAAAATCTAAATGCGTTCACTTCCGGAAAGGGAGAGCGAGGCAAACGACGCAGGACTTTAGAATAGGAAATAACTTGCTTGAAAATGTTCAGAATTACAAGTATCTTGGCGTTGTATTCAGCAGTAATGGAAATTTCTCGTGTAATGCAGAAACTCTCGGAAAAGGCGCAGGAAGAGCACTCGGCAAGATAATCTCAAAAATTCATCCATTAAAATCTATCGGTATTAAAACCTTTGAAAAACTGTATAATTCGTGTGTAGTACCAATATTAGATTATTGCTCTGGCGTTTGGGGATACCGGAAATTCCAGAGTTTAGAAAATGTGCAGCATCGAGCAATCAGGTATTATCTGGGTGTTCACCGTTTTGCACCTGTACTTGCCATAACGGGAGACGTCGCGTGGCTGCCGGGAAATTATAGACGGTGGATTAATATTATCCGTTACTGGAATAGACTTCTTTCATTCAATGAAAATCGTATAACAAGGAATATATTTGAAATGGATTATAGTTTATGTTCAAATAATTGGTGTAGTGATTTGAAAGAAATCTTATCCTTAATCGGTTTATCAGAGTACTACAACAACAAGATGGTTATAAATCTTGACTTTGCGCGCTCTAAGATCTTGGAATACTATAGTAGCATATGGAAAATCGGATTGAAAACATGTCAAAACTAAGGACTTATACTTCATTCAAAACAGAGTTTGCAACTGAAAAGTATGTCTCTTTAAGTATGAAAAGAAACGAACGATCACTTCTTGCCCAGTTAAGATGCGGCATTTTGCCATTACGCGTTGAGACAGGACGTACATTGGTGAACGTGTTGAAGATAGACTCTGTAGATTTTGTACCGATCATTGTATCGAAAACGAAGAACATTTTGTAGTAAAGTGCTCATTTTATAGACATATACGTTCTGAATACTTTGGTGAACTATTTAATACAAATGATTTTAACTCAAAGACTGATTCAGAAAAATTAGTTTATTTGATAAATAACAAATCTAGAACTCTTGCTAAATACATTGTCAAATCATACTTGTACAGACGTGAAAGCATTTACAGATAATCTTATAACTTATAGATATAGCTTCGATTTTTTACAAATGAATTTGTTAATATATTCACTTATGACTTTATGTAAATATCTCATGTTTATTGAAGGTGACTTATAGGCCCATTGGGCCGGGTGTATGTAATATGTTATATTATTTGAATTTGTAAAATATGTTTACACATGTCACTATAATAAATAAATTACTTACTTACTTACTTATAAATTCACCGTGGCTGAAGGGTTTTCGCGCTCGCTTAGGAAGCGAGAGGTCTGGAGTTCAAATCCCAGTAAAGGCAACTCAAAATAAATATTGGATTGAATATCAGCGTTGCAATTAGTCTTATAGCCAATTTACTACAATTAAAACGCTTGAAAACATTGGTGGCACTATACCTAAATCTCACAACCTGTACCTTTCTTACATTCTGAGACCCAAACAAATTCAGCGCCTTCTGTGCTTTGATTTATGTAACCTTGTTGATCGCTGTCTATAATTTTCGGAAGTACTTTTTGTAACCTAATCGCGAGTACCCGAGTTAAAATTTTGTAATCGTTATTAAGCAACAATATTGGACGCCAGTTTTCAATATTTTCTGGGTCTCCTTTTTTGTACAATAGTGAAATAACACCGATTTTCTGAGAAGCTGAAAGTTCGTTTTCTTTGTGTATTTCGTTATAACAATTTACTAATAAAAATTTTAAGTGATGCCAGAATGTACGATAGAATTCGACTGTAAGTCCGTCATTACCTGGACTTTTGTTGGTTTTCATGCTGAGAAGTGCGCTTTCGCATTCATTTATATTTATTAAACATTCTAAGTCATCCGAGTCTTTGTCTTTTAGTGTTTTCTTAAAAACAGTGTTATCGAAAAAATCCCCTAAATTCTCGCTGTCTGCCTTTTTTGTATATAGATTTTGGTAAAATTTTACCTCTTCGTTCATTACATCTTCAAAGTTGGTTATTTGTTTTCCGTCAATTTTTAACGAGTTAAGAACTTTTTTCGTTTGTTTCGATTTTTCTAACGAATGGAAATAATTCGTATTTTTCTCACCTTCATCGATGAGCTGTACACGAGAGCGTATTTTTGCACCGTTTGCTTTATTTATATATATCGTCTCGATTTCGATTTCTAAATCTTTTATTTGTTTAAGTAATGTATCTGAATTATGCGAATGAAATTCTTCGTATAGCTGCGAAAGTCTTTTTTCTAAACTCGTTAATCGGTTTCTATTATGTTTAGCTTTCAGTTTTGAGAAATAGATACTTTTTTCTTTAATGCTGTATTTCAATATTTCCCACATTGTTCTATGATCAATGTCATGAGATTTGAATTCATTTTGAACGGAACTAATGGTATTTATGATAAGATTTTTATATTCAATATCTTCTAAATGAGAATTATTCAACTTCCAATAACCTGGACCGCGATGACTAGGAATATTTACTTTTAGACTGATACCTAAGTGGTCAGTATACATTATTTGTGCAGGTCTTATGTCGCAGCTGGCGATTAAAGGTGACATGCTTTTTTCAATAAGCCAAAAATCAATGCGACTTTTTTCCGCGCCATTTGTCCGTTTCCAAGTAAATTGAATTTTATTTATATTTTTAAGTTTCCAGATATCGCATAGACTATGTGAATGTATTAGATTTTAAGCTTTTCAGATGTTTTAGTGCGCGAGTTGGAATGAGTATACCTGTCTGTTTCGTTGAGTACATCATTAAAGTCTCCTCCTATTATTTTTAAACCTAATGATTCTTCTTCAATCTTATTGTTAATAAGTTCAAAAAAGTTATTTCTACAACGTTTGTCATTTGGTGCGTATATGTTAACAAAAGTGAAAACTGTTCCCGAGAAGTCAATATTTAAAAGCACAAATCTCCCAGATTCTTCGTCAATTATATCATTTATGACATTATATTCAATGCACATATTTTTGCGAACTAATATAGTGCAACCTTTTGAGTGAGTCGTAGGTCCAAATGCATTGTAAATGTGATAATCTTTAAAATCTGTTTTAACATCTTCCAAAATATCATTTGTAAAGTGGGTTTCTTGGAGAAAGGATATATCTAATTTTTGTTGATTTACCCATTCTAAAAACCGTAAACGTTTGGGCTTCGCACGTAATCCCTGTACATTAAGGGAACCTATATGAAGTTTATAAATAGACATATTGAGAGATTGATTGACTTATTAAATTAAAACACGTAAAATATATCTTGTAACTTGACATGTACAATGTGCACGCTTGTGATAAACGCATTATTCTTGAAGCCTTGACGAAATCGCGAAACAAAAGGTTTCGAAAATGCAATATCAAAATGTAGCTTTCTTGTAATGCCCGATATTTTATAAAAGCTTCGGATTTGGAAGCAATTGTACTGGAGCATAGAACGAAAGTAAATTTCCAAAGTACATGTATAAATTGTGAAAAAAAAAGTGGTTTCGTTAACATATGAATAGAATATATCAAAAACATTAAGATTAATGAACAAACATTAACATATTGATAACATCTTAGAATATTTGTTTTAAGTATCAGAGATTTGCTATACAAATTAACATCAATTGTATTAACTTTATATAAATTAAACATACATGTATATTTTTCAAAAATCAATTTCCTATGCACCGCAACATGTAAGTACACTGCCTCGGTATATGAATGCTTGATAAAATCAAAATATAAATTAAGTTGAATTCTATGTAGAAAATATACTATACAGATGCAGACAAATACATGACCGGTATTACATTGAGTAATAAGTATGTTTTGTTGATCGGAGCACCCGAATGTCGCAATTACTATGAAATTATCTAAACTATTTTGAATGTTTCTCGTGTTTTCCATGATTTCTTTGCGCGTACTACATTTTGGCTTACATAGTAAAGCGTCAATATACGGAATTCCATAAACGACAGCCTACTGCTCACTGCCTACTGCTAACTGGACAGCCTGCTGCTCACTGCCGACTGCTTACTGCTTATTGACAGTCTAAGTCTATGTATGGATCAAATAGAAGGATTCCGAATGTACACACATGTGCGCCCGCCATTTTGTTGAAGGTAAACTTTGCGGAAAACAATGGTAAGTAAATTAAAAAGGATTATTTTATAGCCTAATAATTTGTAATTTCGAATTCATTGCAATGACTTGTGTACGTCCCACCATTGCACACTGCTTTGATTATGTTATGAAATGGTTCCACGTGCCTCTTGCACAGGTGATTGATAAATTGTCAAATATAGGACTCATTTTAGGGTAAATCAACTTAATAATAAATTATTCACAAAGAATCTGTGTTCAACAATCAACATGGACGGGCCTGAGCCCACTATTCCTCGGTTGAGAGGCGGAGATCTGGACCATTATGTCAACACTCCCTTATTTTATTTAGAATTTCATAGTTTATTAAACTTTCATTTGACAACATTTCTAGAAGAATATCTGTAATATTCTGGTGAAATCACTGGCGAAATTTAGGCTCAACATTCTCTCATAATCAAACATGTGTGAGTTCATTTACGAGATCATTTTAGTTCAGTTTTCATTGGCTGTTAGTTATAGCTTATAAATGTGTAATTCCGTATTAGATGTTATGTTATGCATTTTTGTTAAGTTGATTGCTCTCTTGATAGTTTATGTTGCAAAGATATGTGCTTTGAACGTTAATTATAGAATCAATTTTATTCCAGTACAGAGGATGATAAATCTGACAGAAATATTTCAATGGAGGAATAGTCTATACTTTCATTGACTTCACAGACAAGCAACAGAACCAATACACCTGTATGAAAATATTGAAAATTACAATGGAAGAGGAAAAGGACTACATAAATATATTGGTTCTTATAGACCAGTTTAACTCGGCTTCCTTCTGAAAGCATAAACAAAGACAAACTTGACTGTATTCAAATTGTTTCAAAAACGTTCAATATTTCAATGACATAAAGAGTGCAAACATAACGTGATAAATTACAGTTTATCAGCTTATTTTACTGTTATGAAAAGCCATTGTGCTATTGAAAAATTCTGAAAAATAATAGATTCTTAACTATTTAAATTTACTTAAAAATTTCTGATAGACAAAATGATCATGTTAATGTTACAATATATTTTTTGACGTGTTTGTTTAAAATCCATCTTTTATATAATTTTTATAATTATCTTGTTAACAAACACACTTAAAAGTGAACTTTAAGGTTGGTTATTTTTTCTATTTCTTTTTGCAATTACCGCAAGTAAAACCAATGAGCAAATCTGCCTTCGTATTTGCCAGAATCATCCAATGAAAGTCATTACTATTTCTATCAGGGTTCTAGAAGTTTGACAACTAAGGTAAACAGTTCTAAGACATCGTGATAGTGTAGAGCTTCTATGGTATAATATGAAGCATTTTTAAGTTACCTTTATTACAACGTGTATATCAATTTATATTGCAGAGTATATTTACATTAATATGATTAATCTCATAACAATTATATAATTCATAACAGAACTTTCAATTATAATTCTGCTTTTATATTAATTACTTTCCCCGAAACTTTACAAATATTTAATATAGATTTTGATTTTTTACAAGCGTGTCATAATTTTTATTTTTAACGATGTATACAAGAAAATATTAGCTTACTAGTCTCATTATTGGAACTAAACATACTTTTTATGTGGTGTTTAAGTGTATTTTGTTTTTCATTTTAATTGTAAATAAAAAAGTTCTTTAAAAATAAAATATCATAATTTTCTTGTAATTTTGTTTATGTTTAGCTCCCCGGAAAACAAAATTATGACATGTGTTAATCATAAAGCAAAGTTTGTTTGTTGAATGTTGTAATATGACCAAGTTGGAAAAAACAATATTCAACATTGTCCACATTTAAATAGTGTCTTAGTCCATCAGGATCGCGAAAAGTATGTATTAGGAAGATGAAGATTACGTTATATTATTAGTTCCATAAGAAATACATCTGAAGCTCCAACATCTGGAAAGTTAACTGAATATATTTCTTCAAAACAACTTTACAAGTTAACCTAAACACTCTTTCTTAAGACAATGAAATAAAAAGACGGCCGTCCAGCAATATATTGATTAATCTGTTTTCTTTCCTGTGGTTTTAATGCCTTTATCACAAGTTATAATCAAAGCACTGAATGTACTGATGGGGAGGCTATGACAGAATGTTTCAGACTTATAGTTTCTTTTCTTTTTGCTTAAAATATGCTGTTAAATAAGAAGATATGCACATTGCGCCATTTATCGTTCAACCATTCATATATATGGTTAATATTGTTGACTATTCATTTTGTTAATATTCCAGAACATTTCATTGAGGTCTACATTCGGACTGTTAATCATGCAAATTTTGAAAAACCTAAAAACCATTCATAAATGACATACCAGCAGGTATGACGACTGTTCATTATAAGATCATAATACCATTTTACAACTGACGGTTCCTTATCAAAATATTCTAGGACTGTTCATCATAAATACTTTATGTCATTTTAATATCATTGAATGATAATAACAACTGCAAGTTAAGCAACATTTTAATTGAACATAAAAATTATACATATTTACATGTACCATAATTGAGATCAATAAGACACTGTCTTGTGATGAGTATTATAATTAATTCTCTACGGACAGAAAGTTGTCTTCTCCCGAAGCAAATCTCGAATAAAATCACGTTTCAGAAAATTATTCCCATTTAATTACTCGTCGCTGACTTTGACGGCTTCGGATAATATTTAAGCTAAATATTTCTTGAAAAAATATCTGCAAAGCTTATAATATTCAAAATTGAATCAACCTAAGTGAAAATTGATCAGGAAGTTATATCTTCTTTTTTTTACCGCCAACACTCAACCAATTTATGGTAGTAATCGATAGATTTTTAAACCTCACTAGCTTGAAAAATATACTGCGGAAAATCTGTTGTTAAAGCCCGTCTCACACAAAACACGGTTGGACACTCGGTTCTCATACGGTATACTCGGTTATACACGGGTTGACGGGTACGAGTATTGGGCTCCAACCGTGCCTGGAGATTAGTTGGTACGAGTTAGACTCGAATATAGCACGAGTATGTGCGAATAAAGCACGGATATACTTGGTCAAGCAAGGTTTGAACACGATTTGCATACGAATACATACGAATGTTGTACGGTTCCAACTACGGTCTGATACGGTCTGGTACGATTAATCACGAATTTTACTCGATTCACTCGACTTTTACAGGGTTAACATAGGATCCCGCCGACTTTTGTTCTAGTTATCACACATTCGTGTATGTTTTGATATAAATTGGCCCATTTTGATGGATTGGCTTTATAAATTTTCGAATTCTCATCGAAAAATAAAAACAATAGCAGATGCAACGGAAAACTGAATAAGGGAACTAGAAATAATGGTTAGACTTAAATAGACATTGAGATTATTTTGGCCAGAAGTCGTGAGGAGAGACAAAATCAAGCCAACATAAGGCAGAGAAGAAGGAGGCAAATTTCGACAATATAATGGTTCAATAGAAGGACCATGTTTGGTCAATATGAGACTCTGCTACAAGAACTAAACAGAGAGGACCCTATGTATTACAAGACCTTCCTCCGTGTTGATGACGAATTGTTTTAGGAGTTGGTGAGACGCGTTAGGCCAAAGATATCTAAGAGGACAACCGATTGGAGGTTAACAATAATATTATATTTTTTCCAGGGAAAAATAATCAATAGCAAAGTATAAATAGCATGAACTATTAATACTAATCTCAATGATCGATAGTAGAAATATGTATAAAAATATATATATGTGAGAATTTTAAAACAAATGTCGCTGATAAATATTTGACTAATTATTTATTTTCAGAGAACAATAGGGGCCTGGACTCATGCTTGCAATCACACTCAGACACAAGGCCACTGGTGCTACATGTACAGTTTCCGTGTTGCAGACAAAACAATCTCCAAATTCATACCGACCGTCCTGGAGGCCATAGTCGACACATTTAAAGCCCACGTTAAGCTACCACTTATTTAGCAAGGTAAATGGAGGGAAGTCAGTGACAAGTTAAACACCACGTGGAATTTTCCCAATGCTTGTGGTGCCCTGGATGGCAAACATATTCCTATCAAGGCTCCACCAAAATATGGATAACTCTACCACAACTACAAGGATTTTTATGATCCTTCTGGCATTGGCAGATGCTTACTACAAGTTCTAGAGGAGAGTAAACTAGCGGACGCAGGAGTACCTGTTGGCCGTAACGTAGACCATAACCTTGGAAAGCAACAAAGAAACTACCTCACGGGTTACTTCATGTCTGAAGTTGGTTCGGTTCCATGGCAAGATAAGATGATATACTAGTAATAGGGACCAAGACCAATTAAGGGACTATGGGAAATTAATTTTTGCAAAGGTATAATTCTAAAATATTTAATAAGCAACGCCTTAAAGTTAATTATTTTAAAGAAAACTCTCCGAAATAAGTAGAAGCTGCGTAAAAAAATGATTTCCTAAATATTTATAATATTCGATGAAAAAGGCCGTGTAAGATCGCACGAGGCCGTGCGATACCGTGTATACCCGTACTATACCGTGTCTGTCATGTATGGTTCGTACCTGAACCGTATTGGTCGCATGGCGATCGTATGAAACCGTGTATGCACTCGTGTGAATCGTACCGTGATCGTGTGATATTCGGGTGTTAATCGAGTGTTGGATGTAGGACTTTAGGACGGTCTCGAACGATTCCATACGATTTATATACGATCTTGACTCGGTTGGACTCACTCGTAGTGGACTTGAAATACGGTTGTATGTACGGGTCTCATACGGTCTCACACGGCCTCTTACGGTCTTGTACGGTCGCTAATACGATAATACACGGACATGACATCCGTGTCAGTTTTTTTAAAGTTTTAAAAATCATACACGGCTTACACGGATACACTCGAATGGCCCGACTGTAACTCGGATAACGCTACGGGTGGTTCGGTTGTATGTACGGTTTACACGGGTGGCCAGCCGTGTTAGCCGTGTGTTCTGTGTGAGATGAGCTTTTCAGGCTGTGCGGTTATTACGTAGGGTTTTCCTTGTCGACCATTTCCCGCAAATAGATAAGAACATCGAAGCGTCAGTGCTATGAATGGTGTTATAAATAGCGTGTTTTGGAGGTTTTTGTTGAAACTTCTCCAAATCCCTCCAGAGATATGCACGTCGCGGAGAAGGCACACGGCAGGTCAAGGTCAAGTCATCTCAAGTACCAGAGGTGATTGGTTGACCTGTCGTTTGGCGCTAATGAACGCCGTTTTTGTTGTCGTCAGTCAGAAAGTTGATGCCTTGACAGTACTGTCGTCTCCTTTACCACTAACGAACGAAGAATGGGCTATCAGGAAGATTCTGCTTCAAAAAGACGTCCCCGATGCTATAATCTCGGACATATGGTTATTCCGGCGCCGAGAATAAATGATCTTAAAACACACACTCTTGTTGAAAAAAAAAACAACAAAAAACAACAACATATTTTCTGCAGTAATTTTTCAAGTGTTGTAAAATGAAAACGAAATTCGGTTCATGCCGCCAATTATTTTTAGAACACAAGCATATAAGTTATTTTTATTTGATTTATTCAAATAAACATTTATCACTTCAGCGCGCGCAAATATCGTTTTCATATTAAAATTTCGTAAGATACAAATGTATGTTGATGAATTTCCGATGCTCGACTGTAAGTCATTCGTATATATATGCGTTTTTTTTGTTTTTGTTATTTAAAGCTTCTTATTCTTTAATATTTTTCTGTATCTCACAATCTGTATTGAAAATTTTATTACACATGGACTATCAAATTATGATTCGTTGCCCTAGAATTGAATTAGCTTTCTAATTACACAATACGGGGTCATTCATTTGATTGAAGACTGATCTTTGCGTCTTTCTCTGAAATAATTATTTCCTTGTTAAAACATATTTGACCACATATTTCTGTCATTTAACTGTTCACTTTACTTCCGATTTTTGTTGTACCGAAACACATGTTTCTATTTGTGTTTTCTATTCGAATTTAAAAAAAATGGGATCACCACCGGGTAAACAACAAAAGAACATGCATGATATTGAGACTGCGGTGTTGCAACGTTCTAGTTAATGACCCGTCATAAACAGTTGGTCGCTGCGTAGTAATTGGAAAATAGTTATCAAAAATAATAAAGAATATTTGCCACCTAATTAAAGCATTTACCTATAAATTTTCATTTATGCTTTTTGTTTAAAAAATATTGATAAAGTTATTATATAAAAGGGTTTTCATACCAGAACTATTTATTACCAACGTACGTATGCCTAAACCTGATTACCGCGGCAGTATGATGTAACGGAGTAGTGATTTTGAAAAAATAACAGACAAAAATCAAGAATTTTTCAGAGAATTATTATCTTTACAAATTGCAAATATGAAATAAAAGAATGAAAATATTTTCATATTGTAAATGGCTGTGATGAGTGATGAGTCAGCTCAGAAAAAATCAAAGTACTATTTTTTGACCTGATTACCGCGGCAGTAAGATTTGACGGATAGTATTAACATTGGGGAGGCATAGCCTCCCCAAAAATCAGAATGTAACACAGACAATACTGCAAAAACTTAAGAATTTCATGCGGATACCGCAGTTCATCATATCGTTAAACAAATACTAACATTCCTTTATTTTAAATAATAATGCCCACGTTGTTGTTTGTTTGTTTTGGGTTTTACGTCACATTGACACAGTATAGGTCATATCGCGACGTTCCAGCTTTACTGGTGGAGGAAGACCTCAGGTGCCCTTCCGTGCATTATTTCAGGCACGAACGGGCACCTGAGTAGAACCACCGACGTTCCGTAAGCTAGCTGGATAGTAATGCCCACGTAACTCAAAGATCTTTCAATGATTTTATTATGCATCGACTTTCCAATTATACCACAATAACTGACATGTTAGTCAGCATGCTTCTGTCGAATATTTTTTTAACATCTACTAAAGAAACATTTTCTTGAGTCAAATCTAAGGCTTTGTAGAATTAAGGTTTAAATGTACGGTCTACAATCACCAGAACAAGTATTAACTTTTTTAGATAGAACTAAACCGTCCATGTATGATTTGGATCATGAAGTGTGATTACTCTCCCAGTATGTTTAACGATTATCAGAATAAACTACAGGTAATCCGAGATGTGACTGGTATATAAAATAATTTTGTCAGAAAATCTATATATCTATGTTTTGAGCACCATTATCTAGATAATTTTTTTAACAAAACATGATAGCATTATCATAAAACTGACCGTTGTAATTTAAATGTAAAAACAACGACGTTCTTGAAATTACAAGGCCTCCGTTTAAAAATATCATTAAGCACTATAGTTATAGGGTAGGGTCAATATCATTTAATGAACAAATACATGTTATATGGTAGATGTATCTAAATGACTGTCTTTTACAAGCTTGAACAGGGATATACATGTATAAATAATTAAGCAAGCAGTTATATTTGGTAGCTCAAAATTACCGAACAAGATTTAATGACAGAAAAAACTTGTAATATTTGGTTTGATAACATTTTTATAAAGTTTACAGGTCTATGATTTGGAAAAGTTCCAGATGCCTGCAAAGATATATACTTATATTTCTGCTTAGTATAACGAAAATTATACATGTGCATGTATAAATGTAACGAGTTCCAAGGTTTCAGTCAAAGTCTTCATAAATGATACAGTGTACTGTAATTCCTTGACCAATACTGTTTCAAACGGCCTCATTGTAACATATAAACACATTGGAAGAAGTACGTAAAAGCCAACATTTACTTTCAGGCAGATAATCGGATATTTGACAGGTGTAACAGTTGGCATTCATCAATGAACAGAAAGCATTAAACAGTCGCTGTAAGCATTAAGCAGTTGAAAGTAAGCAGTTGACAGTAGGCAGTTGACAGTAAGCAGTTGGCAGTAGGCAGTTGACAGTAAACAGTAGGCTGTCGTTTATGGAATTCCGTATCAATAGTTATAAGTATGTTATTTACAAAATTTAACACAACGCTTACAAATTTATAAGGCCATGTCAAATTTGTTTCTTGTGCACCAGCAATATAACATGATACATTTTTAAATAAACTATATATCATTTTAAATGATGTATCATAATTTATGCATTCATTAATGTGCAGAACACTGAAAAAATAATGATTTGAAGGCCTACTGCCCACGTAATTAATGTACAATCTTGTAATAATCTCTTTATTACATGAAAGTCCAAATGTGTTCCAGTTATAATCGTTGTTCTGTTTCATGTCCAAAAAAACATAGCACGTTTGTAAAACAAACAATGTTCCAAGTGACATTAAAAGATACAGAATTCATTTTTTTCTGTGATGTTTCTTAGTGGATTTAACGTTACATTTCTCCCTGTACTCGTCAGCGGGTGTTGGCGGTGAGCGCTCTTTAACAAGTTGAGGTTTGTCCTTGTTTGGGGTAGTATGAGAAAGTATACTTTCCCCCATAGACTTCTGTAATATAGAGCCACGACCTATTCCCGATGATGCTAATGGAGATGTTGATATTGTTGCCCCCGGTCTGGGGCCTTGCGCTTGAACGACGGAAGTAAAGCTTTTAACATGTACTTCAGAGATGCATGTAGAGTCGCTGGATTGTTCGGAACCAGTTTCAGAATCGGCGTCGGGTTCTGATTCTATGTCGTTATTATAAAGACAATCCGAAGCTTTGTGTCCAGGCCGATTGCATGTTCTACACACCCAGTCATTTGGGCAGCTGGAGAATGTATGTCCGTCTAATAAACACTTGCTACATTTGCGCGGCCTTTTTTCATTACTGGACTCTCCAGACTGACCGGCATGAATCACGTGCGCTGAGTATTTACCGAAATCGGTGAATTTTGCGAGGGGTGTCTTTAGGGATAGAGCAGATACTGTGACAATCCTGTCACCGTTTTCAGTTACAGTAAGATTCCCGTTTACGGTTAGTCTCTCACGATACATGGATATGACTTCGATCCCTTTTAGCGTCAAGTTGTGTTTGATCACTTCTTTGTCGTCTATCGTCAACGGAATGTTTTTTATTCGTATCTCCGTCTAGGCGCGTGGGGAAAGTACTCAAAACATTTATTTTCCTTCCCCTAAGGTGTACCCCACTGGCCATTACTTTAACTTTGTCATTGAGGGTTGCAAAGTGGATCCGCCACATACCTCGAACCCTTTGCAATCCTTTTATATTACATGGTTCCACCACTTTAATTAGTTCAGTGTAAATCTCAGATGGTTCTAACCATTGTAATGGTTTGCCAGGTTTGCGCCATCCAAACACATCATACTCTTTTAAATAAACAGTTGGAACCCCAACTGGAGCCTCGCGTTGTTCGTCATGGTCATCCGAAATAGATGCAATATCCGAGTTGTTAATACTCATTCTCAATCAATTTTAGCAATGTTTGACGAAAATTCGTACCTTTATTTGATTATAGTCCCTTTATAATCCGTACAAATTACACTTTCACAATGTTTAGGAAACGTTCAATTAGTCTAAAATAATTATTTGAACTGATTTTCTTTAGCTGTAAAAGATCGCTGCCATGGCTTACGGATCGCTTACACCAAAAAACATTGGTGATTCTGACAATTTTGTGAATGACGAATTAAAACATCATGTATATCCAGTAACGCAGGAATGTGCAATTATCGTAAAAGTCGCCGAATCTGTGCAAGGCTATTGCCAAAACGCATAACGCAGTAAGTAAACGAACCAAAATATTTTATTCTAAATCAAATTTAAAGAAATGAATTAGCGCATACGGCTGCTACTACATTACTGCAGTATACTTAAACCAGCATTACATTTTTTCAGGAATGTGTTTACTTTCTTAGATTATTCGTGAGAAAGACAACGTGATTACCGTTTTGAAGGTGTCTTTTGTGTTTTGTCAATTAAATATGTACTTTTATAACATTTAAAACTTTTTTTTTCATATTCTGTATCCCCAAGACATTTGTCAAACTACAAGTGTCGTATAACAATAGAAGGAAGCTATTAAAATAGGATTTAGCTACTTTTAATGAGAGATAACCGCCGTTGCTTCAGTGCTTCATTCACAAATTTGGTGTTTCCTCGTAAAAATGCTCTCAATTACGTTTCATCTGCTAAATTAAGTGTAATATGAAACCCGTAGATTGGAAATGTCTCAGGTACACCGAATATAAATCAAAGGGCTGCAAGCTCTGTGGTATTTTCTGATCTTTGCAATCTAAATCGTACTGTATATCTGTATTTGTTTTCCTGTATAAGTTTATTTTTGGCGTCCTCGGCGGGGCGCCTCTTTTGGAATGAGAAAGGGCGACAGCAACTTCTCGAGCCTTTTAGTCGGACATAATAAAAGCCGATCATTCCGATCAGTATGAGGGTGCTTGATTCCCTGCGGTCTGGAGACCGCAGGGTATTGGTACGCGTTTAACTTTTGAGGCATGGAGGAGCACGTGACCTGTTTTCGGTACATGGAGGAGCATGTGATCTGTAAACCGTACATGATTGGTTAATTGACCTTTTCGGAAACCTGGATAAATACCGTTTGCCGGTACGTTACGGATAATCCTCTAGGGAATAAGACACCTAATTAAGAACAAAAAACTATTACGTAATATTTTTAATTTTCTATAATTATGTTACCGTTTAAGGTGGAAAAACTTGAATGATGTGTTTGAAAATTATCAATGTTTCTTTAATATGTATCTCAAAATGTTTCAAACAATTCATTGTTTATACTGAAAATCTACAAAATTAAAATATTCGTAGTGGCATCTGCCATCATAAATACTTGTGTGTTTACTTTATTTTTTTTTTTTGCTCGGAATTATTCATAAAATGGTAGGCCTATTTAAATTTTTTCTTAAAAAAGAAAGAATTATTTTATGTTCGACCTTCTCCGGTCATCAACGGTCACCAGTTTCCAAAGACCTTCTTCTATATTAATCGATTACTGTCAACTACTAGTATATTCCTGATACAAACGTTTATTTATCCTCGCCCCCCCCCCCCCCATTGAAAATAGTTAAATGAAATATATTTATATCATTAAAAACATTCCCCGCAGTAAACCATTTTACTTGTTATTAATTAAAAATGAAATGTCGCGATATTTACAATGAATAGCGAACTGTAGAATTTCGCAATGCAAACATTTTCAAATGAAATAACCTTTTCCGTCAATAAATCGCGCTCTTCGGGTATTTTTATTTATCATTTTGTAGTAGACAGTGGGTTATTATGGTTCATGTATCCGAAAGCTGAATAGAATGATGAGTCGGTGACCTATATATTCCGAAAATCTATTTATAGAGGGATGTATTCCTATCGGTAATTCCCTGTCTCTCCTGGTCTATTTTGACCGGAATTTACTAGTGACACACGTTTATTGTCCGGTCTCTCCCGGTTTTGGAGTAAATGTTTGATATCGTTACAGAACAGAACAAATATTTACAGTTATATAAGTTTTTTTTCTAAATGAATGTTTGTCACTTAGTTTGGTTACAATAATTAATAAACACAGATCAACTCTCAAATTTATTCATTATTATTAAAAATAAACATACAATTCGAAAAAAAAACCCAACAACAACAATAACATGTTTTATTTTATCTATATGAGATAAAAACAATAAATATGTACAATAATTGAGAAAAAAGGTACATTTTTATGGTATTAATATGACACTATCAACTTTGAAACATTTTATTTAATTTGTTATTCGTGTTTAGTAAAGATGCCGAGGAATTATTCAAAGTTACAAATTAGATTTTATGAATTATTCAATTGATTGATAATTTAAAAAATGATAAAGAAAAATACAAATGTACATGTATATGTTTTAAGAATAAACAATATTATATATTAAAAGTTAAACCATAATTTACTGACTTTTTCCAGTTAAGTTTTTACTTATAATCGTCGGTCAATATGACAATTGAATTCTTAAAATAGTAGTAAACGTAAAAACTCAGTATTAAAATAGCACATAAAACACAAAAAAGAAAAGAAAACAATATTCATAAAATCTGTATTTTTTTATTTCAATTATTGTATAATAAACAATTATGCTCAACATGATCAACATGGTAATGTAACCAGTGTCATATTGTTAGTAAGTGCATATCGTGGCTATTTCCTTAACAAAGACACTAAAAAAAGAATTTAAAATAATGTTGACTCGACTGGGATTTGAACTCCAGACCTCTCACACATTAAACGAGCGCGTTACCCCTGCACCACGGAGAAGTTATATAAACAGAGGCTGAATAAAATCAAGTCATTCTAAATTTAGAATTTCCATTGCATTTCGGGTTAGGGTAATTTCGAGGTATTTTGTTCAGGGTAAACCTGTTGTTTAAAATTGAAGTAAATAATTTAGCAAAAATCTTCTCGCCCAAACAGTCCAACATGTAAAAACTATACATTCAACTACTCGGCAGTCAGATTTATTTGTGTAGTATTCGGTAATCGACATCGCTAAAAATAGCATTTTCATTGATTAAAATCATATTCATCCGCGTAATTTGTGAGTGTGCAATTATTGACAATTCTATAAGCCAACGCTACTTTTAAAGTTTGAATGTGTAGTAATTTGTTGGACACTCGTAACACAAATTGTTCTTTCTTTTAAATTGCTGGTTTTTAAGCAGTTTTGAGTGAGAACTACTTTGCGTTGTTAGGACTGTTAGGAAATTTTGTGTTAGACCGTGGATGTTAGCTATGTATTTATCTGATCTTGCGATCAGAAAATACAAAAATCATAAAGTTATATGTACGTTATTGTATTTAAAGATATCAATGAAACTAAAAATCGCCATCAATATGCTAGTCAGGTCGTCATTTTCACGAATGATCTTGAAAAATAAACATTATCATGGAAATATTTTTGATGAGGTTGAAAGTAAAATGTCTCAGCAACCGTATGCGCTAACTCATTTCTTCCAATTTGGTGTACAATAATAAAAATTGGTCCTTTTACTTATCGCGGTGCTCGTTTTAGCCACTAAATTGCACAAAATATAATACACACTGGCCATAGCTTTCACAGCTGCGGCGGTGAATAAGGGGAACCTTTTATTCCCTGCGGGCTGGAGCCCCAGGGTATTGGTTTGCGATTAATTTTTGAGGCATGTAGGAGCACGTGACCTGTTTTTGGTGCGTAGAGGAGCACGTGATCTGTAAACCGTACAACAACACAACACATCTTTTATTCACTCAAACATGCATACAGCATGTAATATGAGGATAATGTCAAAATGTTTAACGAGGCATTTATACAAATTGAGATCAGACTATAATTACTAAACAATATCAACATATCTATTACATATTATTTAATTATATGCATATTTTGCATAAGTAACAATTTTTTTTAACTTCTTAAGAAAGTGCAAACCTGAATTTTACAACATTTAAATATTACTTTAACAGAATGTAAGATATTTTTTACTAGGAGAAAGTAGCTATAAATGTGATATAATTTGTCATAAAAGTTGTAAAATAAATAAAGTAGTATTTTAACGTCCATACAAAATACTAATTTACTATACTTGTATTTATTTCTTAAAAGCAAATTTTGAAATGAAAGATGATTCATGTAATAAACCAGTGATTAATCGTTTAATACTATAAAGTACAGCAAAAACTTAGTCTTATGAGAAATGAAAATAAAAGTATATGTGAGGCATAAAGGACCTTTGCTGTATAGTAAGAAAGTGTTAAGTGAATATCATTAAAACAAAAATATATCTCAGAACATTACAAAATAACAACTGACTTTAAAATGAAAACATAAATATTTGATTACATTCTTACATTTCTTATAATTATCATTAAGAATTTGCATAGTTTATAAAATGCAGGCGAATCTTTCATTGTAAAAAGTTGTTCTAATTTACACGATTAGTTTATTGACCTTTCCGAAACCCTACTTAAATGCAGTTTTCCGGTACGTTACGGATTTAGCTCTGGGGACTTACACCTTATTATAGATATATATATATTTTTCTATAATTATTATTTTTCATTTTTTTGCACGGAATTATTCATTCAATTATATTTTATCATAAATAAATAATTCTTTTATGTCACTTTAATACTAAAAAGATAATAACTCGTGGCCACGAGATGATAAGCCGTGACCACAAGATAATAACTAATGACCACGAGATAATAAATCGTGGCCTCAAGATAAGTCGCGGCCACGAGATAAAATATCTTGAGGTCTCAAGATAATAAGTAGTGGCCACGAGATTATAAGTCGTGGCCACGAAATAAAATATTGAGGCCACAATAATAATAAGTAGTAGCCTCAAGATAATAAGGTCGTGGCAACAAGATAATAACTGGCGGCAACGAGATGATATCTTGAGGCCACAAGATAATAAGTCGTGGCAACGAGATAACATCTTGAGGCCTCAAGATTATAAGTCGTGGCCACGAGATAAAATAAAACGGCAAATGTCACCTCTATGCCAACCTCTATTTTATATTTATCTATTTCGCAAAGAAATTTAAGTTGTGTCATTTTTTAATTTTCTTGGATTATACCTCCTTAAAATTTGGAGTTAGACGTTAACAAAAAAGACACAAAGGACATGCACCAAAAGTGTTGTATAGATTGTTTGTTATTATCTATCCATATAAATTCAAAAATTGTAAAAAGTGTAGATAATTAGTATTATTGGTGTCATCAGTCCTACAGTTCTGTTCAGAGATATTGGTGCCCTTTGGGTTTATGATAATTAAAAAGCTCACGGAATTCTGCAAAATAGTTGTGTTGTTTATATCTGGACTATAAGGCGATCTCAGTATAGAACCCATGGAAATTGACAAGCAGATAAACATTATAAGGTACTTATTAATAAATATGCTAAAATCTGGGATGAAAAGATAAATAACCTTAAATCAAAGCAGTGAAAGGACCGAGGTATACATTGCTTGACAATACGGTCTCTAGTTGTGTCATCAAGACCATGTTGACTTTAATCTACTGACCTCAACATCACTAGAGGTCATTTTCCGGCTACAGTCAATGGCACTAACAAGTTACACAAATCTAGGCTTATTTCTTCTCAAGTTATTAATGGAACAAGGAAGAGGTGTCGTTCCTAAAGACTAGGTCTGTCTTTTGTCAGGCAAGATGATTGGCGTCCGCGCCGAAGCGCGGCGCCCTTATGGAATGAAATCAGATTTTGTGAAAGGGCGACAGCAACTTCTCGAGCCTTTTAGTCGGTCATAATAAAGCCGATCATTCCGATCGGTATGAGGGTGCTTGATTATTCATTAAGAATGAAATGTCGCGATATGTTACAATGAATAGCGAACTGGAGAATTTCGCAATGCAAACATTTTCAAATGAAATAACCTTTTCCGTCAATAAATCGCGCTCTTCGGGGTTTTTTATTTATCATTTTGTAGTACACAGTGGGTTATCATGGTATGTTATTGTTGTATTGTCCAACAATATTGACCTGGCACTTCATTAACTTTCGTAAGGTCATTTGAATAATCACTGACCGGTAGCTAACGAATATATCCATATATATGTTAACTTCACTTGTCAGTGATGTGTGGTGTATTGGTATAGATGTCGGATTACCGATCTGAAGGACTCTGGTTCGAATCCATACCAACACTAAGTTATGATATTTTTTTTAATTTACTTGCAAGAATTAATATGAAATCGTTTTACTACAACTAGTTTTAGAATACCTTTTAAGGGGTGTTTTTATACACAATTATATTTTGTTATTTCATTACAGAATTGTTCAACGGAACTCTTTCTGACATTATGCAATCTTATAATTATGCTTTAGCTCACACACGCTATAAAGGCAGTTGCATGTATTAAAAATAGTACACAGATAGTAAACAAGACAAAACGGTTTGCAATAGTTGCTATAGAATGGGTATTTAAAAATTAAAATAAAAAAGAAATCGCTGAAATAGGATTCGAACCTACCAGTTTACGTCTACATTCTTCTAGTCAAACCCCTTTACCAACTGCGCTAAGAGTGATCTTCAATTTTCACCATTGTAACAATTGGATATTTACATCCATTTCGATTTAAAAGTAAATCGTAACGGTTACGGAATATACCGATTACAGGGTCAAATGCAAGAGTGCCAGGTCAATGTTGTTGGACAATACATGTCAGTTAATGACCTATTGTCCAACAACATTGGCCTGGCACTCTTGCATTTGACCTCATAGTCGGTAAATTCCGTAAACGTTACTATCTATTTGTAAATCGATATGAATGTATATAACCAGTTGTTAAATGATCTTTATTACAAATCCCTCTTAGCACAGTCGATAAGGGCTTTCACTTGAAGAATATAGACATACTCTCGTAGGTTCGAATCCTGGTTCAGCCACTTTTATATTTTTTCTTTTCTTATTTTAAAATTGCTATTTCTCTCTTAACTCGTGCAAAACGTTTTGATTTTAGGTTGTGTATTCTATTTGTGTAGTATTTTAATTTGTATTATGAACGTGCTGTCCTTTTTATTAATTAAAGATAATGTACTGAATGAAAAAATAAAATTGTATAAAAAACCACTACTTAAAAGGTATCATAACAACCAGATGTAGTAAAATGATTTCAAATTAATTCTTGCAAGTAAATTTCAAAATAAAAAAATGCATGTCCTCATAACGTGGTGTTGGTAAGGTATCGAACCAGGGAACTTCAGATCAGTAGTCAGGCATCTATACCAATACACCACAACTCATTGACGTGTGAAGTTAACAAAAATATCGATATATTTGTTAGATACCACTGTTTATCACCTGACCTTTACGGAAATTAATGAAGTGCCAGGTCAATATTGTTGGACAATACTGTTGAATTTTATTTATTTCGGAACCGTTGTAAACATAGCATGGATCAGTGCACTTTAGAAAAGGTAAGTCACGTGTGTATGTATAGTATTGTAATACTTATTGGCCATAATTCTTACAGCGAGATATTGTAGTGTAGTGGTAGCGCGCTGGTCTATCAACTATACTGGTGCGGGTTCAAATCCCAGCATTTCATTTTTTTTGTTATTTTTTTCCAATTTACTTGTATTCAATGGAGTTTTTGTGCTACAAGTGCTATTTTGTGCTATTTTCACTTTATGGCTTGCAACGAAAATCATTTATTTATTTTGAGCACGCGAGTCCTGGGCTGTTTGGTTGGGGTGTATGTTGTGGCGCTGTTAGAAGGACGTCATTAAACTGTTTGTACTTGGTTAAAACCTTGACATCCATTCTCCGTGGTAATCACCTATTGGGGTACTCTCTTGGCACTGGAGTTGAACACGCCAGTGCCAGCACGACTTGAGTGACACAGAGGTTGAAGGCATTGATTGATTAATGTTTAAATTAACTTATAATATATGCTATAGCATTCTTGTGAATAAAAAAAACATGGACAATATACAGTTTATACATGTATAAAAATGAAAATAGAAAATAACTAAAATAGAAATTGAATAAATAAATAATAAAATACAAAAGGCCTAGTACAAGTATTACTCCTTGTTGGATTTGAACTTACGACCTCCCGCATGCAAAACAAGCACCATAACCACTACACTATCAGGCCAGATGATAATCAATTTTCTGTTTTCCTGGTTATGTGTTTCCGTACATGGCTTTTTTCCTGCCACCCCTATGTACTTTTTTATTTAAGATTTCCCATTCTCGATCATATTTGAATCGACAGTAAATATTCCGAAAATCTATTTATAGATATATCTATTTATCACTCCTATCGGTAATTCCCGGTCTCTCCCGGTCTATTTTGACCGGGATTTACTAGTGACCGGCGAATAGTACACGTTTATTGTCCGGTCTCTCCCGGTTTTGGAGTAGATGTTTGATATCGTTACAATTAAAAAAAACAAAACAACAATAGCATGTTTCATTTTATCTAACAATAAATATGTACAATAATTGAGAAAAAGGTACATTTTTATGGTATTAATATGACATTATCAACTTTGAAAATTTTTATTTAATTTGTTATCCGTGTTTAGTAAAGATGCCGAGGAATAATTCAAAGTTACAAATTAGATTTTATGAATTATTCAATTGATTGATAATTAAAAAAATGATAAAGAAAAATACAAATGTACATGTACATGGTTTAAGAATAAACAATGTTATATATTGAAAGATAAACCATAACTTACTGAGTTTTTCCAGTTAAGTTTTGACTTTTAATCGTCGGTCAATATGTCAATTGAATTCTTAAAATTTATTTTACAATTTTAATAAAAGAAGAGTAGTAACAACTCAGTATTAAAATAAAAAAAAAAAAAAAACAATATTCATAAAATTTGTATTTTTTTTATTAAAATTAATAGATATTACAATTATTGTATAATAAACAATTATGCTCAACATGATCAACATGGTAATATAACCAGTGTCATATTTTTACTAAGTGTGAACAGATACCTTAAGAGGGGGTCTTCGCTAATAGCGATAACATAATAAGGGACAATTACAAAGGTGTGGTACGTGTTGATCATGCGTTACACATATGGATTATAAATGATTGTATACATGTATATCCGTTGCTATTAATAACCATGCACGATCATAAAGAAATAACAAGTAATATTCTAATCTCTAGCATGCCAATCAAAGTTCATAATGAACAATGTCTTCCGTCCGCTCATTCATAAGTGATCTACATTTCTGGTAGTTTATAAGAATATCTTGTCATCATATGTCTACTAGTTCATCTTCACTTGCTGCATTTCTTGCTTGGACGCCCTTTGATGCTTTGCATCAATGCTTTTCTTGTAGACTATATGGTTTGCGAATCATAAGAGGAATACAGAAATCAGACACACCTGTTGATTACCTACAGCATACAATATAGAAATATTAAAATGGAATTTTCAGTGTTGTTATCTATAACTATAAAAGCATGACAAACATGCAGGCTTGTAGTCTATAAAAATGTAGAATTAAATCATCCAGCAAGACTAAAAGTTACCTGAAGCAAAACACACACACTGGAAAAAATGCATGCAATAGTGCAATACTTGATTCAAATTAAAACTATTTGTAATTGACAAAAATTAAGACATTTCCTGTATTGCATAAATGTATTAGACTTTGAAATAAAGTTACATTTTTTTTCAATTCAGCATAACGTATTTTTGCAAACAAAAACAAGACGACCATTGGTCCCAAAGCGCTCAACTGGAGACCGACTTGTGAAAAGGCCAGTTTTGACACTAGGGGCAAACTCTGAACACATTTGGTAGAGTACCAATGATAGATGAATAGATGATAGTATATATCAAATATCAAAGCTTTAAGCTCTAGCCTTGTACCTTCGTAAATTTTTAAGTACATTATGAAAGTTAAAGACTTCCTCCCCCAACCCTCGAGCAGGGCAAATTTTACCCCAGGGCTATAATTTGAACAATCTTGGTAGAGGTCTACTATACAATGTGTCATGCCAAATATCTAACCTCTAGCCTTTGTCAGTTCAGAGTTTTTACTACTTACATAAAAGGAAAACAAATGACCCCAGGGGTATTATGTGAACAATCTTGGTGAAGGTCTACCAGACAATGCCTTATGCAAAATATCTATGCTCTAGGCTTTATGGAAGTCTTTGAACAACTTTGGAAGCCCTTCAATCCTGCCAAGTTTGGTTAAAATTGGACAAGATGTTTTTCACAAGATGATGTTTTAACTTTACTTTATAATCTATAAAACACACACACATATTCATGCGCGCGCATGCATGCACACGCACGCACGCACACACACACACGTACGCACGCACACACACACACACACACACACACGCGTGACTTGCTTTATACCACCGCAGCATCTACATGCATCAGACATTTTCAAGGCATTATATGATGACCATTACATTGATGATGTGTCCACTCATTCCAAGCTGTAATCAAACAATATGAGGTAAGATACATGGTATGGTCAACCTTTGGACCTCATTAGAGCTATGTGGGGAGGAGTGTGGGAATCCAAAGATTAGTGAATCACGTTTTAAGCATGTCGATTTACTGAAAGAGTGCATCAGAAAGTATAAAGCACAAAACACCAAGTTGAATTTTATATGGCATAAAGCATTTTATATGTGTTAATATGCTATATATCAAAATAAAATGCCCAATATCTTCATTTTCATGTTCACTATAAAGAAATTAATATTTTTCTTTTATATAATCTATGAATTCAGTTTATAGTATCTTTCTTCATGGTCTTTTATTTCGGTCTGTGCTTTTTGTGATACCATACACTGTGCCAATAATCTTTCCGGCACCTCTACTCCAAATAAACAAATAAAGTAAGTGAAGACCAGATTTTTGAGTGCACTTCCTTACTCAGCGGGGGATCTAAACATCACTGCCTGCCCGGTTCACCCCGTATCCATCTCCCGTTCGTCTCTGTCTTGGTACAGACCAACCTGTCTTATAGTCTGCAAGTTCCTGCATGTATGGCCAGTTGGGACTATTTAATGTCACCGAGGAGAACTCCATATAGTTTTTTGACAATCCATAAATATTTTTACAATCAAATCGGGGAAAATGTCTGTCTTATTATACGTGAGGTACTCTAATAATTATATTTAAAATCCTTCAAGCTATCATTATTATGCAAAATAGTCACATATATAAACAATAATTAAAACAAATAAATAAACAATATTGACTTAAAACATTAAAAACCATGAATATATACAGGAAATATTTATTAATATCAGAACTAGGGTGAGAAAAAAATACAGTCTGACTAAGACACAAACCAGAGACCCTCAGACTACCATACCTCAGTACTACCCCCCCCCCCCAAAAAAAAAAAAAACAACAAAAAAACAGAACCCTTGGAATACCATACCGCAGCTCTACAGCTTAAACATTTTCCCTCATAGTTCTATGCATTGACATAACCCTCACTATTTTGAAATTTGTCTTTTTTTCATTGGATCACTTAAGTGACAAGGTGAAATGGCTTGAAGTTATGTACTGTCATAGCCTCATATTGGACCCTAAAAGTAACAGGGTGAAAATGTGCAGCTCAAACCTCGCATACATTGAAAACCATTCCACAGCTCTACCAACTGAGATATAAGATTTCTTAATTACATATCTTCTACCCTTATTATTGAACAAATTATACTGTGACATCCCTACCATATTGAAATTTTTCCACAATTCATTTCATGAGTAACAGAGAAAACTTCTTATATGATATTTATCACATTTTGCGACAATATCACAGGGTAAGAAAAATGTGCTGCTTGACCAGAATCAAACCTGGGATCCTCAGAATATTATACATGTATGTAGGCTGTACTGACTGAGCTATCTAGCTGGCATTTATCTATTATATATAACATGTATGGGCATAGAAATCAAAGAACCATTCATGGATACCCATTATTAAAAGTAAATCATATCAGAAACATCCCTTGAAAATGCTATCATTTAAACATAATTGATTAATTTTTTACCCATAATTATTAACACTACCTTCTAATTGGTCTTGTCAAACTTAGTCTGCAGCATTTTTTAATTTTGCTGTTCATGGAAATTTCTTTTGGGTTTCAGTTTTACTTCATTTTAAAGGGATGTAATTCATGTTTTATTTAATCTGTCTATCTCAGTCATTAAAGACTATTCTAGCTGTATACAAGAAAAGCAATGATGCAAAGCATCAAAGGGCGTCCAAGCAAGAAATGCAGCAAGTGAAGATGAACTAGTAGACATCTGATGACCAGATATTCTTATAAACTTTTAAATGGTTAATTTGTTTTAAACCAGTATTGTATATCATTTATGAATGGGCGGACGAAAGACATTGTTCATCATGAACTTTGGTAGGCATGCTAGAGATTTGAATATTAAATGTTTTTTCCACAGGAACTTTAATTCTAACAATGTTAACGATAATATCCAAAATATACAGGTCTATACGTAATATCCAAAATATACCCCCTATATGATACAATGTATAAGTTTATTTATATTATATAGGGGTATTTTTGGATATTATCATAAATATTGGTTATTTGATAGAATTTCAAGTTCATGTGGTATTTTCTTTGGAACATACAACATAATAGTCAAAATGAACAAAGTCTGTTAATTGATTTATTTGGGAGGTCAATCTACTACTAGTATTTTAATGACCTTGTCTGACCCATCAGTGTGTTTACATGCCTATCAATAAACCCATAACAACTCATGTTGAAATTGCAGATGAAGAATGATAATACTATGATAAAACAATTCGTAAAAATTGCCTACTTAAAGATTAATTGATTAATTGGCAATTAATTGTTTTAATATGTTTGCATTTCATTTCCTGCAAAATTCTCCAATTCGATGCGACTACTTCTATAAATAGATTTTCGGACTTTCACAATGTTCAGGTCATCATTCTATTTATAGGAAAAGCAATAACACAGAAGAAGAAGAAGAAGAACATTTTATTGACTTAAACTACATAGTTTCTCGTCATATACATATACACAAACATAATGTACATAAATCATTATATAAATAATCAAGTTCATAACTGCTAAATAATGAACAAGTCAATTCAAGCATTCGAGTGAGAGTGGTCCATTCGGTCCATTACATATATACATGAAGGTGTAAAATTGCAGTGAATATATCCGTAATTGGGTCAGAATACCTGTAAGCTATTTCCGTAGTAAACATTACCATATAAGGAAAACCGAAAGTAAAACACTCATTTGCCCATTCATAAACTTTATCGACGTCATTGTTATTTACTAATATCAACCAATCATTACCGTCCCCATGCCAAATATGGAGACCGGAAATAATAAACCGTCACGCCTTTTTGCGACCACGCTTCATGACTGGAAAAAGATTTTAGATGTTTTTCAACATATTTGACCGCATTACTGGATATATATTTGAGTAGGTAAGTTAAAAATATGACAGTATGTTACATAAATGTACAGAGCAGGTGTTCCAAACAAATATATGCAGCGACATTTGCCCGTAATAACATGATATTAGATAATTCTCAACTGATGTATAGTACACATGTACAAGTTTATATATACATGATGTAAACACTGTTCCAAGATTATGTAAAAAGCCCATAGGTTGTGACTATGTTTTGTTAGCAAATGTCGCTGCATGAAATAACTTATAATACATCTCTATGATATACATCTTTGTACATAATTCTAAAACATATATATCATACATTTTTATAAGTGAAAAAACAGAGAGGAAAAAAAAAAACAAAAAAAAACATAAATCTTACAATACCATGAACAGATACCAAATCTAGACATAAATTTAGTTTACTGTATTATAACATTAATAAATTATCTATTATTACAATTTTACCGTACTGTAGAAAAAAAAAAAAAAAAAAAACATACAAAAGTAATGCAGGCCTGTGCATGTTGAATTATTTTTAAAACAGGTATCATACATTTACATTTCACAAATATTTCATGTCAATTTAATGTTTCTCTAAGCTTAAACGCTTCATAAACAAATTTACCTAATTTTTTTATTACACCAACCTTTTTTGACTGTAATAATTCATTGAATTTATACACGCTAGGATTTCTATAGAAATAAGGTTTTATATACATCTGTCTTAAAGGCATGTAGGCTTTACATTTGATAACAAAATGGTATTCATCCTCTATATCTCTTTCGTTACAGATAGTACAATAACGCTGGTTTCGTTCTATTCGGTTCTGTGCATATCTACCAGTTTCTATGCGTAGCTTGTGGGATGACAACCTTAATCTGGACAGTGAATTCCGAAGGGTGCTAGGCAACACATTCAGGTAAATTTCAAAATCAATACATGTTTTAAAGTGTTTATATAAATAAAGTTTTTCTGAATTATTTACAGAATTGAACCATGTCTGTGCAAAGACATCATATACTTTCTGCCTAAAAATGTCTGGGAAAGTATTCATATTCACAGCATTAGGATTATTCCACACATATGAAAAACCAAAGTCATTTAGTAAGGACCTAATATTTGTTGCCCAGTTCCTAACATTTGTAGTATCTACTGATTTACATAATTCTTCATACAGAGTATTTATAATAATATTATCAGATGTCAATATTTTACACCAACAACTTCTAAGCTATTGCCAGCATAGGTCCATGTTTCATTTTGCTTTGTATTCCCACGTTTTCTAAAAACCATTACTTTAGTTTTGCTAGTGTTTACTGATAATCCCCATTTATCACAATATATTTTCAGCATATCAAAGTGTTTTTGAAGTTCTGAAGGTGTTCTACCTAATATAACCATATCATCAGCAAAAAGCATCAAAATGAAGGTAATGTCATCTATCGTAAGGCCACAAGTGTAATCTTCTTGCAAAAATAACTCTAAGTCTTCTATAAATAATGAAAATAATAAAGGGGACATAACTTCTCCCTGTTTTAAACCAACTGCACATTCAAAAAACTCAGAATAAGAGTTGCAACATTGGACACATGATTTAACTGTATTATACATACTTCTAATAATATTCAACATTTTGCCATTAATTCCAAGCTTAAATAGCTTAAGCCATAAACCGTTTAAATAAACACTATCAAAAGCCTTTTGCAAGTCGATAAAGGCACAATATAACCGGCCTTTCTCATTCAAAATTTTTTGCACAACAGCATTTAATACAAAGATTGCATCTACTGTAGATCTGCCTGATCTAAAGCCAAACTGGTTATCACTAAAAACATTATTACATTCACCCCAACTTTTTATTCTATTATTAAGCAGTCCAGTGAAAATCTTAGCTAAACAACTAACAAGCGTGATGCCCCTGTAGTTATTTACATCATTTATATCATTTTTCTTATGTAAAGGTACAATTATACCCTTAGACCATTGTTCTGGAAAATAACCTGAACACAAAATTGCGTTAAAAAGGTCTGTTAAGTGCCCATTTAGTATGTCAAATGACTCTATAAAGTATTCATTTAGAAGACAATCAATTCCTGATGCTTTATTTCTTTTCAAAGACTTAATTACAGTCTTGATTTCATCTATTGTGAATGGCTTATCAAGCTCTTCAAATATAACATCATTTGGATCACAAAAATCATTGGCACAAAAATTTTCTGCTTCAGGTACTGTTGTTCCGGCTAAATCATCGTTTAGCTTTGAAAAATATTCAAAAAAGTCTTCTAATTTAATATTACCATTCTTTGATTTTTTGTTACCAAATAATTTCCAAAAGTCTCTAGGTTTTTTATGTCTTAAGTTTTCTATTTGCTTCATTTTGCTAAACTCATACTTCCGCTTTTTCTTCCTAACCAGAGTTTTATATAATGATTTGGAATTACACATATTTATTCTGTTTTCTACAGTTTTATAGCTATTAAATTGTGACAAAGCTGATAGATAGGTTGATTTAGCTGCGAAGCAGTCCTCATCAAACCAGTCTGATTTCTTGCATAACCTATTCTTATTTTCGTATGCATACTCAACTCTATTTTTTGTCTCCCTGGAGAATAGAGGGTCAGCAACATTTCTAATTATATTTGTAAACAAATTGACCCCATCGTTTACAGACTCTTTACTAGAAGCATCAATGTTTAATACCACATCATTCAATTCTGGTAATTTAGAAATCAAATTTATTCTGAATGCATCTTTCAACAAATCATTCCAAAAATATCTGGTATGACCAGTGCTTTGCTCATTTTCATTACTTTTATTTATAAAACTACCACATATATCAAATGATAGAGGTGCGTGATCCGACCATTCATTAAATTTTTCTACCTTGAAATTATTTACAATATTGAAATCATTTTCATGCACTAGTAAGTAATCAATGACACTTGACCCTGCTATATTTGCATAGGTGAATGACCCAGACTGATCACAATGCAGACGACCGTTAGCGACTCTCATTGACGTGGATTTACAAAGGTCAAGGAGTTTGAGACCATGTGCATTTGTATTCTTATCCATAGAGGCCCTCGGTAAGGGGAAATCAGGTATATAATCATTATTATCAATATAGTCAATATAGTTATCATAAATAATATAATCATGCCTATTATTTCCTATCCTGGCATTCAAGTCGCCGCACAACAGTACTTTCCCGATTTCCTGATAGTGCGTAATGTCTGTTTGCAACTCATTGAAAAAGTCACAGTTAATTACATTATAGGCTGGCGAGTTGTCAACCCAAATATAAGCTCCTGCCAGATAAATATCTTCATCATAATCAAAGAAAGTTTTGTCAAGTTTCAGCCATATAACAGTATCATGTAGTGACTTAATAATTTTTACACCATTTACTAATTCATTCTTTATATATACTACAACACCACCACTACACCGCTTGGTATTTCGATTTTGAGATAGAAGTTAATACATTTAAAACCAAATATTTCCAAGTCACTTTCTTTTTTTGCCCAAGTTTCATATAGAAATACAATATCATTTTGTACTACATAATTTATAAAATCTTTATCTTCCAGTTTGTCCCTGCACAGGCCATGAACGTTCCAAGAGATGATATGAAGATCCACCCTCGCGCGATCCTAAAGACTGGAATTATTACGCTCTCGACCGCAAGATCCATGACTTACACCACGACCTCCACGTGCTCTACTCCCGTTTCGACCACGCCCACCTGGTCTACCACCGCCACGACGTTGATGTGCTCCTCGACTCGAAGCAGCAATATCGCTACCGGCATTGCTATCATTGGAAGCTACATTATCACATGATTTGATGTTATTTGTTGACTGAAGAGATTGTTGAACGCCATCAATATAAAGTTTATCGTAGCTGAGCCATGCATCTCTGCCATTTGCTTTAGCTTCTCTGAGTCTGGGAATAAGAGCTTTGCGACGATCGTTAACAGCTTTAGGATATTGCTCAGTGACATAGAAACAGGAACCCCTAAGCTTACCTCGTGAATTTCGCACAAGTTCTCTGTCCTTGAAAGAAGCAAATTTCACAAATACATTACGAGGTTTGCGTGGCGGACCATACGTTCGGGGCTTGTCGTCATCCGATTCAACATTATATGTAAAATCAGCTTTACTTGACCCTTGTGGGGGATGTATAGACCTATGTGCCCGTTCTATGTTAATTTGATCAACTACACCCTGTTGGATCCCCAATTCATCCACCATAAAAGCGCGTACCTTCATCTCTGTAACGGTATGCTTCTCGTTGATAGACTCCGGAATGTTACCTATTATCAAATTGTTCCGCATGGACTGTGATTGTAAATAATCCATATCTTCATTGTACTTTAACTGTTCTTGAGATAATTTAGTTATGCAATCGTTTGCTTGACCTAAGGCAAACTGTAGTTCATCAATTTGGTCCATGCACCTAGATACCTTTTCATCACTTGTTTTTATATTATCATGCACATACACCCAGAGTTTTTTAACATCTGTATCTATATTTGTGACTTTTTCTTCTAATAAATCAAGTTTTGTTAGCTTTTTTTCTACATTATCTAGTCTACTGTCTATCTTTTTCATGAAATGCAAGATTTCTCTGTTCAATAAAACATCAGTAGATGACGTAGTGTTATGAATATTATGAGTGGTATATACCTTTGTGCTTTTATTAGCAACGTCCACAACATCTGAATCAATGAAAGTACTGTCCTGTAACTCCTTATGACCGCATAATTCCTGTATTGAGCTATCCAATAACACAGAACTTGCTTCCCTTATTGACCCGATAAGATCATCAGAAGGCGAGCCGCCATTACGCGCGTTTTTCGCCTCCGGAGTTACACCAGAATCACTAGAAAGTTTACGTTTTTCCATTTGATTAGTCACACAAATACACTATTAAATCTCTATTAAATCAAAGAACTCCCTCTAGTAATCCTTACATAACATTTAGGAAGAGTATCCTACACATAAACACAGTAAAATCCATTTTTTACCAGGACAAAATTTTAAATCGACCACCATAACAGTTATGACCTTGACCACACATAATACCAACTGTGTACCACAAAATGATTAATAGAAATACCGAAGAGCGCGATTAATTGACGGATAAGATAATTTCATTTCAATGTGTTTACATTGCGAAATTATCCAGTTCGCTTTTCATTTTACGTATCGCGACATTTTATTTTTGATAATCAAACACTCATATTAATCGGAATGTTCGGCTATTATGGCCGACGAAAAGGCTCGAGAAGTTGCAATTGCCCTTTCTCATTCCATAAGGGCGTCGCGCTTCGGCGAGGTCCAGGAATGATGAATATGGATAGAAATATTATATTTTGACTGGCTTTATATACCTTAAACTTGTTTTTTAGTTGTTGGGACCAGGAATTTTATATTTATTCATTTAATTAAGATTTCATCATAAAGATCTTCATGACTCTAAATACATTTATATTTGTGGTGTCATGGGAAATTAAAAAACTATTTATGTTAAATCAAAGCCATGATGTTTGAAAACTGATGATGTTCAACACCAATCTAAATATTTAATTGAAAATAAATCAAATGTACCAGTAGGTGATGACATTCATATTTCACTCTTCACTGGGGCTATCCCATGTCAACCCATTGAATATTAAGTGCATGGCTTTATTTTGACTGCCCATGCAATTATAAGCTCATATTATAGCCAGTCCTAGTTGGCTAATAATTTTATGGAAATATTAAGGGTGGCTCAGTCTGACTGAGTGATGTGATTATAAATTGGACAGTTATTCTTTAACTCTTTTTTTCAAAATATATTTTTACTTCTAAACTTGTGAGATATGTCAGGTCAGTCCTATCTAGTACTGAGGTTAAATTGGTGTACATTACTAGTGGTGACAGGGTCCATGGTGGAATTGTGCTGGGTAGCAAAACAGAAATCTTAACAAAAACACTCCCAGGCTATATATGTCATTACTGGTCCTTAAATTAAGGGAAGGAAGGTCTAGCAAAATATCAAGTCACAAAAATATCATTTACTGAATTCATATTTTGATTAATTTAATATGTGTCTATATATAGTTTGTAAAAGAAACCTCCTGTCTTATTTTTTTAAATGGAGTTGCACCGTTCTGAATCTCAGGTCTCGGGAAGAGCCAACCCGTCAGGCGAAAATACTTAAACGTTTGCCGGATGCCAGGCGAAAACACGGAAGAATGACAAAGTGGTTAATTTGTTGTAGTTTTGCCTTGCGAAACAAAGAAATGCTATGGCACAAATATCAGTCCAAAGATATAATAAGTAAATGTACATGCGTAAGTACAGTTTTCACTTTTTAAATGACCTGATATTAAAAAGTCACTATAAAATAAATGTCTTGACCCTTTTAAGTATAATACTAGTAAAAATTATAATAAAATATTAAGATTTAATTTACCAGTTTATAGAAATATCATATTTTTTATGATTTTTTTTGTATTCAATATTAATTTATTTCACAAAAAATAATATAAATAAATAAAACAATAATTTTATACGTGTAGTCATATAGGCTTTTTCTAGAACAGTCACATTTTTACATTTCATTATTTTCAGTTTGCATGATTATATCTGTCTTTCCAGTCATACAATAATGATTAAAAACACGTGCAATAGCTATTCATGAAAGACTCTGACAGTTAAATAACGTAAAGTCTGAAGAAACTTAAAATAAATGCAAGAATCCTTCCGTTAATCAAATCCACATTTTTGCCTCTTCCTAAACGAAAAACAAAAATACTGACTCACTAAAAATAGGTTAATTATACATGGTTTTGTCAATCTCAAACAGGTTTTTTGACTTATCCACTTTAAATGATTCTGCCGACCTTTAATTTTTATCAGTGCGGCACTAATCAAAGAAAATCTAAGGTTGAGTCGAATTCATTGATGTAAATTTACAAGGTCGTTTTGATGACGTAGCGTGTAATACAAAGAGTTAAATTTTTGAGGTTTTAAAAACTGACACACGACAGTGTGAGTGATGGGACTGTTTATTACGTCACCTTGCTGTCAATTAGCAACACAACATTTAATCCGCTATAATTTAGGATAATGCAGGATGGACAGATAACAATTAATGCCCGGAGGTATGGAAAGCCATGGCTGTCTGATATTGTTCTTTTTCAATTTATTTAACCATTTGGATAATATATGAGTTCACTTCGACTATAAATGAATTGAAAACACCTTATATTGAAAAATGAATTAATATATTGATAATTCGGTTTCATATTAGGACATCTGGTTCCATACATGGCTACTTTGGTATCATATATTGAAGAATTGGAATCATATATTGAGAAAATCAACTTATATATTGCTAACTCGGTTTCATACACTGACAGTATGGTTTCATATATTGTAACTGTGGATTAATATAATGGATTCCGGTTAAATAAGAAGGTGTTTTCAATTCATATATAGTCGAAGTGAACTCATATATTATCCAAATGGTTAAATAAATTGAAAAAGAACAATATTAGACAGCCATGGCTTTCCATACGGAGGCACGGTTTACGTGCTGTGTTTGACTTTTTTTATTGTTTTTTATATCGGGAATTCAAGCTGTAAGTATAGGTTAGAGTGCATATTGGGTGTTCTTCGTAAATAAGAAAGCTAAAAAGGAGCGGAGCTTGCGAAGCGACTGTAGCTTTCTTATTTACGAAGAACATCCAATATGCACTCTAACCGGATTAGTGCTCCGCCCACTTGCGTTTTATAATATAAAACGTCCAGTTTATAAAAACAGACAAACAGTGCTTAATTGTAAATTTATTTTCATTGTATTGTAATGTTTATATGTTATGTGTTTGATTAATCATATGCATTTGAATTATTATTGTACATTTATATGTTATTTTGTCTTGGCCATATTCTATAATTATCTACTTGTAAATGGCCAAAGGCATATTTATGCCGATTGCTAAATAAAGATTGGATTGAATTGAATTATAAAAAATCTGTTCTATTAAGATTTGAAACCTGAAAATTTGAAAAATCCTCGTCGGTGATTGGCTTAAAAAATTGGCGAGCACTAATTTGGATGTTTGCACATATTTTCATACAGAGTGTGACAACTTTTCTATATTTACGATGTCTAGTTGTAACTCATTCATGCTTGCACGCGCATGCGTGGATGCGTAGATGTACACAATGCTTTTATCAATGAACTATTCATTGTCATATGTTTTGCTTTTATGTTTAGAATTGTTCCTTGAAAATGCATAGTTTCGAGTTTTCAAAACCTTTTTACCACTATGCAAACATTATTTTGACGATGAGTTATCTTAATGTAACAATACTATAAAATAAGGACCTACTTTTTATCGAGGTTTTATCCGGAAGTGCATGTTGTTCAGCAAAGGTTTTTACCCTATTGCCTGCAGAAATGCAGCTTTAACTCTGTATAATGTATACAGATATATGTGTACCGCCTCCGTGGTCTAGGGGTTAGAGTCGATGACTTCTAATCCAGTTACCTCTCTGACGTGGGTTCGATCCTCGGGAGATGCTTTGGTAGTTTAGCACGGAGGAAGGTAGGAAGGTTACTGGTGTAACTCTCCAGGAACGATGGTTAGAAAACTTCCCGCCTATATGACTGAAATACTGTTGGAAAAAGGCGTAAAAATGAAACAAACAAACAAACAAAAACATATTGTACACCAAATGTTCGTTCCTATCGAATCGTATCTGTTTTAGATTTTTATTTTAGGTTCTACTTAATTATATTGAATTGTATTGTAGTGCATTGTATGTTAGAAGAAATGATGTTATGCGTTTATAAATTGTTGTGGTTGTCAGAGAGATAAACAGAAAGTATTAGTTGAAGTAAACGTCATATGTGAAAAGAAAATTAATATAATTCTTCTGATAATAAAATATAGAAACCAAGTAGTCTGTTGGTACAAACTTAGTAATATTGCCCTCAATATTTCAAAGCTCCGCGGATTGAATATATGTAATTTGACTTTTATTTTGTAATTTATTTTTTGCAAAATTTATAGCACAAAAAGCTTCAGACATTAAAGCCCTGACGAGAAAGTGAATAATGACATTGTGTTATTTAGATAATTCAATTTTCTACACCATTAAATATTGATGCAAAATTGGCTGTTGGCTGTTTATTCCACTTCTAACACCATGTAATACTTAGGATAGATGAGAAGTTAAAGCCATAAATATTCGAATACGTTTAAAGAAAGAAAAAAGAAAGCAGCAAAAAAGCATATTTTTGAAAAAATATACGCTCTATACAACGTCCATCAACCTTTCTTTAAATTTGGTTTTTATTGTACCTCGTACTTCTAACAAATATTGATTGCACACTTTATGTTGCTTTATAATACTTCTGGCCTACTTTGTTGGGCGGATTAAATTTAATTAAATTATGCACAATTAGAGACAGATATGGTCATCGTGGTTTCTGAATAATATTTTTAATCCCCTCCGCATGTCCGTTCTATAACTTATTGACTATTCAAAGCTTATAAAATTACTTGGCACAAATGATCCCCACCCTGACACAATCTGCAAAGCAAAACATCCAGGTTGCTTCCCCCAAGGTCAATTTCACACTTAAAGGTCAAATGATAAAGTCCACATTTCACATTTTCCTGCCCGCTCCTTAACTTTCAAACTACTGACAAGTTTTTATTTAAAATGACTGCGAAATTGTTCACTATAATGACATGATGTGTAGAGCGCAATATTCAGGCTGCTATACCCAAGGTCTAGGTCACATATAGAGGTAAAATGTTAATATTTTGTGTCCTCTTTATAATTTTTAACTACTAAAGTTTTTCAATTATATCGGCACAAATTATCACCATCATCACCTACAGAAGGCAACACCGAGGTGGCTTCCTCAAGGCCAAGGTTGTCTTGTAATTCTCACCTGAATGATTTGTAAAACATGAAAACTATAACAAATAATACATTAGAGTCACAATAAAAGTATTATAAGTTAAAACAAACAGGACATATTACTTATGCCCACTGAACAGCAATTTGCCTAAAGCATGATACAACCAAATATGTAAAAACTTGTTTTATATATAGTCTAAAATTACCCTTGACCTAAAATTCAAAACCAAATGAGAGGATTTAGAAAGGTATCTACCTTCTAAATATGGAACATGATTGGTCAATAACTGAAACAGACTTTTGTAATGAGCAAAATGTGCTTGATATTCATGGCACAACATCAAGGTCATTGTTGGTTAAAGGTCAAGAAGTACACATTCATGTCCGCTGCGGAAGGGGATTTAGCTGTCCTTCAGACTGCTTTGTTATCAATTCTTTTGTGCTGACTAATTTTCAATTAAAACAGATCACTTATTTTATTCCGATTAATTGTCAGATATTAACAACATTAATATTATAATTGCCAACCGATTATTCTTTAATTTTATTTATACAAATTTATTTTAGTTCGATTGTGTTGGAAGCTATAAGCTTATTGAAACACTCTCGAATCCGTTCCTGGAACCAACCAGTACTATGCAATGAATGTAAAGTTGCTCTTATTCTTTGTAGGGGAAACCGTGGATTAACTGATTTTCTTTTTTATTTGTTTTCTGCTTTTGTTTATCATTTTCTGTTCTTTGATTTGAAAGTTTTTTATTCTTTTTCTGTTCGCGTATTCTGAAAATTTCTTTCGATGGCATTTTTTTCTGGAGTGTCTGTTAATATTGCTGTATTACGTTTTCTACGTCCAGCAGTGCCTTTCTTGGAGCTGCTTTTGGGTAAGGTCTTATATGTTCTGGAGAAAACTGAGGAGATTCATATTCTTGGCTTGATTGTATCCTTTGTGCCCTACTTGGTGTATTGTTGTTATTCTCTTGGCATATCCCAGCGCAGTTATAATGGGCACTTCCATTTTGGCCAGTCTTGGCTATACGAATGTCACCGCTAAATATCACCCCTTCTCTTGTAGTTTCGTACTATTCTGAAAAAAAAACCAAAACATTCCATAAATTTGAAATTGAACAAATAAATAAATAAATACGTATACAAGGGGGTTAATCCATGCGCGCGCATCCTTAAAGTTCTGATACCGCGAACACTTCATCGGCCTGTATTTCGAAGAAAAACGGGTGGTGTGAAGAAATCAGAAAAGGTATGAATTTAATTTGTTTTGCAAAGAAGATGTCCTAACTTCTAGTTTTTATATACAAAATGTCTTGAAGTAACTCTTTCCTGTATTGTCAGTATTTCGCGTTGAATTCGATTTTGATTCTGGATAGTGCGTACACCCGGCGTTGAAATGTTACAGAAAATGAGCAAATATCGATTAAACTGGCCGTTTTAAACGGCTGGAAGTTATACTGTTGTAGAATCCTTTTCAAAAATATATTTTCAACCTTCGTTCCAATTAATCTGTACTAAAAATGTATTTAAACGCACTATTTACAGAAAACAGAGATTATGATATTGCGTACACTCTAAAAATAACCAGATACTGCGTACACATATCTATGCAATTGATAGAAAGTACATTTTATTCGAAGCAGTCTAAGGTTTATAAAATGATAAAGCGGATTACATGGGTGTCCCATTTGAAGAATTATTTAAAATCTACATCCTAGAAAATGTTTAGAATTAACATTTATTTATGCAATTTGTTTAGGTATTTATGTAAAGCCTGGTGAATAATTGTCTATCTTGATAATGTTTTTATACTCTACATTTCAAAATAAATTACTTCTTACAGTCAAATTTATATCTTATTTAAGAAAATGAATGTGTGTCGATTTTGTGGTGAATTCTTTGCCAGTGAATCTTCTCTCAGACAGCATGAGGCACGACATCGGCAAGATGGCCCCTACAAATGTGATATATGTAGTCAAGTGGCTTTTTCGGAGTACCATTACAAAACACACATGCAGCGTCATTCCTCTGAACGCAAGTACGAATGTAAATGCGGCAAATCGTTCAAGACATCAGTTCTCATGATTTTAAACGCCACGAACAAAGAAAGAGCCAAACAAAGGAATTCAAATGTGATGAATGTGGCTTGGCCTTCTCTAATAATAAAGATCTTAATGATCACAAAGATAAGCACGAGAATAGAAAACGTCATAAATGTGTAAAGTGTGGCAAAGCATTCAGGTATAAATGCAATCTTTACAGACACTCCAAAATGCACGAAGGGAATGAATTTACATGTGAACATTGTGGGAAAAAAATTCCAAGCAAAGCAGCTATTTCGTCCCATCTCTCATATGCAAGTAAAGATCCTGTCAAGTGCAGTATTTGTAAAAACTTTTCAGTCATACCAAAACTCTTAAGGAACACATGAAAAGGAAACACAGTTAAAAGTTCGTGGAACATGAACGCATTCCAAAGAAATAACTTGCTGCAAGCGTTTTAGTTCAAGTTACAAATATTGCATGTTTTTCCCATGAAGTGTCTGTAGAGATTGCATTTATACCTGAATGCTTTGCCACGCTTTCCACATTTATGACGTTTTCTATTCTCGTGCTTATCTTGGTGATCACTAAGATCTTTATTATTAGAGAAGGCCAAGCCACATTCATCACATTTGAATTCCTTTGTTTGGCTCTTTCTTGGTTCATGACGTTTTAAATCGTGAGATCTCTTGAACGATTTGCCGCATTTACATTCGTACTTGCGTTCAGAGGAATGTTAATTCTAAACATTTTCTAGGATGTAGATTTTAAATAATTCTTCAAATGGGACACCCATGCAATCCGCTTTATCATTTTATAAACCTTAGACTGCTTCGAATAAAATGTACTTTCTATCAATTGCATAGTTATGTGTACGCAGTATCTGGATTTTTTTAGAGTGTACGCAATATCATAATCTCTGTTTTCTGTAAATAGCGCGTTTAAATACTTTTTTTAGTACAAATGAATTGGAACGAAGGTTGAAAATATATTTTTGAAAAGGATTCTACAACAGAATAACTTCCAGCCGTTTAAAACGGCCAGTTTAATCGATATTTGCTCATTTTCTGTAACATTTCAACGCCGGGTGTACGCACTATCCAGAATCAAAATCGCATTCAACGCGAAATACTGACAATACAGGAAAGAGTTACTTCAAGACATTTTGTATATAAAAACTAGAAGTTAGGGCATCTTCTTTGCAAAACAAATTACATTCATACCTTTTTTGATTTCTTCACACCACCCGTTTTTCTTCAATATACCGGCCGATGAAGTGTTCGCGGTATCAGAACTTTAAGGATGCGCGCGCATGGATTCACCCCCTTGGTATACAAATGTATATCCTATTTTATTATTTACATGTTTTTTTCTGTTTTGTTTATGTCTCTTGTATTTTTTTCAGGATTAACAGTAGGATATAAAGAGCGGGTGTGGGTATTGCGTGTATTGCCGAACACTTTTTTCTTCTAATAAGGTCCTTTCCAGACATATCTGTGATACTTGACAAAGCAAAGATTTTCAAGACTAAAATACCACGACGCTTGACAAGACTTTTTGTATGAACTCCCTTACAAATATTCTAATTTTAGATACCTGACGTCATAAGGACATATGGTCACGTGATTTCGATAAATCACATGTTGAAACTAATACATGTACTGTGATATGGGAAATAACTCCATATAGCACTTAGATATTTATTTACTGAGTTATTTGCATGTTCAGAATTACAAGCAGTTAATTTTGCCATGCGTTACCGAACACAGTGCTTACAATGATTAAAACACACAGTTATCATTATTATAGCATTATAAATTAATCTAAATACAGTTATAGTAGTAAAATAAATAATTTTATACATCTTTATAAATAAACAAATAAATAAATAAATAAAATAATTAATTATTAATCAATTTATTAAAATTAATTAAAAATTATTTGATTAATTCATTCTTTCATTCAACCAATCATTTAACAAATATATAGAGAGATAAATAAATAAATGAATAAGTAAATATAAATCAATCAATAAATAGATAAATAAATAAATAGCTCTAGTAGAAGAAAAAAAAATGATCAGACAGGCATAGAAAATTTCTTTTAATTTTCTTTTTATGAATGAGCAGGCAGATAGACACAAAACGGCAGCGTTATTCAGCAAAATTAAATGCTTGACCATGTAGCTGAATTAGTTCGTTTAAACTCTGTTAGTTGAAACCAAGCATAAAAACTATGGGATTCCAAAGTCCATCCCTCAAAATACTGTCCCTATAATACACTGGTCATAAGTTGGAAGTTCTGAGTCTGAGGAAAGGCGTTTTGTTGAATTGGTCATGCACATGTCACATATCGGCTATAGACGCACAAGACAAGAGCTTGCACACACTTGAACTTGAAAATACTTGATGGTGAAGGTTGCTGAACAGTCTCACGTGAAACGAACCTGGTAGATTTTGGCTAGAGGGTTACTTTCGCCGCAACCCTGAACTGAACTGATCCTTCGAAAATCATTCAGCTTGGTAAAGAGATAAATAAAATGTTATAACTCTTTTTAGATAATGTGTGTAGATAAGTCTTTCTTGCATGTAAATATAAAAGAAAACTCATATTCGTCAAATTTCAATTGAAAATCGTGAGTACTGCGTGTATTACCGAATACTACTTATTTCACCTTAAGTGTTCGGTCATACCCATACCCGCTCTATTTTGTTAGAAATCTATAGGTTTTATTTTTATATATAATGTGTTATTAAAGTAGAGATTGTAAAAAACACTCATTTAGAATCCCTTGCTACTGTGAAAGAACTATTAATAATATTTTCTTGTTTGATAAAAGCATAGGGGCATAGTGTTACACTGTAACAGTTTGCCCCTACATACAGTACTTAACACATTGTCCCAACGATATCACCGAGACTAGGCAGGTTTTTGGATAAAATCCGAGGTAATCAGAATAACAGTTTATTGTACAACTTATATGTGAATTTTATACATGGGCTATATCATCACAAACGGTATAATTGAAAAACAAGAGGGCCATGATGGCCCTGAGGTCGCTCACCTGTATATAGGCCCCCCCGGAGCAGGGCCAGTTTAAACCCCAGGGCTTTTTTTTAACAAACTTGGAAGACACTCACTAGAAGATGTTTTATGCCAAATATCTAAGCTCTAGCTCTTTGGGTTTTTTAAAAGAAGATATTTAAAGTTTTTTCTTTCGGTTGCCATGGCAACCAGAGTTCTGCATCGAATTAAATTCTTTGAACAATTTTTAAAGGTAACCACCAAAGGAACATTCCTGTGAAGTTTGGATGAAATTGGCTTAGTGGTTTATGAGGAGATGTCATTTTAAGTAAAAGTTTACGGACGGACGGACGACGGACGGACGCCGGACGAAAAGCGATCACAAAAGCTCACCCTGTCACTTTGTGACAGGTGAGCTAAAAATATATTCAAAAAATATTTAAAAGTTACTTACGTAGAAGGAGAAGTGTTGATTTGCCGCTTAATCTTTATTAATGCTTCAGCTTAGTTAGTATGAAAACAATTCGAATTTGATCGGCGTCAAAACTTCATTTGTTACGACGTCACGTAATCCGTTTTAAAATTTAAATGTATCGTTTTACCCCATGTAACATTACGCCCCGGTCTCCCCTAACGAAATGTGCTAAATGATCTTTAGCCGGATTAATTCGAAAAAAAAACATAAACAACAAACACACAAAACACTGGCCCCAAGGTTATAAAACCTTTTGCTGAGATCAAGCTCAAATTCCAGGATTTTCATTGGTTAATTCACATTCTGTACTCGTTTCTGACCAATCAAATACCTGAGATCTGAGTTTGAGATTAGAATATTTCTTTATAACCTCGGCCCCTGGACACGATTGTACATGTATTTTAATATTGAGAAAGAATGATGTGTTTTTTCTACGAAGGACTAATTAGGAACATTGACATTTAAAAACACCTCTTAAATCAGCATTAAACACAGCTGGACTATGGTAGTATCATATTTCTCACGCAATATTTGCTCTAGAAACTCACTCGCTAACACTGTGAATTTCTAAATGAAAAATTAACAAAATTGACGAACCAATATTTCATTATGTTTCAAACATTTCCTGTCCTCTAGAATTTGACAAGGTCTAATATAAATAGAATAATAAAAAGGTTTGTTACATAATTATTGAAAATTGAAACTTTAAAGGTCGCACAAATTAAAACAACTTTAGCATGTTTAAGATTAGTTAATCATTGAAACTTTAAAATTTTCAGCTGTAGAAAGTTTTCCTAAATGATTGAGTATGGTGGCTGATTTGTGCCATTCGTGTTTTCGCCCCGCGACCCCACCAAACAAAAGTCAAGAATTAACAAGTTAATATGGTGGGGGCGCGGAGCGAAAAATCGCTAATTAGCGGAAGCGCGGGGCCATGTTTAATAAATAAAACTTCGTCCCGTTTGGTCGCGGAGCGATATTTAAGAAATAAAACGGCGGGGGCGCGGAGCGAAAACACGCTAATAAGCGCCCTAATAAGCGTGTTTTCGCTCCGCGCCCCCGCCATTTTAATTTTTCGCTTGGCGGAGACGCGGGGCGAAAACACGCTAATTAGCAGGGTCACGGGGCGAAAAAAATTGTTTATTAAACTTAGCCCCGCACCCTCGCTAATAAGCGTGTATTCGCTCCGCGCCTCTGTCATTTAACTTGATAATGCTTGGCGGGGTCGCGGGTCGAAAGCACGTTAGTTAGCGGGGCGAAGTTTTATTTATTAAACTTCGTTTTGTGCCCCGATAATAAGCGTGTTTTCACTCCGCGCCCCCGCCGTTTTATTTCTTAAATCTCGCTCCGCGTCCCCGCGGGGCGACGTTTGATTTATTAAACTTCGCCCCGCGCCCTGCTAGTAAGCGTGTTATCTCTGGGCGCCCCCCCCCCCCTCATTTTCATTTTAACTTGTTAATTTTCGACTTTTCGCTTGGCGGGCTTGCGGGGCGGAAACATGAATGGCACAAATCAGCCACCATAGTTCATACAATTTTCTGACTTTTTGTCAGTTTTGGTAAAAGTTACTCAACATTCTAAACAAGAAAGAATTGATTCAGTGATTAACCCTCGTATAAACTGATGAACACATGCATTGTTATTGTCATATACTCATAAAGCCTGACCAATTTAATACGAATAAACTTTAACCTATACTTATATTAGTTATATGCAAGTTTAAGGCTTATTGTTAAAATATTTAACTTACTTAGTGTTTAACCTCATTTGACCCCGCTAGAACGCCTCCATAGAAAGTTGTTTACAATACCATGTGTAACATATTTCATCTATTAGTTACGCCGTTCAATATATAAATAGCAAAGGCGACAAAGTCGGTGACAAAGCGTATATTTTTTATAGACTAGTTTGATTTTGGGAAATTGTTCATCCTTAACGTCTGTTTTATTTGTTTGGGTCGTCAGACCAAACAAATAATGGTACCGAAAAAATCAGACACTGATATGCGTATTTGCAAAATCCGCAAGTAGTCCGTCACGAACTCCTCGAAGCGGTTACTACCATTTATAAGTACGCTAACGCCGAAAAATTAAGGGGAGATTACTGCCTTAAGATTGTCAAATGACAGGCGCATTAATTTTCAAAACTTCTCAGGGAAGAAAAAATAGTTCCTAATTGGTCGAAGATTTCTAATATTGTGTATCTCTTTAACATTTCCGCATAGTTCCGGTAATATATTCACATAATTTTGTTACGCGATAAATATCATTTTAATCAATGAAAATTGCTCGGCTAATTCCGTACAACTCCGGATTATTTGGATCGCCTAAATGAACATTTGTTATTTAGACTTTCTGAAAAATAAAGTAAGGATGTTGACTCTAGGACAGGGACGAATTTAGGCAGTCGACGATCGATAATCAATTTCTACCTATAAGTTAACCCATTACGTTATATACACGCCTTTTAACGCCTTTTTCAGCCCCCCCCCCTTTTTGTTGTCTCAAATGGTTAAAAAAATGCCTTATTTAGGCCCCCAACACTTGTTTTTGTTTGAGAAATGTTGTTAAAAAAGGTGACCTCTTTTTCGGCGCGGCCCCCCAACCAAAAGATACATCAGGGGGTTGCCAGAAGGGGGATGGGCCCCCTTCTGTTTGGGGGGTTTGAAGGGGTCCCCCTCATCGCCAAGAAAATTTTGGACTTGTGAGAGGCTATAAATGACCCCAGATTGATCATAAGATGACGTGTAACCAACGCTGAAAAGCATTTGACTCTATCTCAATCCATTGAGAAGTTGCAGCACTTTGAAATCAATTTTGATGGAAAAAATCAACGCAAAATAGTGATTTTTGGCAATTTTGAGATATCCCCTCGTTGCCATGGTAACAGAAAATTTAAGTCTGAGCATGTTGTTGCAAGCAATGGTCCAGTCAACATTTGTGCCAAGTTTGATTAGTGTTGAAGCAGTTTTTATAGTATTATAGCAATTTGAACTTGTAACGGGAGACTTTTCAATGAAAACAGCCATTTGTCACAAAATGCTCATGAAGTAATGGGTTAAGCACCCAATAATTTAATCCACGTAAACAAAGCGCTAATTTTAGCCACACTACACAGAGTAGTGAAATATTATAGGTGTAACAGGGAATGTGTCTTACCAGGGATTTCATGATATCCCTGAAATTTAGGGATTTCATGTAATCTCCAGTTACGGAAAATTCTGTCAGGGAATACATGTAAACCCTGAAATTTCTAGGGATTTCAAGTTTTCCCTGATTTTTTTTCTTCATTTTTTACACATATTCCCTGACCACAAAATTATCATATTTTAAATGTAAAATATGATTCATTGTGCTGTAAGGTATTACTAGTCACTGTTATGCATTGATATTTTGGTTATGTGAATGCAATTATAGTATTATAGTTTGGGTTTCCAAAGGCGTTATGTGTGTGTCGTGATGGCTGTGATGGGACATCGTGGATATCCCTGAAGAGCAATATTCCAAAGCAAATATATATATAGTTGACACTTGCAGTCTCTATTTTCTTTGGAGTCTATTATTGAGAGATTATAAATTTTATTATACCTCATTTGCATGCGGTCTTCTATATTCAATATGACGTCATCCGGTCCATAAACCGCATACAGACCGGGGCGGTCCATAATTCTTATGAAGACCGTCAAAATCACAGGTGCTTGAAACAAACTTTTTAAAGTTTTATATGGGCTATATACTATAATAAGATATAAGGTCTCCAACAGAACACAAACATCATGCTGAACAAACGAGAACACTGCTGCAAGAAACGACCAGATCACGGTTATCTCTTTCTGGTCGACATTCGAAAGGATCAATCCAAGCGTTAACGCTTTTTATTTCATTAAAATTCTACAAATAGCAAAGAAATGAGTAAAAGTTTCACAAAATGCCAATATTTTCAATCCATGTCAGTTTCGACGTCCAATCTATTCATGTATACAAACACGATGTAGTTAGAGTGCATATTGGGTGTTCTTCGTAAATAAGGAAGCTAAAAAGGAGCGGAGCTTGCGAAGCGACTGTAGCTTTCTTATTTACGAAGAACATCCAATATGCACTCTAACCGGCTTAGTGCTCAGCCCACTTGCGTTTTATAATATAAAACGTCCAGTTTATATAAAATCTGTTCTATTAAGATTTGTAACCTGAAAATTTGAAAAATCCTCGTCGGTGATTGGCTTAAAAAATTGGCGAGCACTAATTCTGGTCGATTTCCACGAAATAAATAGAAAACATCTAAAATTTCCAGATGTGTGAAGTTGGCGGCCCAGCGGCCTGGCGGCGTGAAGTTGGCGGCCCAGCGGTCTGGCGGCGTGAAGTTGGCGGCCTGGCGGCGTGAAGTTGGCGGCCTGGCGGCGTGAAGTTGGCAACCAAGCGGCCTGGCGGCCTGGCGGCCAAAAGAATTTATGTTATAGAAATGTTATTTTAACAATAATAACGATAATTATTGTTATTTAAATGATATATAAAAAGAAAAAATCACTTTCAGAGTTTTATTTTGTCATTTTTGTGAAGTTGGCGGCCCAGCGGCCAAGCGGCCTGGCGGCCAAAAAATTTAATGTTATAGAAATGTTATTTTAACAATAAAACGGCATTTAATGAAGTTTTAAAGATTATTATTGTTATTTAAAGGATACATATAAAGAAAAAATCACTTTCAAAGAAATTTTTTATTTTGTCATTTTTTTTCTTTATATAATATATATATTTATATTTTATAATTTTTGTGAAGTTGGTGACCTTGTAAACTTTTACAGTTATTGAAATGTTTTTGATAATATCGATCAGCCGAACAGAAGCACATAAGAATGACAGACTTGAACGCAGGCTAATAATATATGGTGTACAATTTCTGTAACAAATATGAATGGTCCTTTATGAAGTTTAAAAATTATTTTTTTTCGGGTCCACCTAGCAGCCCAGCAGCCTGAAGTTGGCAGCCTTGCAGCCTGTCAGCTTAGCAGCCTAAAAAAAATTAAGAATAGTACAATCATGAAAACCGTCGGAAATTCATTAGTAGCACTTCTTTAGATCATTCCACACCTTTTTCAATATCGTGATCTTTATTTTTTAAGATGTTGAACTATATCGTAACATATTTTTTTCATTCTGACGCTTCGAAATTTGTGAAGTTAGCAGCCTAGCAGGATAGTACAAACATGAAAACCGTCGGAAATGAGTCGGTAGCAAATACTTAGACTATTCCACGTGTTTTTTGCAGTATCGCGAATTTTTTTTTTAAATATTGAACTTCGAAAATTGTGAAGTTAGCAGCCTTGCAGCCTAGCAGCCTAACAGCCTAAAGAAAACAAAGGATAATAAAAACATGAAAACCGTCGGAAATGAGTCGGTAGCACATATCTAGATTATCTGAACTTAAGAAGAATACCCATTTGATCAATAGTTGCCACATCCTGACCTATTATACGACACATCAAAATATGTATGCCTCTACAACTGTTATGCTGATAATTTCACATCATATTATATATTATTTTCATTTTCCTCGATAAATTTTACTCACGTAAGTGCGTTACGCAAACTACGCACCGGGTCAGGCTCTCGTGATTTCAGAAAAAAAAGAGAAAGAAAGAAAAAAAAACAACAACAAACAACGCAATTACAATCGCCTATTTATTAAATACATGTTGTGTCCATGGATCTATTAAAGATGTTTAAAAGGTGATTGCTCCATATATGAATATGTGATTCCTTCACTTTGACTTCAGTTTATAGACTTATTCGTCACCATTTTCCGGTATGTTACGGGTTTACCTCCGGGGAATTTCACCAAATGAAGTACATACCACTGGAACATTTACTTTTCTATCATTATTTCGCCGTGTAAGGTGAAATAAAGTTTCCTTTTAAAAGGAAAGGCTTGCTCAGTTGTGCCTTCATCCCAACGCTTTAAAATTGTTTTTTTTTTGTTTTTGTTTGTTTCAATTTATTATCACAATTTTTTTGAATTACGGTATTTGTATATCTAAAGGGTTTATTTAGTTGTTTTTTTTTTTTTTAAAAACGAATATTTTTTATCAAAAAGATTTGAAATCTATTCTCTATTGTATAAAACTAAAAAAGCTAAAGTTTCTTTTTAAAAGGAAAGGTTTGCTCAGTTGTGCCATCATCCCTTCCCTTTACAATTTTTTTGTTTGTTTCAATTTATTATAACAATTTTTTTGAATTACGGCATTTGTATATCATAAAGGGTTTATTTAGTTTTTTTTTCTCGAAAAAAAAAGTTTCACTTTTACAGGGATAGGTAGGGTGAGCCCAAGACTGGACGAGCACCTGTGCCCATTTGTTTGAGCACCAGTGTTATGCGTGCAAATTTGGACCAAATAGGGACCAGAAGTCCACTGATTATAACTGAACGGGAACATGCTGACGATAACAGTAGCAACTTTTTTTGTAAAAACGAATACTTTTTTGTCAAAAACGATTCGAAATCTATTCTCTATTGTATAAAACTAATAAAGAAAATAATCAATCGTAAAAATACTAACATTGGCTCTCACGTGGAGATCAATCTATCATACCGAAGGGAAATAAGTGTGAACATTTCATTTCCACTTTTTTTCGCAGAGAGAGTCATTCGTTTTGGCAGTTGCTAATTTCATTTATATAGCAGCTTTAGAGACAAGTAAATGCACTAAAAGACTTCGTGACGTGGTACCAATTAATAAGCATGTATCAACTATGTTACACCTTACATATCTATGATCGACAACACAGGAGATCAGCACGTGGTAAGGTTAATGATATGCATGGGCTATTTTTAGATTACCTCACCAAGACGTTTAAACTCTGTCAGTAGATCTAAATATAACTTGATCATGCACTAATATTCTGCGTGATTCGGTCACGATCTTTTGGTAAGCAGGACCGGCCTTTGAAGACGGAATACTACTACAGTAACCATTCTCTGTTGTATTAACTAATAAAGACAAAAACCAATTATAAAAGAAACTAACTTTTGCGTCTTGAAAAAGATTTGAAACGGAATCAAGTTAAAATAGAAATCCTATTTATATAAACAATTTGGGATTACGCCCGAATTGTCACGATTGCAATCGGAACTACCTCGGCTGTTATCATTAATCCGAAAAGTGACGGAAAGGGCAAAAGTTGCGATTGGCATGATTGCAGCTGGTTTCCCGTTCAATCATGCACTAACTAATGTAAGCAGGAAACCACCTAACCGGAACAACTAATCCAAAACAAATGGCGTGGCTGCAAGCCAAAAACTTGACGTGATTGAAAATTATCAAAGTTCCCTCAACAACTATTGCAAATTTTTAATAAATTGAATTCTTTATTATGAAATTCAATGAAATTAAAACAGTCGTAGTGGCATCTTCCATAATAAATAACGAGAGATTTTTTGTGATTCAACTTGTGTATTTTACTTTATTTTTGTATGGAATTATTCCTACAATGATATTTAATTATTTTCCTACATAGTAGTATCTGTTTATTCAAAAACGACCAAAAACGAAGAATTCGTTATTACACTCCATTAACGGAATTTCCGAAAGTACCGGAAAACGGCGTTAACCTAGGTTTTCGAATTCGTGAATGTTTGCCGTTAAAGGAATTTAATTTAAATTTTATGTAAGAAAATTTCTATAGGCCATTTCGAAATGCATTTCTTTTATTATTCATGCTATTTCGCAATCAATCTTCACCTCTTCGTTTATATATGAAGACGCGCTGATCTTCATCTAAATAATTATGAAGATGCGTGAAGTACAGTAAACTTTGAGAAAAACTCGTAAAAATATAGTCAGTAGGACACATGAGACATACTCGACAGAGAACCAGTCCACCTCCAATCTAGGGGAACAATCGGAACGTCCATAATAATATCCAAGGGCCAAAAAGTTGCGATTGATCGATGACAAGTGTACCAGTCTACCTCCTGAAATTGGAGAAGAGCCAAAAAGTATTGCGAAGTTGGGTATGTAATGCGATAGTTTAAGCCGATCGATGATTTATGAAGATGATGGAGACTATGGTTTCTTGCATAGCAAACAGGCGTTTTCGTGTGTTTTACACATGCCGGAAATTTCATCTGGCATGGGGGGTGCCAGACGAGTCGCATGCTGTACAACGGCACGCTTAGGATGACGTCATTTTTCCGTTATGAATGAAGTTGCAATTTCATACGCTGTTGTAAGAAAATAGTTACGGCTGTAATGATATCAATTTGCGTTGAAAATAAAGATAAAGAATTAAAAATATAATGGAATATTTACAATATGCAAGAAAAAATATCTATACGTGGGTTGTCCCAATATTCTGTGACAAGATTGTTTAAAAGCTAAATATAACAGGTACGAATTTGATATTTTAATATGTAATAAACCCATATAATTGAAACATTTTCAAGAATTTACAAAGAAAAATATCAACACACAACAAAAATATGCCATAAACACCATGGCAACTAACTGAATCGCGGCGCACGTCAAACGTCAAAGACGGCGTTAAATCTATATAAGGCGCCTTTCTCAAATACTCTCAATGGCTTCAACGCAAAAATGGTACCCATAAATCGCCAATTACAGACTTAATTTCATGTGGTTGTTTATGTCTGTTGAATGTTTGGATGGCATACATTAATTTTTGCTATACACGAACTTCCGGTCTCGTTGCACTTGTTTTAAGCTGTAGGAAATAGGCGAAGAAGATCGGTCTTCCCATCCGTGTTTTCCTTATTTTCGCTTGTTGTAGCGCAAAACTCTGGTTCCGTTCATGCCTTTTGTACACAAATGCTCAGGATATGTTGCTTAACTGTTCTATTTGGTACATTTGTTAAAAATCGTAACATGTTTCATCTCGAAATAGTCATGAAACCTGAGTGACCTGTTCACTGCGCCGCAAATTCTCGAACGTCGACATTTCAACTTTTCTATTTTATATGAGATATTTTCATTTATTCGTATCTTTTTTGTTTCTTAAGTTATGTTACTAAAATTTTCTGAGATGATGTAGACATAGTAGCAGAGGAAGTCAACGTGACATTGTGCAGACACATCATCAGATATTTGAAATATACGTAATTAATTTTAGCCTATTCATAACAAAATGCAAATTATTTGACGTGCGCCGGCAACTCAAACCAATGTCGTTAATACTGAAAATTTCTAAATAACTAGAGTAAATTCTTTGTAAATGATTTGTTGTAATGTTTAATAATAAACTTAACGGTTATATGTGTGAATTAATTTATATTGGCATTAAAAATGAACCGTCTGTAAAATTTGTCTAGGACTTTTGGGACAACCCTCGTATATATATATATATCAGATATTATTATCATTAACCGTTGTAATTGCGACACAGATTAGGTAATTATTTATAATTTTGCATTTGCTATTTTCTATTATTTTCTTGAGCAAGACACTTAACACTAAATGAATAATAGAATATATCATCCAACTTTCTCCTCATAATCAGAACTCTCTAACCACTACGCTGCTCAGTTATACGTATCCATATCCACCTTTATTCTTCTATATATCAATAAAAATGCAAAGTGAAATAACTGAATAACTTGCACAACCCATTATATCATAATGGCATGACCCGTTAATGTAAACGTTATCGAGTTCGAGGTTAACCTTTGTTTACATAACAAAGATTGATAACAATGCGAAACAAGGGTGCAATAGTCACAAAATACGCCCGTTTACGAAAGCTTTAGATGGAGATGGGGGCATTATGGATAAGTGTTATCTAGCAAGCAAGTTTTTATTCTTGGCACTGTGTTGTTAAATGAACCTTAAAACAAATCAGTAGGGAAGATATGCACAGGATGTGTGACCTTGACCTTGGTCGCAGGGACCTGAATTTTATGCACGGCACTCAGCCTCACAATGATGAACATTTGTGCCAAATTATATTGAAATCCCTGTATGCATGTAGAAGTTTTGCTCCAGACAAGCGTTTTTCTATGAGCTCTAACTGTGACCTTCACCTAGAGACTTGGTTCATGTGCAGGGCACTACGTCTCATGGTGGTGAACAATTCTATAAAGTAACATTAAAATTCCTCCATGCATGTAGAAAATATGCTCCGGACAACATCTGGATATTTAATCATCTCCAGTCACCTTGACCTTGCAAATATTAACCTAAATTAAATGTGTCAATAAATGATGATTAAATGGTCCCTATACACATCTTCAAATTTTTATCTGAACTTTGACCTCTATGTGTAACCTTGACTTTGGTCGCAGCGATCTGAATTTTGCGTGCGACACTCAGCCTCACAATGGTGAACATTTGTGCCAAGTTATATTGAAACCCCCCTATGAATGTAGAAGTTTTGCTCCGGACAAGCGTTTTTCAATGAGCTCTAAGTGTGACCTTGACCTTTGACCTGGAGACCTGGATCATGCATGGAGCAATACATATCATGGTGGTGAACATTTCCATAAAGTATTATAAAAATTCTTCCATACATGTAGGAGATATGCTCCAGACAAAATCTGGATATTTCACCATCTTTAGTGACCTTGACCTTGCATATATTGACCTAAAGTACATGTGTCACAGCCGTAGTCATGATAATGACCATTTGTGTTACAATCCCTCAATAAATGATGATTAAATCGTTCCTATACACATCTTCATATTTTTATCTAAACTTTGACCTCTATGTGTGACCTTGACCATGGCTGCAGGGACCTGAATTTTGTGCGCGACACTCAGCCTCACAATGGTGAACATTTGTGCCAAGTTATATTGAAATCCCTCTATGCATGTGGAAGTTTTGCTCCGGACAAGCGTTTTTCAATAAGCTCTAAGTGTGACCTTGACCTTTGACCTAGAGACCTAGTTCATGTGCGTGACGTGGCTTCTCATAATGGTGAACATTTCTATGAAATTTCATTAAAATCCCTTCATGCGTGTAGGAGATATGCTCCGGACAAACTCTGGATATTTCATCATCTTTAGTGACCTTGATCTTGTATATATTGACCTAAATTATATGTATCACAGCCATAGTCTTGATAATGACCATTTGTGTTACAATCCCTCAATAAATGATGACTAAATGGTCCATATACACATCTTCATATTTTTATCTGAACTTTGACCTCTATGTGTGACCTTGACCTTAGCCGCAAGGACCTGAATCTTGCGCGCGACACTCCGCCTTACAATGGTGAACATTTGTGCCAAGTAATATTGAAATCCCTCTATACATGTGGAAGTTTTGCTCCGGACAAGCATTTTTCAATGAGCTCTAAGTGTGACCTTGACCTTTGACCTAGAGACCTGGTTCATGTGCGCGACACTGCTCCTCACAGTGGTGAACATTTCTATGAAGTTTCATTAAAATCCCTCCATACATGTAGGAGATATGCTCAGGACAAAATTGGACGAAACCCGCCCGCCCGACCGCCCGCCCGCCAGGGGCGTTCCCATAATACGTCCCGTTTTTCAAACGGGCGTATAAAAATATGGAAAGCCATGGCTGTCTTATATTGTTCTTTTCCAATTTATTTAACCATTTGGATAATATATAAGTTCACTTCGACTATATATGAATTGAAAACACCTTCTTATTTAACCGGAATCCATTATGTTAATCCACAGTTACAATATATGAAACCATACCGTCAGTGTATGAAACAGAGTTAGCAATATATAAGTTGATTTTCTCAATATATGATTCCAATTCTTCAATATATGGTACCAAAGTAGCCATGTATGGAATCAGATATCCTTATATGAATCCGTATTATCAATATATCAATTAATTTTTCAATTTATGAAACCAAAGTAGAAATATATAAGTTGGTCATCACATTAAATGATACCAATTCTTCAATATATTGTACCAAAGTAGCAATACATGGAATAAATGGAACCAGATGTCCTGATATGAAACCGAATTATCATTATATATTAATTCATTTTTACAATATATGAAACCAGTTTACCAATGTATTGGACTGAAGTTGGACAGTATGTAACCGAAGTAGCAAAATATAAGGTGATTATCACCTTCAATATATTAAATCGTTTTTACAATAAAGTTTTTTATGAAACCATTTTATCAATGTATTGGACTGAAGTTCCCATATATATGTTGATTTTTACATTATATGGCACCAATGTCTCAATACATTGTCATAGGTTGTCATAGGTTGCTAGTATATGAATCCACTTTTCCAATTTATGGAACCAAATGAGCAATGCGTGGAACCAAAATGTCATTATACTGACGGGACGTTTTTAAAGGCTGTATTCTATCCTCGCACCGGTATTATAGTTTCGCTTGTTGAACTGTCAAAAGACCAGCGTGCTTTACTAATGGCAAACTGCACATTTTCTAAATAAGGACATATTTGAATTTAACGTCACATTCAATTACTTTGGCCTTAAAATGGACTGGGCAGGCAAAACTTATCGTTATATATGTACGAGGTGTATGTAAAATTTCAAAGTTATAATTTAAGCTACTAAGTCGTACTGACCATAAACAAGAACATATTTAAACAAAAGTTTATCTCGACCTTTACCTTTGATCAAAAATGGGCATGGCCAGTAGGACACATCAAGGTTAATCTACTCACAAAGTTTCAAAATAACCAGTCAAATAAATAATTTCATGAAAAAGTGTATGCATTGTTATAACAGAACCCAGTGACTTGTTGACTTGAAAATAGGCTAAATTGGTTCCATATAATGGATATTTCTATCATAGAATGTAACATCAACATATATACTGCTTCTTTGGTTCCATTCATTAATAAAATGGTTTCATATATTGCAAAAATGAAATAATATATTAATAATTCGGTTTCATATAAGGGCATCTGGTTCCATATATGGCTACTTTGGTACCATATATTGAAGAACTGGTATCATATAAAGTGATAATCAAGTCATATATTGCTACTTTGGTTCCGTACATTTCATAAATTGTAAAAATGAATTAATATATTGAAAATTCGGATTCATATCAGGACATCTAGTTCCATATATGGCTACTTTGGTACAATATATTGAAGAATTGGTATCATATAATGTGATAACCAACTTATATATTTCTACTTTGGTTTCATAAATAGATACACTGGTTTCATATATTAAAAAATGAATTAATATATTGATAATTCGGTTTAATACCAGGATTTATCACACACCCGTGCCGATTTTGCGACTCCGTAAAAATGGTATTGCACGGCCGTGCATATATTTTGACGTGACGTCATAAGCGTTATACAAACATAGTGTAAAGACACGCTGAATGTTAGCGTTATACTATAGGCGCGTCAATGAAAATGACTCTTATTTCAATTTAAACGGTCTTTATTTTGGGTATGTGATAAATAGAATATTAAATTCGTGTAAGTTCATTACTGAATTTATTGCACTCGTTGAATAAAATAATATTATGCTCGCCAGAGGCTCGCATAATATAATTTTATTCAACTCGTGCAATAAATTCAGTATTAAACTTACACTCATTCAATATCCTCTATATCTGGTTCCATATATGGCTATTTTGGTACCATATATTGAAGAATTGGTATCATATAATGTGATAACCAACTTATATATTTCTACTTTGGTTTTATAAATTGATAGTTGGTTACATATAGTGAAAAATGAATTAATATATTGAAAATTCGGTTTCATATAAGGATATCTGATTCCATACATGGCTACTTTGGTACCATATATTGAAAAACTGGAATCATATATCGAGAAAATCAACTTATATATTGCTAACTCTGTTTCATACACTGACGGTATGGTTTCATATATTGTAGCTGTGGATTAATATAATGGATTCCGGTTAAATAAGAAGGTGTTTTCAATTCATATAGTCGAAGTGAACTTATACATTGTCCAAATGGTTAAATAAATTGAAAAAGAGCAATATAAGACAGCCATGGCTTTCCATAAAAAAGGTAAGGCAAGCTGATTCCTTATGAATTAAACACAAAGTAAAACGTGAGATTTTTATGTGCCTTGATAGCGCAGTAGACAGAGCGACCGTTTAAGTGTTCATGGTCGAGTCATGGTTATACTATTACATTTGGCTGTCTAATGTATCTTTTTCTTATTTGACCGGTTTTGTTTCAAATAGTTACAAATGCATCAGATATTTTTTGGACACGGGTTGATATGCACTTGTGTACAGTTAGAGAAAACGCCACACATCAGGAGAAAGCATTATCAGAAAAGTAAAAAATAATGTTATATATTGATCCATATATTCAAATTATAAATATTAGGTAATCGTAGTGCGTTTAAAAATTCTCTGAAAGTGATTTTTTCTTTTTATATATCCTTAAAATAACAATAATTATCTTTAAAACTTCATTAAATGCCGTTTTATTGTTAAAATAACATTTTTACAACATTAAAATTTTTGGCCGTCAGGCCGCTGGGCTGCCAGGCCGCCAACTTCACAAAAATGACAAAATAAAAAAGTTCTCTGAAAGTGATTTTTTCTTTTGAATTATCCTTTAATGACACTAATTATCTTTAAAACTTCATTAAATGCCGTTTTAGTGTTAAAATAACATTTCTACAACATTAAAATTTTTGGCCGTCAGGCCGCCAGGCCGCTGGGCCGCCAACTTCACAAAAATGACAAAATAAAAAAGTTCTCTGAAAGTGATTTTTTCTTTTGATATATCCTTTAAATAACAATAATTATCTTTAAAACTTCATTAAATGCCGTTTTATTGTTAAAATAACATTTCTACAACATTAAAATTTTTGGCCGCCAGGCCGCTGGGCCGCCAACTTCACAAAAATGACAAAATAAAAAAGTTCTCTGAAAGTGATTTTTTCTTTTGAATTATCCTTTAAATAACAATAATTATCTTTAAAACTTCATTAAATGCCGTTTTATTGTTAAAATAACATTTCTACAACATTAAAATTTTTGGCCGTCAGGCCGCTGGGCTGCCAGGCCGCCAACTTCACAAAAATGAGAATATAAAAAAGTTCTCTGAAAGTGATTTTTTCTTTTTATATATCCTTTAAATAACACTAATTATCTTTAAAACTTCATTAAATGCCGTTTTATTGTTAAAATAACATTTCTACAACATTAAAATGTTTGGACGTCAGGCCGCTGGGCTGCCAGGCCGCCAACTTCACAAAAATGACAAAATAAAAAAGTTCTCTGAAAGTGATTTTTTCTTTTTATATATCCTTTTAATAACAATAATTATCTTTAAAACTTCATTAAATGCCGTTTTAGTGTTAAAATAACATTTCTACAACATTAAAATTTTTGGCCGCTGGGCCGCCAACTTCACGCCGCCAGGCCGCTGGGCCGCCAACTTCATGCCGCCATGCCGCCAACTTGACGCCGCCAGGCCGCCAGGCCGCTGGGCAGCCAACTTCACGCCGCCAGGCCGCCATGCCGCTGGGCTGCTAACTTCACACATCTAAAATTTCCTCATAAATTTCATAAACGAAAAAAAATTCCTCATAAATTTCATAAACAAACTCTTTTTCTATCAATCTGCGAAGTCTAAATTAAACTAGAGCCCTCTTTGTACGCAAATATTTAAAAAAATATTGGGTCAAGTAAAGTGCGCCATTTTGAATTTGAAGTGACAGGTAAATGAATCAAAGAAATAGTATCATACGATTGGTCAATAGTATTCCGATAATTATCTTAACCAATCAAATCCTTATATAATATTCAGAGCGGAACAATACATGGCGATAAAATACTGTCACAAGCGAGATCCTTGTGTATTTTTTAATGAATTACGTATGAAGAGGGCATTTGATCAGTTAAGACTTCGCAGATCGATAGGAAAAGAGTTTGTTTATGGAACGTACGTAGAAATTCTAGCCCTTTTTTTCCCCCGTAAAAATCGACCAGAAATCGTGTTTGTATACATGAATGGACTGGACGTCGAAAACGACATGAATTGAAAATAATGGCATTTTGCGAAACTTTTCCCAATTTCTTTGCTATTTGAGGGATTTTAATGAAATAAAAAGCGTTGGCACTTGGATTGATGCTTTCAGATGGCAACCAGAAAGAGATAACCGTGATCTGGTCGTTTCTTGCAGCAGTGTTCTTGCTTGTTCCGCATGATGTTTTTGTTTCGTTGGAGGCCTTATATCTTTATATACATATATAGACCGGTTATGTAAAATATTTGATTATGTGACTAGCGCCTGTGGTCAAAATGGCTAGGCGATTTGTCTCTTTATCAGAGACATAAATGTATTACATGTTGATCAAAAGTCATGATTTGTCTTTAATTTAGTTATAAATTTTATTTATACTGTTTGTGAAATTCTTAAAGTCCGGGTTTTTTTTGCCTAGTAACATTAAATTAATATTGAATTTGATAAACAAAAATGGAATTACAACTCAAGATCATCGGTAATCGGAATATTAAAAGAAGAGCATGATTTTTGCTGCATTGCTTGAAAATAATAAAACAAAATTTAGATTAGAATTAAAGGAACATTTATTTTTTGTCTTTAAGTTTGTTTTTAAGGATTTCTTATTTGTTTGCTGTTAGAAAAGTAAAAAAAGTGGAGTGTTTCCCCATCCGACGGTGGCTCTTGTGTTATAGACTGATGTGTTTCATATTTAGTAGGCAGAAACTTTTCGTTGTTCTCTAACTTTGGGTGGAGGTAGGGATCACTTACGTCAAGGTCAATGGTGCTAAGAAAAGATGTTTATAGTTTTTTCACTTACAGCCTTTACTGCAAAATGTGCATTGACTACATTGACAAATATACAGGTTCTTGTATTTAAGAGATATTATTGGCTTATATAAGTATATACGTTACATTAAAGCAATATATCTGCATGTATTACATGTATTACTCAACTGATATGTTGTACCGAAATAGGTACATAGTTTCGTTGACCAGTCTCATATAATCTTTACTGTATGTATTATCTTTTTAATATGTTGTTAAATCTTCATTAAAATTTAAAACAAAACCCAGTATTTGCTCATTATTTAAAAGTATTAAACATCCTGGTATTGCACTTTTATTAGACTGCTATTTTTCGCATAAACGGAATCGGCAAATGTGTTGGAAAAAGGTAAAAAAATCCTTACATGCCTGCGTCATATAAACAATACACAGGTATTTCACAAACAAGTAATGTGACATTTTAGATACCCCTTTTCAAGACTTTAAAGCCGCAAATTTTTCACATTTTAAAAGGTACTATTCAAATAAAAAACATTACATGTAAAAATTTTAAGAATGTCCAAAATGATTGTTTTGACTTAATTACCATTAATTAACGAGATGTGTCTAAAGAACAACATAAAGAGCCATTCAAATTGTCATCAAAAGTGTTTTCTTTCATATAACGAGGAATTTCTTATGAACTTCATAATATGAAGATGTGTACCCCCGCAATAAGTCCCGTTTTTAATAATATTAATAACATTTCTACAACTGTAAACTTCCGGCTGCGAGGTCGCTAAGGAAACATCATTTTTCTGAATGAGTTTTCTTTCTTTACAAAAATGTGTTCTCAAAATGGTGTTTTCTTTTTATATATCCTTTAAATAACACGAATTGTCTTTAGAACTTCATTAAATGCCGTTTTATTGTTTAAATAAAATCTCTACAGTTCTACAGTTGAAAATCACTTAAGAGTCGTTTTAATTTCTTTGCCAAACTTGTGTTAATATTCAAGTTCAGGCCGCTAGGCCGCTGGGCCACCAGGCCGCCAACTTCACAAAAAAGATAAAATGAAAAAGTGTTCTCAAAGTGATTTTATCTTTTTATATATCCTTTAAATAACAAGAATTGTCTTTAAAACTTGATCAAATGCCGTTTTATTGTTAAAATAACATTTCTACAACATTAAAATTTTTGGCCGTCAGGCCCAGCCTGGCCGCCAACTTCACAAAAATGATAAAATGAAAAGTGTTCTCAAACTGATTTTTTCTTTTTATATATCCTTTAAATAACAAGAATTGTCTTTAAAACTTGATTAAATGCCGTTTTATTGTTGAAATAACATTTCTACAACATTAAAATTTTTGGCCGTCAGGCCGCTGGGCCGCCAACTTCACAAAAATGACAAAATAAAAAGTTCTCTGAAAGTGATTTTTTCTTTGTATATATCCTTTAAATAACAATAATTATCTTTAAAACTTCATTAAATGCCGTTTTATTATTAAAATAACATTTCTACAACATTAAATTTTTTGGCCGTCAGGCCGCTGGGCCGTTGGGCCGCCAACTTCACAAAAATGACAAAATAAAAAAATTCTCTGAAAGTGATTTTTTCTTTTTATATATCCTTTAAAATAAAAATAATTATCTTTAAAACTTCATTAAATGCCGTTTTATTGTTAAAATAACATTTCTACAACATTAAAATTTTTGGCCGCCAGGCCGCTGGGCCGCCAACTTCACGCCGCCAGGCCGCTGGGTCGCCGGGCCGCCAACTTCACGCCGCCAAGCCCCTGGGCCGCCAACATCACGCCGCCAGGCCGCTGGGCCGCCAACTTATTGCTTGATCCAAGTTTAAGGACATTTTCAATCAATACATGTATTATCATTTATAACTTTAAATGAAAGTCTCATCCCTTTAATAATAATGTCATAACTGTAACTCTTTATATACAGAAATATTATAAGACTCATCATATCAATATACTAAGATATACATGTATGTACATAACATTAATAATTCCCAGTTTCTATTAAATAAATATGAAATCCTAACATTAACATTAACATTTGTACTAATGGATGGAATTCAAAATCTAGTAGAAAGAAAACTATAATATATAAACTCTATTATAGATACTATCATTAGCCAGCTGGGTATTAACATCTACAACCTGTTGACTAATCGATACATGTATTATCATTTATACATTTAAATGCAAGTCTCATCCATCATAACTGTAAGTCTTTAAATACAGAAATACACATTATATCCATATACTAAGATATACATGTATGCACATTACATTAATAATTCCCAGTTTCCATTAAAAATAAATATAACATCCTATTAACATTGGTACTTGGATGGAATTCATAATGTTGTAGAAGGAAAACTATAATGTATAGTATTAAAGTAAAAAAAAAATCTCAAATAGTCTATATCACAAAGATTGAGTTGTGCGAGTGTCTCAACATTAAATGCATATCTTTTACAGTAACAAATACTGTCCCTCTTTTAACCTTCCATTAGCCTTTACTATATAACTAACTGCATATACATGTTTATCAAGTGTTTAAAATTGATAACTTCAGGATGTTATCCTTTCTCTGTTTTAATATATGGACATAAGCATCTATATATGCACAGCTTTAATTTTTTACCTTTCATTTTTACCAAAGGTTATTTTATTAACAATTTATATACAAACACATAGCAAATAATAATTAGTTTTACATAGTGATTAGAAGATTCCTGTAGCAGAATACCTGTAGGTATGTACTAACTGAACAATCTAGAAAAATCCAGTTTAAGGTATATAAAGCAAGTAAAAAAACTCTATCAATAGTCACTCCTCATGGCCTCAATGCTTTTGATGACCTTACAACTGGTAAATGTTATACAACAAAAATAGTAAGTAATACCTAAGAAAAGGTAGACAGAAAAGAGCAAATAATTTAGTAAACATGAGTTACTTCCCCTTAAAATAGAGAAAACCTGAAACCAAAAAGAACACCCTAAACAGCAAAATTATGAAATGTTGCAGGCTTAGTTTTATTAAGCCCTGCAAAGTAATGGTAAAATATTCATAAAAAGTTAGATGGCCATGTGACAGCAGTAATTGCAGAAAATCGGCTAGCTTTCAAAATCCGGATACTGGTACACTTTGTAAAAACAATCATTCTGTGCAATAGATAAACGTAATATGGATAAAATCAATAGGATAACCGTTTAAAACCGTTCCATTACCTATCCTAATACTCATTTGCAGGTGAACGTTCTTTTTGTAGGAAAATTTTTAAAATATATAAATGAATGAAAAATAATACGGCATCAATGTAGACAACAACGATATTCGAAATCCGGGTTTTAGTATTGCCAATAAAGCTAAGGGACAAGCTGTTAAACTGAGCCTGCAATTTCGTGAAAATAATATCACAATGCACATGTTTTTAACATAAAGTTATTAGATACAAATATGACAACATATTTATTTACTTGATTTTTACGAATCAAAATAAAACTATTTAACACAACATGACATAACTGCTAATAATAACAGCTCCTTCCATAGGCCAAAATAAAAAGCATTCCATAAGAGACGACGCCGCTCACCGGCGTCGCCAATGAAAGTGTGCGGAGTCAAAATTCATATTAATATTTAGTGCTCGCCAATTTTTTTGAAGCCAATCACCGACGAGGATTTTTCAAATTTTCAGGTAGAACAGATTTTATATAAACTGGACGTTTTATATTATAAAACGCAAGTGGGCGGAGCACTAAGCTGGTTAGAGTGCATATTGGATGTTCTTCGTAAATAAGAAAGCTTACAGTCGCTTCGCAAGCTCCGCTCCTTTTTATTTACGAAGAACACCCAATATGCACTCTAACCTATACTTAACGACTTCTTTCAGGTGTTTTTTCTTTGACAGCCAATAGCTTCAGTTATTCATTTCATTATAAGAAATTAACGTTATATTTCTGTTATGTTTTACGATGAGATTTGCAAGTACCAGAGATATGCAAGTTCCGTTTCCGGTTTCGAAATGACTTGCGGATTTCATGTTGGGGGTTCATGAGACTCGCAAATTATGAGGAGTTAATGATTATATTGAATCTCACTGATGAATAATTGAAATATTATTGCATACAATTAAAATCTAGCAAGGGTTTTTTGTGAAAACTTTTTTTTTTTATTTAAAGGGGTTTTTGCTCGGGAAAATATAGGGAAATTTTCATCAAACTTTAAAATATATTACATTTTTTCACCAAAAACAAAAAATCCCCCTTAAAAATAGCTTTTCCCAAAAAGGGCATAATAAAAGGGAATTTTTTTATCATTTCCCATTTTTTTAATCAAGATAAATAATTGTTTTAAAAAGGGAAATTTTTTAAATACCTATTTCCAAAACGGTGCCCTTTATGGGCCCTTTTAAAGAAGTCGTTTTTTGCGCCCAAAGGGGTAGACACACGACAATAAAAATTTAAAATGGGGAAAAAGGGCAAAGCAAAGCTCGAAAAGGGGGCGAAGGATAGGGCACATGCAAAAGGAGCTCGACAGTGTAAAACGAAAATGTGCACTGTCGCCTAGAAATTCGCGGAAAAAAAGGGCGACTTTTAAAAATTCGTTTTCCTTTGTCATTGCGCTTCGCTTTGTCAAAGCGTCGTTTGCGTTGCCCGCAAATTTTCCCTTCGGTTTTTTTCGCGAGGGTCATTTTGGCGTTGCCCGAAATTGCCCACTTCGCATTGCCCGAGTGCCCGGGGTTTGGTTTAGATAAACCCAAAACATGACAATGCAAAACCGACAACGCACAATGGATACCCCCCTCGACAAGGGCAAGTGACACCCCGAATCGCGAAGCGACATTTTTAAAATGTCGAGAAAAGGGTTTCGCTTTATTTTTTGTTTTTTAAAAACCGCGAGGGCCAACTTTGCGAAGCGACACCGAAAAATTGCAAAAGCAAACCCGAAAACGCGAAGCAAATACTCGACAAGCGAAGCGACCTCGAAAAATTTGCGAACGACCTTTTAATAATCCTTTTGCATTGTGTGCTTCCCCGGGTGTTTGGGTCAAAAATTTAACTTCCCAAAACCCAAAAGGGTGCGAAAAATGGGGGGGTGCATAAACTGCTGACGTTTTAGCTGACGATATAGAATAAATGGAAACTGCGCCCATTTTAAACAAAAAGGGAAATTATCAAAAAACTGTTTGACCAGTTACACAAAAAAGGGGAAAACATTGAAGGTGTCAAATTGCCGTTGGTGATTTTTAAAAGGCCCGAGGCCCCGAAATACTTGATAAATTTTTTTTCAAAAATGTAAATTAAAATGAAATATTAATTTAAAAAATTTTCAATTGATATTTTACTGATATTTCTCAATTTTTTTTGTTTAATAATTTTTTAAATTTAAGTCCCTTTAATAATTTTTTCAACTGTTTATTTTGGGTTTAAAAATTTTTAAAAATGTAGTCAAATTTTTGTTAAACGAAAAATAATTTTTTCAAGAAATGTAAATTTTTTAATAAACTTGTTAATATAAAAGTAAAAAAAATTTTGGCCTATGTTTTCAATATTTAAATGTAGTAAACCTATTATGATTTGCCGCCCGGGGCCGAGAATATTTTATACCCGCAGAACATGAAACAGTGCAAAAACGGGAAAAAATGAAATCATATTTTCGTCATAAAACGTTAACTGAAAAATTGAAAGTAGGTTTCAACGAACCTTTTTTTTTATTTTTAGAGTTTTAAGCGTTTTTTAGTAAAACACTTTTTGTTACATTGAAATTTAAAGAAATAATAAAAAAAATTTTTTTCCGAAAAAGAAAAAAAAAACTTGCTTCTGATTCTACTGTTTTAAACCCCACAAAAAAAGAAAAACACTTCGTCCCAAAAACAGAAAAGAAGAGTTTCAAGAATTTCAACGAAAGAACTTTGTTTGTTTTTTTTTCTTTTCTTTTTTTAAAGCTATTTATTAATCATCCAAGTGAAAATTAAAGACATTAATAACGCCCAAAATTTAGGGCCCGGAAGGTGATAATGCCCTAAAAGAATAAGGCCCCGGGGCAAAACCCCCTGGGGTCATTATTTTTTTGCGGGCCCAAATTATCCCCTTCCCGGGCCCTCCCTGCCGTGTATCTCTTAATGCATCATGGGTTTAAAAATAATACTTTTAAATAGTAATGTAAAATTTTAAAAAATTTTAATTTATTATGTGTTTTTAAAGTAAAATTGAAAAAAAAGTGATTTTTCACACACCCGGGGCCATTTTGCGACTCCGTAAATATGGTATTGCCGGCCGTGCAAAAATATTTTGAGTGACGTCATTAGCTTTTTCAAAATAGTGTAATGAGCGCTAAATGTTACCCTTTATCCTATAGGGGGTCAAAAAAAAAAAAGATTTTAAATTTCCTTTAAAGGTTTTTTTTTGGGTTTAATGTAAAAAAATAGAAATTAAATTCGTGTAGTTTTTTCCCTAAATTTAATTGCACTCTTTGGAATTTAAAAAAAATTTTATCTCCCCAAGGCTGGGCATAATAAATTTTTATTAAACTCGGGGCAAAAAATTCAGTATTGAACTTAAAAACTTTTTAAATTTTCCCTTTCATTTTTTTTCCCTTAAATTTGTTTTTCCCGTAAAAATTGTAAAAGTAATTGAAAAAAAATTTAATAAGTGCTAATTTTATATTTAAAATAAGTTTTTTATTTCGTTATAAAAAAATGTTTCCCCCGATACCCTTAAACTGATAATTTATCGAGATGGATACCCCCAAAGGGTTTCAAAATTAAAATCGTTTTCCAACCGCGACGTTATTTTTTTGTTTATTATGACAAAAAAAATAAAAGTCAAAAAAAATTTATTAAATGCGACCATATTGTAAATTCCCTGAAAAGTTAGAAAATTAAAAAAATTTTAACCCTAGGAAGTAAAGAGATAGGGGTTTGACGTAAACAAAAAAAAAAAAAGAAAACAACTTTACTGCCCTGGATGAAAATTTGGTTTTAAGGGTCATGGAAAAGCCCAAAAAAGGGGGTTATTTTGGATTTTTAAATCCGATTTTCGTAAAAGTAAACACTTAAAAATATAAAAAGCATTATTCTTAAGTACGTTTGCGAAATTTCCCTTTTGGGTTTCCCTGTCGGTAGAAAAATTTTTGAAATTTTTAGATTTTTGTTCTCAAAAGGTTCGCCCCCAAATTCCATTTTAAAACCCACAGGTTTTTTTTCTTGCCTTTTTTTTTTAAATAATTAAAATTATTCATTTATTTTCGTTTTCCCTTTTTTTTTTCTTTTATGAAAATTTTTTTAGTATAATATTTATTTTTTTTTTCTATTCTTTTTTCTTTTTGTTTTTTTGTTCACAGTGAAATAAAATTTCCGATTCATATTCTTTGTATGCAAAAAACCCGGTTTCAAAAATTGACTTTTTGGGGGAAAAAAAAAATGTAAAAAGAAATTTGGGAAATTCTTTTGTAGGTTTAAACTCATTAAGACCGGGGGGTCTAACTGCGGGTAAAGACATTAAATAACATGTGTTTTTTTTTTCCTTTTTTATGGGATTGGGGAAATTGATTGCAAAACCTTTTTTTTTTCGAAATTGTTTTTGGGTCTTTTTTTATGAAAACCCCCAAGGTCAAGTTATCCTAGGACAGTAGTGACAATTTGTATAAAAACACCAACATAAGTAAAATAAATGTGAAAATGAGTACTAATGGAATTTTTAAACCCAATCATTTACTGGAAAATTTTTGCAGTAAACTGAAACAGTTAATAAACATTTCTTGGTCCACAAAACCGGCCGGGTCACCAATGATGATAAAGGGGTAAAAACCAAAACTCCCCCCAATGGGCTTTAGCTATAGGGAAAACTATAAACCCGTTTTTGATAAGATGATTTCCAGGTTTTGAAAAATTTTAAACAATTTTGGGAAAAAGGTAAAATCAATGGCTTTAAAAACTCAATGATCTAGAAAATTAAGGGTAAAAATATAGAGTCCGATTTTTTGCGATGTGAAAAAAAGTAAAATTTTTTAGTGAAAGTATGATAAAAAAACAACAAAATTTAGCGTCAAAAAGATGTTTTAAAGCCCATGCAAAATCATTACACGTTAAATTCCCCAATCAAAACTTTAAAAGTAAAACCCCAAAGGAAGAACTTAGAACCATTTTGGGCAAAAAATTTAAAATTTTGGGAAAATCAAAATTTTTTTGGGTTTCCCGAAGTAACAAATCCCCGGAAGACCCTTTGTTATGAACAATTTTCCTTTAAAAGAAACACTGCCCAAAAATAAAAATGTTTCCCCGAAAAAATATGAAACAGCAACAGACCAAATTTCCGGGTCCCTCTTTTGGGTAAAGAATTTATTAAAAAAAAACTTTAAAAAATCATACTGAAAAGGGATTTTTGATAGACCCCCTGTTGGTAAACTCCAAAACCCGAAAACCAAAAAGGGATTTTTGTAAAAATTTTCACAAAAATTCCCCAGAGAAAAAAAAAAGGGAAACGGGTTTTCCTAAAAAGGGATTTTCCTAAAAAAACATAAATAGGTTTTGGGAGTAAAATCCCCAAAAAGGTGGGAGATGCATAATGCTATGGGGCCCAGAAAAGCTTTAAATGGGAAAGGAAAAAGAAATTTTTTTTTTTAAAATTTTTTTTTGGGAAAAAAAAAATTAGAACGAAAGAAAAAAAAGCTTTTCATAATAAAAAAAAAGGAAATATAAGAATAAAAACTTAGATTAAAATTTATTAAAAAAAAGACAGAGGGGGAAACGAGTGTCAAAATTACAAAATGTAAACCCCAAATTTTTTTTGGAGAAAAGTGAAAAAATACAAAGGGAACCTAAATTTTTAGAAAAGAAAATAAGTTTTTGAAAGTATGTAAATACTTTTTAAAAAGTTTGTACGGGTTTTAAACCCCTGTATGACATGAAAATAATGAGTAATCAAATTTATTAATTAGATAAGATTTAGATTTTAATTTTTCACGATGAGATAAAAAATCAAATTTTTGAAAAAAAATTCCCAAAAGCCAGGTTGACCATTTTGATTTCAGAATATTTTAAAAATTCAATTGATATAATTTTTTCCCTTTCCTCAAACCTTTTTTTTAAAAAAATATTTTAAGAAAGGGGGATTTCTGAAAAGGGTGGGGGGAAAGGTTTTTAGTACCCAATTTTTAAAAAGGGGGAGCTTTATGGAAACAAAAAAATTTTCGGCGGAATTACCCTTAAAAAAATTTTTTGTCCAAAAATAATCAAAAAAAATTTAATTTTTTTCCATAAATGGGGTTTATCAGTCAAATATATTTATATTTTTAAAAAAAAAATATGAAAAAAAAATTAAAAGGGGCGGAGTTAAAATCCTATTTTTTTTAAGGACTTTTTTTTTCGCCATTTTGTTTTAAAAAATTTATAAATAAAAAAAACTTTTTGTTGGGAAATTTTTCTTTGAAAACTATCTAAATATAAAAAAATGGTCAAATAAGAAAATTAAACCCAAACAAAATATCCCTTAAAAAAGTTTTAAGCTAAAGAAGTTTAAACAGTTTTTTTCGTGACGCACAAAAAGTACGCCCAAAAATGGGTCAAAACAAGACGCAATAATAACAGGCGCTGTACAAATTTAGTTGCCCTAGCAACAATAGGGTTTTAAAAACCCTTTTTTTTTGATAATGAAAATTTAAAAAAAAAGGTTATTTTTTTTGTTTTTTCGGGGGAAAAATGGGATATATTTTCCCCTCAACATATAAAATGCCCCCATTTTCCACTCGGGCCCTCCGGGTTTGTGAAAAAATGTGGCATTTAAAAAAAAAAAAAAAAAAAAAAAAAAAAAAAAAAAAAAAAAAATCATGTAAATACCCCTTTTTTATTTTGCAGACTTTATTAAATGGGGGTGATAAAATGAAAAAATTTTGATAAAAAATATGGGTTTTTAAAGGAATAAATAAATATTGGTATTTTTTGTTCTAAAATCTAAATAAAAAAATTTGTCGAGTAAAGAAGAAAATTATTAGCATTTTAAAAATTGGGAGAAAAGTTTGCCGTATTTAAAAGGGGTTTTTTATGGGGAAAATTCTGAAAAAAATATAGTAAAAATAAGGGAAACAATGCAATCAAGTCAAAGTATGGGATTGTTAAATTTTTTTTGGGTTTAAAAATAAAAAAATGCCCTTTGGGTCTAATTAATTCCCAAATTGGGGTAAAACAAGGGGATCCAGCAAATAGCATATTGTTTTATTTTTTTTAAAGATAATAAATTTAAAATTTAAAAAAAAGGGAAAATTCCCGGTATTTTTAATTGATAAATAACCGGTATTTTTTTTGTTATTTGCGACCACGCTGTATTTTTACAATGACCAAATTCCCTTACAATCTATTGAAATGATAAAGAAAAATTAGCAATATTTGGAAACTTTAAAAAAATGTATCTAAAACAAAAGTAAATTTTTTTAAAAAAGGAGCTACATCTTAAAGTTTTCCTTTTTTTATAAATTTAAATTTAAATTGGGAAAAAATTTTTAAAAATTTAGGGTTTATGTTTTTTAAAAAAGGGAAATGGAAAAGGGAAACCCAAAAAAAAATTGCGCAAAATGCGTCATATTTATACCAAATTTTTATTTATTTTTTAAAGTAACATTTTGGGAAATCCCGTTTCCCCAAATGAAAGTTTATTTGATAGTAAATTGTTTTAAAACCCAAAATTAAATTTTCTGCAGAATTGGGGGGTCAGCGGTTGAACAAGAAAATTTACATAAAAAAGTTTTTTGAAGATTTTTATGTGTGAAAAAAATCAACCAATGTAGATGTTTATTTTTGGGGGAAAATTGGCGTACCCCAAAGTCCATTCATAGAAAAATAATATTGATCAAAAATTTGGGTTAAAAATTTAAACTTAATGAAAAATATATTTTAATAAAATTTTTTATTTTGTTTTAAAAAAGATGCCGACAATGGTTAAAATTATAGTGGAAAAACTGGGCATATACGTTAAGATATTTTTGAGCAAACTGGCTTGTTTTATAGGGGAAAAAACAGTTTTAAATTAAATAAGAATTTAATTATTAAACAACGGGGAAATTTTAAAAACCCCTAATTTTATCAAAATTTGGGGATTCCCCAATTAAAAAATCTTTAGATTAGATACATATTTTTTAATTAACCTTCGTTTTGAATTTGAAAACCCATTTGGATTTTATCGTTGAAACCCAAATTTAGGGGAGTTTAAACCAAAAATTTTGTTCATTTTTCAAAGTTTGGGTATTGAACGGGACGGCATAGAAATATCCCAAAAAATGAAAAAATTTTGTAGTAAATTTTAATGCGGTCTTTTTAGAAAAAAGAGTATCATTTTTTATTAATAAGTTTAAAATTCCCGGGCCCTTTAAAATCAAAATATATAAAAAGATTAAATTTTTAACGTGGGCCCACTAAACAAAAAATTTTTTTAATCTATATGGAAAAACAAAAACAATAATTTTTTAATTTGAAAAAATTTTTATACTATGCAAAATTGCGAAAAAAAACAGTAATTTTTAAAGCAGGGTTCTTAATTTTATATTTTTGTGCTTTCTGTTTAAAAATGTCTTTGTATAAAAAATTGTATTTCTATGGAAAATGTTGTTTTAAAAAGCAATAAAAAAATTTTTATTGTAGTTGTAGTTAGATAATAGGGGGAAAATGTGACCCGTTGATATAAAAGAGAAAAAAAATATTTTGGCCCCTGAAAATTGGGTTTCTATTTTATAATGTATGCCAAAAATTTTTTATTATATAAAAAAATGCGACAAAAATTTTTTAAATAAAAAAATGCTGACCCCTTTAAAAGTTAATTAAATTGTTTTAAACCCTAAAAAAATTTTTATTTCCCATATGGTCCCCGGGAAATTTTGTCTTTTTTCAGGGGGAGAAAAAGCTGACCAGTTTAAAAACCCTACAGTTTAAAATTCTGACCCGTTTAAAAAATAGGGAAAAGGGACCGGGTTTGATATATTTGAGAAAAAATATTTTTTCGTGGAAAAATTTTAAAAACTTTTTTAAGTTTGGAAATTAATATATTTTTAAAAATTTTGGGCGAAAATTTAATTAAGTAAAAAAACTGCTGACCCAAATTTTTAAAGTTAAAATTTAAATTTATTTAAAACGTAAAATCTCCCTTTTTTAAAAAGGTCAGCAAAATTTAAAGCCCTTTCTTCAAGGGGAGAAATGCTGACCAGTTTAAAAAATTATAAGAATTTCTGACCATTAGATACAGGGAGTCCCCCAAAATTAAATACATTTCAATTTTTTTTAAATTTTAAAATAATACTAGTGTTTAAAAATTTTTTCAACCAAAAAAATACATTCTAGGGGAACACATTTATCAAAAAAATTTCCCAAATTGGTAAAGTTTTTATTTTTTAAAAATATTTTTAAAATACAAAATATATACATAAACAGGACATTTGCAACGTCCGGGTCAAATTAAATTTTGTTTACCAAATTTTAAATTTTTCCGATTTAAAAACCATCAGGTAAATTTCTGGTTTTTTTCTTAAAACATGTTTTTGCTTCTACAAATTTTATATTTAAATTATTATTTAAAAAAAAAAGATTTTTACTGGTTTTCCCTAATTTTGTGTTTGATGTCTGCCTTTTTAAAAAAAGTTTAACGCAAACTAGAAATTTTAGCCATTTTACTTTTGGTTTTTTTCTGGAGCGTTTTTAACAATATCCTGTCACAAGGGTTCTTTATTTGTTTTTACATTTATTCATTTTAAAACAAATTTCCCTTTTAACATTTATGGTTAAATTTGGTTTTAAAATAAAGATTATAATCTCAGTTGGGCCATAAATTTTCGTTTCTATGAAGTTTAAAAATCCCTTAGGGTTCTCCCTCCCTTTTTGACGTCATTTTTGCAACACAAAAAGTAAAGCACCTTCATTGCCTTTTAAATACGGAAAGCCGGAGGCCCTTGCCCATGAATGTGTTTATCGAAAGCGATAAATCGATAGTACAAAGGTGAAAAAGCGAAATTTACCCAAATAAGAAAGGTGAAAACGGAAAATACGTGATGAAAACGCGAAAGTACGATGATGAAAAGGGACAGTAAGATAAATACAGATGAAAAAGGATAAACTACCCGGGTTTTTACCATGTATTGGCGGGGTTTTCCCCCATCGTAGTTTTTTTGTCATTTTCCCCGTTTTTATATCGTAAAGTGTGTTTTCATCATCCCTACTATCGCTTTTTTTAAGTACTTTCCCTTTATTTAAACGTACGGGGTTTTTTTTCCCTCATCGTAAATATAAGTTTTCAACATCGTAACCCCGGTTTTTTATCATGGATATGATTTTTATCCCTCGTACTATTGCGTTTTCATCATCGTTTATCGGGGTTTTACCATGTATTTGTTTATTTTTGTTTTCCCCCATCGTATAAGACTACGAGTTTAAAACTAAACATTCAAAAAGGGGTTGGGCCCCAACGGCATTTCCCGGAAAAGCCCCCTTTTGGGCCATCGCCTATGAAGGTTTTGGGTCTGAAAGCGTACTCGACAGTACGATGATGAAAAGGAAAAAACCGAAAAATAAGAAAGGGGAAAAAAGGACAGTAAAGATGGTGAAAAAAACGATAGTTTTGGTTTTCAATTTATCGAAATATGTAAATGTCGCGTTTTTATCAAACGAATACGCGTTTTCATCATCGTATTGCGTTTTTTACCATTGGGAGTTTCGTGATTCGGTTTTTACCCCGTACTAAAACGACTATCGGTTTAGATCAAAACTTTATGGGGATGGTAAAAGCCAAATTTCCGAATAATGCCCTAAAAAATGTTTTTTTTTGGGGGACATCATAAATTTACCCTAATATCAATTTATTTTTTTTCCTAAGATGTTACAAAATTTTAAAAGAGGGATTTTCATTTAAAATTAAAACTTTTGAAATTTTTTAAATTTGAGTAGCTTTTATTTATTTAAATTTAAAGTGCTTTGTGGTTGTTGATCCCTTTTCCATTGGGGATCGGGTTTTTTAAATTTATTTTTTTTCATTTTTTTTAATTTAGAAAAATTTTAAAAAAGAAAAAATAAATTAATAAAAAATTTTAAAAATAATTTTAATATGTTTTGCCTTTAAAAAAAATTTTTTAGCCTTGTCAAACTTTCCGGGAAACCCCCCTATATAGGGAAAATGTGACCAGTTAGATTATTTGAGAAAAAAATATTTTTCCGTGAAATTTTTAATTCATTTTTTTTATTATGCAAAATTAATTTATTTTTTTAAAAAATTTTGTCGACTTTTTAAATTTAAATAAAAAAACTGCTGACCCAAATTTTAAATTTTTTTCAAATTGATTTTAAACCGTAAAAATCTTCTTATTTTATAAAGGTTAAACAAAATTTAAAAGCTCTTTTTTTCAAAGGGGAGAAAAAAGCTGAAAGTTAAACATATACACAGTAAATAGAATTTTGACCCTTAGATTAAAAGGGGAAATGCTGAAGTTAAATATAAAAAAAATTATTTTTCGCGAAATTTTAAAATTTATTTTTTAAAAGTAAGAATTCCAAAAATAAATTTTAAAAATTTTTTCGAATTTAAAATTAAAGTTAAAAACTGCTGACTTATTTAATATTACAAAATTGAATTATTGCTTTTGAAAAATTTTTTTTTTCGTTCCCAAAATTTTTTTTTGAAATAACCAAAAAGAAAATTTTGATAAAACATAAAACATCAAAAATTCTTTTTAAAAAAATTAAAAATTTAAATTTTTGCATATCTTTTTGAGGTATAAAAAACTGTTTTAATAAATCTTTTTAAAAAAAAGGTTTAAAATTAAAAGTAAATAAGTTTAAAACCGGTTAAAATGTATATATTATGGTACTTAAATGTTAAATATTAATTTTGTTTAAAAAACTAGCTTAAATGCAAAAAATTTAAAAAAATAATTTTTAAAAAAATAAAAATAAAATTTCCCCCCTTTTTTACCCCCCCGGGGTTTTTATAATTATAAATTTTCCCTTCTTTTTTTTAACTGGTTTAGCATTTTCCCAAATCCCTTTTTTAATTTTTTAAATGGACAGAAAATTTTTTTATATATCTATTTTTCGTCAGCTTTTTTTTGTCGAGTTTAGTTTGGGCCCCTTTTTGATCGCACCGTTTTTTCGGTTTTAGTTTAGTTTAAATTTTTGACCAAACCCGGGAGAACCCAGACAATTTTCGATACATTTTTTAATTTTAAATGTTTTTTTCGCATTTGTTTTTCGCTTCGCGGTTTGATATTTTTGCTTTTTGCTTGGTTTGATTTTTTGCTTTCATTGTTTTATGTCGCCTTTTTCCCAATTTTTTACGCCTTTTTTCATTTAAAATTTTTTTAAAAGGAAATTTTTTTTTGAAATTTTAAAATTTTTCGCTTAGCGATGTCGATTTCCCTTTTCCCCTTTTTCGGCTCGTAGCATTTTTCCCTTTGTTTTGTTTGCTTTTTTTCTTTTTTGGGGTTTTCACTTCTTTCACCCGCACTTCGAAAATTTCAATGACAAATTTCGAAAGAAGTGAATTTTGGGAAAAAGCGAAGTTGGGAAACGGACAACGCGAAGCGCGCTTTTTAAAAATTGGGGCGACAATTTGGGCAAAGGAAAGGCATTTTTTAATTTTGCCCCCTTTTTTTCCGGACCCTTTTAGGGCATTTTTTGGAATTTTTTCGTTTGACACTGGAGGTTTTTTGCTTTTTTATTTTTTGGTTTTTGCTTCGCGTTGTCGGGGTCGCTTGCATTGTGGGGATGTCATTCGCATTGTCGTGTTTACCCTTTAACCCCGACCCGGGCGACATTCCCAAATGGACCATAAGGGCACCCCCAAAAATTTTTTGGGTTTAAAAAGAAAACTGGAAATTTATAAAAAGGAACTTGGAAAGAATTTTATGATTTTAATCTTTGCCCATATCAGAAAGTATTATCGAATAAAGTATTTCCGGGGTCCCACTTTGGGGCCCTTTTTCCGGAAAGGCCAGGCCCCCACCATTTACGTAACTTTTAATTTAAGTGGAAAGTTGGAGGGCTAAAAAGCATCCTCCCTTGCTACCCCTATCGAAATTTTTAGGGAAAGACCGGGGTTTTTTGGACTAAAAACACTTTCCTTTTTGACATATCTGATCGGCTGATTTTAATTTAACATAAATAATTAGGGTCCAAACATTTTTTAAAAATGATAATTGGGGTAAAATCATTATATAAATTTAAAATTTGTTATTTTTGTTAAACAAAAAAATTACTTTTTATTTAATTTGCCCTTAAATAAAAAATGCTAAAAAAAATTTTAAATTTACAAAAACAAACCCGAATGATAGTTAAAGGGGCCCACCAAAGTTTTTTAAATTTAATTGAAAGCCCCTTAAATGGCCAAATCTTTTCCCTGCTGCTGGGGAGAATCATGCCCGCCCTAGACAGGCCCGGCCGGGCGTTTCTTTGGTTACATGAACCTGAAAATACAAAAAATTTAAGAACAGTTAATTTAAACTTTTGATATAGGAATTTTGACATTTAAAAACCATCAGAGAATGCTGCGCAGACCACGCCTTGACGACCCCGTGAAAAAAACAAAAATTTCCTTCTTAAAACCCTGTGTTTTTGGGGCTGTGGCCGTATTCTTCGTATTAAAATTCTACACTAAATTTAATATCCTCTAAAAATTTATTAAATAAATGTGTTTTCAAAAAAACCCTAATAAATTTTTTAAAGTTGAAACTTACAAACAACATAGTATATTTTTTTTTCATTACATATACTTTAAACATATTTCAAAATTACATACAAAATCCCAGGTTTTACTTTTATTACAAATATTTTTTCCTAAATTTTAATTTAAATTTTTTAGCAATCCCTTATTTTTTTGCCAGCTATTTTATGAAAAAAAGGTGTTTTTTTTTAGATATTATTTTTCCCTTAGAAAGCACGATTTTCATTTGGTATATAGCAAACAGTTTTTAAGGGGAAATTTCGGGGGAGAATAAAAATGGTTAGCAATCATTTTTTCCCTTAAAAAAAGAAAATGTTAAAAGGGTTAGTTTTTTTTTGGGCCCCAAAAAACAAAAACAATATCATACTTTAACAAATTTTTAAAATTTTTATAGTCAAAACATAGTGGCATATGTAATTTTCTCACTGAGTAATGTCTAGTTAATTTTGGAAATTTTAGGGGCCTGGACTCCATTAATAAAAAAACCCAAAAAGGGTTGGGGAAAAACCGGGCATACAAAACCCTTTTAAAGGGCACCCCCATAGAAAAGCAAACAAAATGAACAAATCAAAACAAAAAAAATGGAACAAACTGTATTTTTTTTTGGAACAGAAATTTTTCTAGAAAATCATTTATAAAAGGTTAAAACAAACAAAGTCTTTAAATTTCTTTTTTCAAAAAAGTAAATTTTCACACCCTTGGGACACTGTTGCACGAAAATTGGTTCGGGAACAGAAACCCCATATGGGCCCAGTACAAAAAAGTCTTTTTTGGGCCGGCCGAAAAATGCAAATTTAGCAAACACAAAAGTAAAATTTCTGGGTTTTTGAAAGTTCATAGAACCACCCGGGAAAGTCGCACCTTTTGCCGAATTCCTTGCTGGTGGTTTTGGCACAAGCAGTTTTCCTAAAGTCCCTTTTTTCCGTGGTATTAAGGGGCTAGCTGTTTTAAAAAAAACCCACTTTCCCCTTAGGGTTGGCTAATCTGAAAACATGTAAAAAGAGGACAAAAAACAACAAAAAACAACAAGCCCGCTAGTATTAAATTTTAACTCAAATTTTTGGACACTTCACCCCCAAATCATTGACCGAGGGGGGCGGGGGGGATTTTTTAAAACAAATCATTTTTCCATTTTTAAACATTCGCCCCAGCGTTAAAAGATTTTTAAACGTAGCTACAAAATACGTATAACCAGGGCAGGGTAATAAGCTGTTCCCCAAAACAGAGACAATTCTATGGGAAATAGTCATCATTTTTTGGGGACAAAAAAAAACAATATCATTTTTAACTAATTTTTTTTTTTAGTCATCATAGGGGCATTTTAAAATTTATCTACTGAGTAAGTTTTATTTAATTTTTGGGCCATTTTAGGGGCACGACCCCAAATTAAAAAAAAAAGGCCAAAAAGGGTTTGGGAAAACCCCGGGAAATAAAAAACCCCTTTTAAAGGGCACCCATTACAAAAGAAAAACAAATGAAAAAATTAAAACAAGCAAATGGAAAAAAACTGTAAAAATTTTTTGGAACAGTATTTTTCTAGAAAATCTTTTAAATAAAACCCTTTCAAACAATACTATTTTTAAATTCCCTTCATTCAAAAAAATATAAATTTTCAAAAACGTATATAAAGGCAACAACACGGGCATTGAAAATTTTTTTTTTTTTTTTTTGGGCGCAAAATTGGGTTCGGGGAAGCAAAAACCATTTATCGCCAGTATCACAAAATTCTTTTTCCCCCCGGCCCCCACTAATTTTCCGGTGGTGAACGGAGTTTCCGTTTCCAGTCAAAGGCTCCCCCAATTAACTATAATTTTGGTTTCGCCAAAATCATATTTTTATTGGCTCCGGCGAATTAAAATACTAAATAAAATTATTTCGTGTCCAGCCATTCAAATGATTTAAATAAAAACACTGCCAATAGGTAAATCAACTTAGAAAAAAAAGCAAGTTTCCAACAAATATGAAATATACTAGCGTCAAAATAAAAATATACACTATTGAAACAAAAATTTGGGTAGAAACCCCATCAAGATCTGGGAGTTCAGTGCCATTTCTCCTGACATAAAATTTGGGAAAAAACTTTAAAAATTGCTCCAAATTTTGGGCTAGCTAAATGTATAAAAACATAGCTAAATGTAAAAACTTTGGGCAGTGAAATTTTTCGAGAATTTTAAATTTAGAAATAACTTTCCCAAACTGCTCCAAATATGTCAGCTAAATTTATACTTTGCAAAAATGTATATACTTTTGACAGTGCTTTTTCTCGAGATTTTAAAATTTAGCATAAATTCAAACTGCTTCAAATAGGGCCTAGTTTAAATGTATACAATAAGTGCAATAAATAAAACGTGAACTTTAAATTATGCATCAACAAAATTCAACTTAAAATTCCCATTCCTGAATCACCCTAACAAAGGTTTTCAGGGCCGCTGATGGGCCCACCCCCACAACCCCCCCCCCCCAAAAAAAAAAAAAAACCCATGAAAACTGCAGTTTTTTTTCATTTGAAACATTTTTTAATTTTTGGGTAATGCTTTTTAAATTTTTAAATTTACCTTAATTTCCCACAAAAAAAAAAAAAAAATGTTTTAATATACAATATTTAAATAGAAAAGGAAATCAACTCGCTGAAACTTTTTTCATCATCATTTTAAATATGAACTCCATAACTCCAACTTTTTTAATTCACCTTTTTAAATATAAATGGTTCTAAAAGGTAGGGGGGGCCCCGCGAAGGGGGCGGGGGGCCCCCGGGGGAAAGCCACCACAACGCGCCAAAAAACCTACCCAAAATACAATAGTGACCATAAAGATCGTGAACCTGATGACCCTGAGGGCAGATTTTTCCCAAAATTCCCTCCAGGGGGTTCGAATCCTTTCCAATTCCCCCCAAACATTTTAATAACATCCTACTTTTTAAACTTAACGGGTTTTCCCATTTGTTTTTTAAATCGCAAAAAAATGAAAACTTACGCTCCAGAAAATATAAAAAACTAGCAAAAATTAAAATGCATCATATCTTCGACAAGGGCAAAACACTGGATTATATTTTAAGTATGCTTAGCAGCTTTTGGGTCATTAAAAAATAGCATGCAATATTAACGGTTAAAAAATTACCCTTTTTTTTTTTACCCCACAATTGTCATGGGTTGCCACATTTGTACATGGGTTTTCGAGTTTAATTTTTTTAAAATTTGCAGCTTTTCCCCCCCACCCATCCGGTAGCCCTGGACTGTTTTTTCTTAAAAATGTTTTAAGCGCTTTTTCAAAATGGGTTTATTTTATACTAATTACTTAACTGAGTGAAAAAAAGATTTGAAAAATTTTATAGTTTTCATGTAATATTTACAAAAAAATATCTTTTTTCCCAAAAAAACAACAAAATTCCCCAAAACTCCAAGAATAAGGGTTTTAAAGGGTTTTTTGTTGGACAAAAATTTCAAACGGGAAAGTGCTAACGAAATTACACAAAATTTTTCTTTCACGGGGTCAGTTTGCAGCACCCCGCTCTACTTTTAAAAGTTGTTTGTTTCGTATTGGTTATTAGTTAATTAAACCCCAATTTAATAAAACTTAAAAAAAAACTAAAATTATAATAATACCATGAAATTTAACTTTTTTTTTCAATTGAAAAGACTTTCCCTTTAAAATCAAATCTGCAATCCCAAAAAGCTTTTGCTGATTATCACCCCAAACTTTTTTTGATTATAAAATTAAGTAGCTGTAAAAAAAATGTTTAATAAAAATGGAAAATTTAATTTTGGAAAACAAAGTAAAACCCTTTTAGAACATTGCCAAAGAAATTTATCATTTTTTTTTAAAAAAATTGTAAAAAGGCAATAAATTTTAAAGGGAAAAAAAATTATATAATACAAGAGCTTAGTTTGGACTCTGAAGTGCATAACAATTTTTTAAACAAAATTATGAAAATTTTTGTACATTTAATTGACACTTATAGAATATAAACAGTAAATTTAAAAAAGTATTAATAGATATTTTTTACATAAAAAGCATAATCCCATCCAAAGGGTTTAATTATAAAAAGTGAACAGGTGAAAGTCAAAAAAGTTTACATCTTGCCATAATTCCCTTTTTAACTTAAAATGTAATTTGCATTTATGAAGATAAATAACTAACATGGGGTCATTTTTTTTTTTTTTTAACAATGCCCTTGGGGAAATTTCCCAAAATGTTCAATTCAAAAAAGTTTTTGGGAAAAGTCTTTTTTTTATTTTAGGCATACCCTTTTATTTTAAACCTAAACATTTTAAAAAAAATCAGCTGTGGTTTAAAAAACCTTTTTTGTCAAATTTTTTGGAAAAAATAAAATTTAATTCAGCATAACTTGAACCCTACAAAATAGGCACAAAGTCATTTTAATATCATAACCCTGTTATTTTGAAATTTTAAAAGGAATTTTACTTTTTCACTAAAATATTTTTTCAACCAAAACCCAAATTAAAAATAAGACGGCCTATTTTAACATTTTTAAAAAATCAAACGCAAAACCCCCTAAATTGTTTACATAAAAAATTGCTCTTTCAATTCAACCAAAGTTGGGTTTTTAAATTAAAACCAAAGAAAAAATGTTTTTGAATGAATTTTTCCTTTTAAACAAATTCAACAAAGAAGAAGTTAAAAAGTTGAATCAATTTTGTGCAAAAATTATCAACAGGGTTTAAAAACTAAAATTTTTAAAAAGGGGTTCATTTTACACTAGTTTAAAGGGGAAAAGAGCACCTATCATATAGCATAAGGGGTTAAAAAGAAAACCCTAAAAAAAATGGAAAAATTTTAACCTCTAAATTTAAAAAAAAATTCTAACCTCTAAATTAAAGTTTTTTTAAATTTAATTAAGTGTAAAATCTATGGTCAAACTATAAAAAAACAGTAAAAAATAAATAAATGATATCCCCTTTTAAAATTTTAAAATTTTAAATTTTTGGGTGGTGTTCACTATGTTCCCAAATCATTAAAAGGGGGGTCATAACATATAGCTATTTCCTTTATTATATTTAAAAATTTTCTTTTTTTGGTTTTGTAAAGTAAATTTAAAAGGTGGAATGGAAAATTTAAATTTTTCAATGAAAAAATGAACTAAAAACTTGTCAAAATTAAAAATTAAAAAATTGTTTACAAATATAATTTGTTAAAAAATCGTACTTAAAATTTTGCCTAAAAACCATGAAAATTTTAAAAACAACATAAAAAATCCCAAAAAAAGAAAAAATATTTAATTATTATTTTAAAATTTTTTATTAAATTTAAAAATTTTTTTATTTTTTTTTTATTATTATTATGAATTCCCTGATTGTCCTTATTATTATTTTTAGATCGATAGATCAATTCATCATCAAAACATCATTATTATTATTATTATTATTACTATTATCAATTCATTATTATTATTATTAATTTATTAAAATTTTTCATCACTATTAATAATTTATTATTATTACTTATCCACTTCATTATTATTATTATTATTATTTATTATCTAATAAGTCTATTAATTTTTGTTATCATTTTATTTTTATATAATGTTTTATTTAATTTACTATAATTATTTATTTATCTAATATCTTAATCAATGTGACTTGATGTTGCATTGAAAAGTCCTGTATCTTTTAATTATTTGTGCATTATTTATTTTATCAATTTCTCTATTTATTTGCATTTTAAACCCCCTTTTTATCCAAATAAATTTGTTAATTATCATGCATTACTTAATTTTACCATAAAACAACAGGCCCTAAATAAGGCACCTGTATTTACAGCATCTATGATTAACAAATACTGAAATATAACTGAATAATTCAATTTTGTTCAACATGTAATCTAAACTTAGCTTCCACCATTGTAAAAAGATTTATAACATAAACATTTAAAAAAGGAAATCCCCCCACCCCAATACTGTAAAGGAACCCAAACTACTAGCTCTTTCTAACTTTAAACATCAGTTTAAAACAACAAAATTTATCAAATTTCAGGAGTCATACAAGACCGGGTGCTGATCACCATCGCAATTTTTTTCCAAAATTTTCCCCTACAAAAAACCCCCGTTTGTGTAAAGTCCCTTTAAAACACATTTTCTTCCCCTTTCCCGCAAAAAAAAAATTTTAAAATCTATTTTTAAGATTCAAAAGCAAATAAAATAATTTTTAAAAACCCGATTTTAAAAAAAAACTGATTTATTAAAAGAACCTTTAAATAGTAAAACACATTTTTTTTTGTAATTCCCGGAAAAATTAGCACAAAATTAACAAAAAATTTTTTGCTTTCCCCCCCATTCTTAAAGCCATTGAAAAAAGCAAAATGCCCTACGTCAGACCTGCTAGATTATCGTTATCAAGAACCCCCCATCATTTTTTTTAAAGGGTTTTATTAAAATCATCTTGTTAAACCCTCATAACTTAAACACCGCGAAAGATTTAAGATTAAACGAATACAAAACATAGGTTAAAAAGAATAGCCCCTTTGGGGGAGAGAAAATCCCTGGTGGGAAAAGTAAAAATTGGGCAAAATTTAAAGGCCCCGCTGCACAAAAAAGCTAGACAAAGTAAACCTTTAAAGTTCTTTCACAAAAAACAATATTAGATTTTAAAATTTAAAAAATTTAAAATGTTCTCGACAAACAATCTTTTTAAGATCTAAATCCCGAATTTAACCCAAAAAAACTTTTTCTGTCCAAAATAAACCCGCTTTATTCGTGTTCCCAAAGTTCCCCCCCAAAAAACTCAAAAAAATCCCCCTTCAATCGTGGGGAAAAAATCAAAAAAAAAATTTTCTGCTTATAAGGGGACACAGAAAACACCCACGTCTTTTTGATTCATATTTTAAAATTTCTACCGATTGCTCTTTTTATAGCGATTTTTTCCATTTTTTTTCCCAAAAATCATTTCTTCCATTGTTAAAAACATTTGAACCCCCCAAACGTTAAAAGGGTATGACGTAGCTACAGTACCCCCACGGGCACAACCAAGGGGAAGGGGATAAGGGTTTTTCCCAAATAACAGAGAAAATTATTTTATAGAAATAGTCATCCTTATGTTTCCCAAAGAGTTTCGGAAAATTTTTGCGGGGAAAAAAGTTATTTTTATAAACCCTTTTCTTTTTAAAATTTTAAAAGAAAAAAAAATTGTTCCTATTTTCCCTATAAATGTTAAAATTTTTCACGGGTTTTTGTGAAAAAATTTATGAAGTTTGGGGCCAGTAACCTAGCAGTCAAAAAATGATATATAAATAGGCAATAAACCCCGGGCCCAAAAATTCATTACAGTTTACTTTCCCGAGGGGCAATTTTCATTTGGGAAAGAAAAAAAAATAATTTTCTGGAAAAAACAAGAAATGTTTGGAACGACACAAAACCCCCCCCACTAGCCCCTTTTACCACATTATTGGTAAATAATTTTGGGTTTTAGAAACTTAAAAATAAATGGGGGTTTCAAGGAAGTGTTCAGTTATGGAAAAAAAAAATAATAAATAATTTTTATAACCAATCAATAAAGTGGGAAAAATAAAAAACCCTTCACATTTTTTCCGTGACCCCAAATGACTAATAAAAATGTGAAATATGAAGAGTTTTTTTAAAAAGTTTTCAAAGGGTAATAAGCGGAAAACCCAATTTTTTTACATTTTAAGGGCCTTGTGACCCAGACCTTTGACCTAGTGAAACTCAAATCAATAAAGGGGCATCTTCTAAAATCCATTTATTTAATATGTGAAATATGAAAAACTTTGTGATAGATAATTTAGGCAAAACCCATTTACATTTTTTTAAAATTCCCCCCTTTGGCCCTTGACCTTTGCATAGTGACATATTTTGATCCAATATCAATGGGGGAAATTTTTTTACTTGGCAAGGGACTGATAATATGTAAAATTATGAAAAATTTTAAAGAAAAATATTTTTAAAAACCAATAAAAGGGAAATAATTACATTTATGGCCCGTGCCCTAGCCCTTTTTGGAACCCCAATGGCTCAAAATAAAATGGGGTTTACAAATTATGCCCAATACAAGTGAAATTTTTTAACTTTTGTTAAAAAAAAAAAAAAAAAAAACCCTTTTATTTTTAAAGATAACCCGGGGAAAACCATTCTGACTTTTTAACCCCTTGACCTTGCCAACCATTGTTTTTATGCCCCCAAAAAATAAAATTTTGGGGTTTACTTAAAATTATAACCTTTTTTCAAAGGTGAAATATGAAGATTTGGGGGGGGGGGTGATGTATTTTTTCAAGTTTTTTAAATTTTTTCCCTTTTACCTTGACCTTTAACTTGTGACCCCCAAAATCTTATGGGTGCCCACTGTTATAAACCAATTATTTTATAAAATATGAAAAACTTTTTTAAAAAATAGTTATAAAAGATTTTTTTAGGGAAAAACCTTGTGGTCAATCGCGGGACAAAAATGCCCGACCAAAACCGACATTAGAAAAACATTTTACCCTTTAGCTTCGTAGAAACCCAGCGGGCCTGTATTTTGGCTGTTAGAGTTTTGTCACCCTAATTTTAATGACATAATGTTCTAGGCATAGGGAAAAAACTATAAAAATTCATTAAAATTTACTTCCAAAAGGTCTTTTTTTAAAAAAGGGTACCCCTGAATTTAAAGTGTAGGGAAACGACTAAAACTTATTTAATCATTTTTTTTTTGGGTCTTAAAAAGTGGCTATTTAAAGTTACATAAAATTTGGGCCATATTGGAAACGACCGAAAATTATATTTAACTTTCCTAAGGTCATAAGAAGGGGCTAGAAATTTAAAATTTAAAAGGGAAAAGAAAAAGGGGGAAAAAGGGACCAAAAAATTTTAATTTTAAAACTTTTCCTTTAAGGTCATAAAATGGCTAAAATTACATATTTGGCAAAACGGAAACGCCCAAAAATTTAGTTTAATCTTTTTCCCTAAGGTCAAAAAAGTGGCAAAAAATTTGACATAAAATGGGGGAATTTTTAACGGGAAAACGACGGGAAAATTAGTTAAAATAATTTTTTAAGAAAGGGACAGCCTTTAAGTATATAACATATTTGGCAGACGGAACGATCGAAAATTCATTATAATTTTTCCCAAGGTCATTAGAAACGGTAGTCTTAAGTAAGTGCCATATATACTAGGTAAAACTTCATTCTTGAAAATGCCAAAAATAACATGTATGTGCTTGTGCAAGTATGCATGCGCATATGTGCGTGCATGCGTTTGTGTTATTTTTTCAAAGGTAAGTTAATTAATAAAATTATTACCTGAAATAATTTACACTGATACGCGGACTTTCCAGATGATAAAGATTCTATTTTTCATTTTAAAGTCTTTTTGTTTTGGATATTTAGATATATGTTAAGTATGGGTAAGAGTTTGTATTAAGACGACCGTAAGGAGTCTTATCAAACTCTTACCCATATAACTGCAAATCGGCTCTTACAACTCGATATCAGATAAAAATATAGAAAGTGTCACCTCTTTAATTAAGCATAACATTGTTTTTCCCCAGCAGTCACGTAAAACAAGGATGGGGTCAAATTACTTAATCTGGCATGTAAAACAATGAGTTTTCAAGAATACCTAGGATTGTAGATTATAAGATCTACACAAGAGCCTGATTGAAATTGCTTTGTCGGATTGTCTATTTGGATAGTTTTACGAAAACTTCATTCTTGAAAATGCCAAAAATAACATGTATGTGCTTGTGCAAGTATGCATGCGCATATGTGCGTGCATGCGTTTGTGTTATTTTTTCAAAGTAAGTTAATTAATAAAATTATTACCTGAAATAATTTACACTGATACGCGGACTTTCCAGATGATAAAGATTCTATTTTTCATTTTAAAGTCTTTTTGTTTTGGATATTTAGATATATGTTAAGTATGGGTAAGAGTTTGTATTAAGACGACCGTAAGGAGTCTTATCAAACTCTTACCCATATAACTGCAAATCGGCTCTTACAACTCGATATCAGATAAAAATATAGAAAGTGTCACCTCTTTAATTAAGCATAACATTGTTTTTCCCCAGCAGTCACGTAAAACAAGGATGGGGTCAAATTACTTAATCTGGCATGTAAAACAATGAGTTTTCAAGAATACCTAGGATTGTAAATGCAATTTATTCCTTTCATATGAAACAATTTAATGTTTTGCTTACTTTTTCTAGAAAATATAAACAGTCAGCAATGAATAATTGACATTTTTCTAAGAGTTAAAAGGACATCAAAAAGTTACTGTGTACTCATTTGTCTCTGCGTGTATTATCTATGTAATAAATTTGAATGTATCCTCACATTGCTACAGTGCTATCAGCCTTTTTAGTAACACCTGACCTGGCTAATTAAAATATGCCAATCACAATTTTCACTATCAGCACTAGTTTCTTCATGAAAAAGCGACTACACTAATTACTGCCGAGTAAGAGCCGATTTGCAGTTATAATATTATAAACTTGATGACAAACAATAGAAGCTGACCATAATGCGATGCTGTTAAATTTGAAAAGTCTCATAAAAAAAGGTAAATAGGAACAAGGAAAATAGGAACATTTCAATGAATAACCTTTTAACTTGTGTACGATCTTTTGTGTCGTAATTTAATCGTTTGTTTTGTCAAACGTACTGTAGTGTTACATGTATTTAGACAACTGATTATTTCATTACCGCTTTCATAATTTATCCCGAGGCGATAATTTATAATTAAGTCTATGACATTAATTAACCATCTTGTCGCTATCATAAATGCTCATTTAAGCCCGTCTCACACAAAACACGGTTGGGCACACGGTTCTCATACGGTATGCTAGGTTATACACGGATTGACTAGTAGGAGCTCCAACCGTGGATTAGTTGGCACGAGTTAGACTTGAATGAAGCACGAGTATGTACGAATTAAAGACGGATATACTCGGTCAAGCAAGGTTTGAACACGATTTGCATACGAATACATACGATTGTTGCACGGTTCCAAGTACGGTCTAGTACCGCCTGGTACGATTAAACACGACTTTTACTCGATTTACTCGACTTTCACAGGGTTTACACAGGGTCCTGCTGACTCTTGTTCGAGTTATGCTCGATAGTCACATATTCGTGTATGTTTTGATATAAATTGACCCATTCTGATGACTTGGCTTCATAAATTTTCGAACTCTCATCGAAGGACACCTATATATGTGAATATTGGTTATATAAAACAAGATGCAAAAGATGACAGGATAAGGGAATTAGAAATCATGATAAAACTTATGACATTGGTGGATCCCCATGCTCATCAGGCTGGGCAGGGTCAGAAGGTTGGAGTGGTCGGCGGGCCTGGATGGCCCTTCTTGCATTCCTTCTATGCGTGGGAACCTTCTTCTTTAGATGCATTCTAGTAGGTTGCAGCAAGAACTCTGGGTAGATCTAGCAATTGAGGATGGCAGCAGGTAGTTGTGGTTTTCGTTGTAAAGTTTATGCTGATGTAGAGGTCGTGTAAGACCGTACGAGGCCGTGTGAGACCGTGTATACCCGTACTATACCGTGTCTGCAATGTATATTTCGTACTTGAACCGTATTGGTCATATGGCGATCGTCTGAAACCGTTTGTACACTCGAGTGAATCGTACCGTGATCGTGTAACATTCGGATGTTAATCAGGTGTTGTATGTAGGACTTGGGGACGGTCTCGAACGATTCCATACGATTTATATGCGATCTTGGCACGGTTAAACTCACTCGTGGAGTGCACTTCAAATACGGTTGTATTTATGGTCTCACACGGTCTTGTACGGTCGTTTATACGCTCATACACGGACATTACATCCGTACCAGTTTTTAAAAATCTCACACGGCTTGCACGGATACACTCGAATGGCCCGAGTGTAACTTGGTTAAACTCACGGTTAGTTCGGTTGTTATTACGGTTTACACGGGTAGCCAACCGTATAAGCCGTATGTATTAGCCAGTGTTTACGTTTAAATTGAAATAATTTTTGGAAGAAAAGAAATGATCCCTTATAATTAATGAACATGAAATCTAATGTATGACTGTCTGATTATAAACATGTTCATCAATTCGAATATACAGATAAAATAATAATCTTCCTGTTTCTACTGAATACCGTTGTGATCTAATAAAGCGTGTGTTGCTCTGAAACGCAATACTCGACAAACACTAAATTGCGACAGGTTAATTCGAAAACGCGACAATACGATAAGCATAATGACAGAACAATAGTGAAAACGGGATAATACGATAACGATAATGCACATGTAGGAAAGTATGACAACACAAAAGTGCGATAATACGACAAAGCGAGTAGCTAGTGAAAACGCACCAGTACGATAATGCCACATCAAGTATTTCGATAATGCGACAATAAGATAACGATATCACGACACTGTATCACTTTGTATCGTCGCGTTATCTTTTATATATTTTTGCATTGTTGTTATCATACTGTCGAGTATCGCGTTTCAGAGTATCACACTGTTTGCGATGGCCCTAACGACATTCCGTAATCTACATTGCCAATATTGAAATCGATTTGGATTGCTTTAACTTTCACACTCTACCTAGACCTCATGTCTCCGAACGGCAGTAAGATATCGAGTAAGCTCCGGAAGGAAGGAAATATTTTCTGTACGTGCCATTATACACTTCTTAAAATGGTGCAATTAGACTTCTCTTTTTCCTCTACCAATAAAACATAAAAATAACTTTGTAAATGTTATATTTCATATATGATCTTACATTATTTGCCATATAATATATTTTTTACGAGTTCAAGAAAAGTGTTCATTTTTTATCGTATTAATAAATGCATTAAAAATTATGAATTCACGGGAGGGCTTTTGTCCGCCTTGTCATTTTTGGACGGGAGGGCTTTTGTCCGGGAGGGCTTTTGTCCGTTTCCCGTTTTCCTGTGAGCTAGTTATTCATCCGAGATGATCCATGTTTCAACTCATGTAAGCAATAACATAGACAAGCATCCTGACCAAGTTTGATGACAATTGAGTCAAAGAGGTGACCAAGGTTTTTTCATATTTTGGCGGTGTGACCTAGTTTTTGACCCCAGGTGACCCATATTCGAACTTGACTAAGAAATCATCAAAATCAAAACCAATTTCCATGATACTTGGATCTAAACAGTAACCACTGGAGTGTTAACAAGATTTTTTTATTTTTAGCTCCTGTGACCTAGTTTTTCATCCGAGATGACCCTTGTTCGAACTCATCCGAGGAATTATCTAGACCAGCATCCTGACCAAGTTTGACGACAAAGCCATTTCCCCTCTATCCCACGGGTCCGAATATGGGCCCCATTCCCCATCCAAATTTTGTTTGTTTTTTCCCAATCCAAAAAAAATATTCCCAATCTAGAAGTTGGCAATTTGAAAGAAAAAGTACCGCGTTTTCAATTTTGGTTTCGCGAAATAGCATTACGGAATATATTCATGTTTTGCGAATAAAAACATGATTTTTAATTGATATCAATTTTACATTTGTACACATTTTAGCATGTCCTTGTATTTTTGATATGACAGAAAAAGCTGAACAATTTAAGTACTAAGCTTTATTTAGATTTATTTTAACAATTGTACCACATTGAATGCTAGCATATTTTTCCAAATTGGCAAATTTCACGATACTTTCTTTTTACAAATTGGAAAATTTTACGACACAAATTTCCCAAATTTGCCATGTGGCGTTTTCCCAAAATAGAGGAAAAAAGGCCTGCTGACAATTATAAGATATTGAAAATATCGGGAAAAACTACGGAGTACAAGTCGGGTAATGATTTACAAATAAACAAAAACAACGGAATACATTTATGGTATTTTTACCCTACGACATAACCCAGAATATTTGGATCAAAACAGTAGCCACTAGAGTGTTAACAAGATTTTTCTATTTTCAGCTCCTGTGACCTAGTTTTTAATCCGAGATAACACATGTTCGAACTCACCCGAGCAATTACCTAGACAATCATCCTGACCAAGTTTCATGACCCATATTCGAACATGACTTAGAAATCATCAAAACAAAGTTTCAGACTAATTTCCAGTATATTTGGATCAAAACAGTAGCCACTAGAGTGTTAACAAGATTTTTTCTATTTTTAGTTCCTGTGACCTGGTTTTTTATCCGAAATGACCCTTGTTCGAACTCCCTAGACAAGCATCCTGACAAAGTTTGATGATGATAGAGGCAAAAATGTGACCGCTGGAGTGTTAACGAACAAATGTGGACGGACGACGGACGACAAACGACGGACATTCAACGATCCTAAAAGCTCATCCTGAGCTAGCTTAGGTGAGCTAAAGATGTATTTGAACAAATTTCATTTCAAATAAAAGCTATGCGAGTATTTGAAAAATAGAATTTTAAAGCGGCCACCGAGATTGTCTTTAAGTTACCGAGATTTCCTTTCCGAAATCAAGAAAGTACTTATCCGTGTCACATATGTGCAATCTTTAATAAGGTATTTTCAGTATAAATAAATAGTGTTGATATACTTGAAGCTTATGGTCTTAACTTTCGTTCTATCTTCATTTTCTATTTTGAAAATTGATTAATTTATAAAGTACATAAAGGGAGCGCCGTGATTTTCTTGCAAAATATATTAGTGTGGTTTTAAGAGAGAGAAAAATTTTACAACGATAAATTTGAAACAAATTTTTTAATACTTCTACGTTATTATGTTTTATTTTTTTAGGAATCACTAGCAAGTTCATGAAGGATTCTTTCATTTGACACCAAAATTTATCTAGAAATTAAAGAAAAAACTAAGTTGGGGCGCCGTGTTTTTCTTACTGAGGTATTCAGAAAGTAACATGATAAACTTTGATAAGGGAATTTTAATACTTCTCCGAAATTCGTTTTAATCTTTAAAGCTGCATGCCTCCAGATGAGTCAAAATAATTTCAATAAAATCAAACTTGAGAAATCTGTATTATGATTTTAGAAAAAACAAAATGATTCAAGATTCAAGTAATATTTTAAATGTTCTGTGCGGTTAACGACTGATTTTCATTATTTACAACTATATTTCTACTGCGTTACTAACGCAGTAAGGGCTATTTATGCATATTTTGACCACTTTTTGATAATTTACGTGGGTTGTAAATGCCATTGATAATACGTAAATTGCTTCCTTTTGGTTAGTTCATAATATTATACATTCATATACATTTTCAAATTTTTCATGAGAATAAGCGTGAATCTGGAGGCGTGCCTCTTTAAGGTATTATATAACTATAGACTATAAAACTTATGAATCACTCTTTTAAATCAATCCAAAAATATCAAAATTGATTATGAAATTTAAAAAAAAGGTTTGGAAAGGAATATGGATGGGATTATCCGCCAGTTCACATATTATGCTTTATGATATTCCAATTTCCGTTTTTACATTTGCGATAGTGAATTTGATGTTAGATTTTGGTTATTTTCAAGACTTAGTGTATTTCGTATCTTTATAATTATAAAGGTATTTTGAAATATATCTTTGTTATACGTTAATTTTATTTTTATACACGTTTTTCTTGTTTCATTCTGAAAATTGGTATGATTTCCCTTAAAATATATTTAATACATTTTAATTCAAAATCACACATTAAAATCAACATTAGGTATTCAGTGTATGGACGCTACCGAATATGTGTTAATTCATTTGTAATAAAATGTTCAACATTTAATCAAAACAATCGAAACATCATTCGCAGTATAAAATGCTGTTTAACATTGACTCATTAAAACAAAATCGTCTTCATAACAATGTTGACGTTATCAAAAACGAAGCGGGGAACCAATTTTTGTAATTGCGTTTTCTTACGACAGAGGTAGCTGTTTAATACTAACTGATCCCTTTCGGTGCGGACGTAAATATAACCTCATGGAAAAGATCCGATCAAACATCGTGATACCCTGCCTTGAAAAAAGCTGTTACTAGCTCTATATACAACACCAACGAACATGTTCTCTCTTGCATAATGCGCAACATATCATTTTTTTCTTTAAATCAACGCATTTTTGAAGATCTTTCAGAAAAGGTATGCATGTGGCATACTGTATGCGGCGGGTTTTGAGATATTTTATACTGTATGCGGCGGGTTTTGAGATATTTTGCCTCAAACTTGGCCTTTTTACTATACGTTATATATAGGGGGAAATATTTGGTAGTCATTAACCTCCACCTTAACCTCCACATGATCGGATTAGTTTTCGTAGTATCAGATTTGTGAACACCGGTCAAGGAGCGGTTATTATTTTTTACATTAAAAGGGCCAATTCTAGCGCAAAAACCTAATTAATTTTGAATTATACTTCGAAACTCTTAGTGTGCTATGCAAACTGCTGTTTCGAATACATAATACACAATGTCAGCATGGGACTAAAATTACCATGATTTTTGTAAAATGAATACTGAAACACTGTAAGAATAAAATGTGTGTCAAATTAATTTTAGAAAGCAAATTCAAATAAAGGAAAAATATTTGAAAGCCAGCAAATTAAATATCTAATTATAGTTTGCATGTTAACAACCTGACCAAGTTTCATGACCCATATTCGAACATGACTTAGAAATCATCAAAACAAAGTTTCAGACTAATTTCCAGTATATTTGGATCAAAACAGTAGCCACTAGAGTGTTAACAAGATTTTTTCTATTTTTAGTTCCTGTGACCTGTTTTTTTATCCGAAATGACCCTTGTTCGAACCCCCTAGACAAGCATCCTGACAAAGTTTGATGATGATAGAGGCAAAAATGTGACCGCTGGAGTCAAATTAATTTTAGAAAGCAAATTCAAATAAAGGAAAAAATATTTGAAAGCCAGCAAATTAAATATATCTAATTATAGTTTGCATGTTTACAGCCTTAGAACTGAAGTATATTTTATCACCAAGCAGAACACAGTCGTCTGGGAAAGGTAAATCAGTTCCAATGTGAACTACTGTGCATCATTGAGATCCCCTCAATATATCTTATTCTGCCTGCATTATAACCTGGGAATGAATTGCGTGAAAGCTTCTGTGTCCAGAATAATATTGCTGCTGTTGTGCATAATAAGGTCTGTAGATTTCATCTATAGCTCCTACGGCGGAAAATAATTTACCCAAGGTGTATTTCATACACTACAGACGGCCAAATGATGAAAGATTTCAGTTTTAAATAAAATACTGGAATAAGAGTTCTTATTTCTTCTTTTACTGTTGGCACACTGATATTAAAATTGGTACCGATGCTGTGAAAGGAACACCATATATATCATCATCATTTGATCCGAACAAGCGTTGCCTAATGTCTAAAAGAGGGTCAGGTGGCATTCGTGTCAGGTGGCAATCGTAAGAGAATGAAAATGATACGTTATAAGTCAACAAATTTTCTCGTACCCGGGGGTGGCTGCACTAATGCTGGTAAAAAAACAGTATGAATCTTACTTGTATATCCATCATTGCTGCAAAAAGAAAAAAAGAAAAGTAATTTTGATGAACAAAAGTAGAAAAAACCGAATCCCGCGAACAAATACTGATTTGACGTGCAGAAATATTGTAGTGGCTTATGTGTCACAAGTATGCACACTTTGCGCGTTGCGTTGTCGATATAGAAATAGCCAATCCTTCGATTTGAGCCTAGGGACAATGTGACATCGCGACAACACGTCGCACGACAACGCGCCGTTTGGTGTGCTATGTTAACGACAAGACGACAGTGCGATAACGCGCCGTGTGGCGCTTTGCCGTGCTGTCGCTACCACAAAGTGTTCCAAATCAGCCACCATACAAAAAAGACTTCAAATATGAAATAATTCATAATGAAAATGTTTGACATAAAATTTTAAGCTACTAAAGCAAAGCAATTACCAAAACTAGGTCCGCCCCTGCATATATTGTAGCGCCGATATATGTCCAAACGTCGAAAAATGTCCAAACGACGATAAATGTCCAAAAATTGACGATAAATGTCTCAATCGCCGATAAATGTCCAAAAATTAACGAAAAATGTCGCAACAAATTAGGTGCTCATAAATGTCCAAATCGGTTAACGATAAATGTCTCAACTTTTCATATGTTAATTGCACTTATTTCTATGATCTTTTCTATGATCAACACCCGCCTATATGACTGAAATACTGTTGGGAAAAGGCGTAAAATGAAACAAACAAACTATGATCAACAGTAATGCATCAGCCAGTTATAAAGGTTTCCATAGGGATTAAAAGTACCGATTTAAGTAGCGTTCTCACCAGCATCCCGGCAAAGCCCAGGACCACCCCAGACGATCCGGGATGAAAATATTGTTGCAGTCTCAATAACCCCGGTAGCACTACGGCGATACCCAATTTCCATACTTATAACAACCAGGATGAACTCCGGGCCATCCATGCAGAGTCCAGTTGAAACTACGGATAATGCAGATAGTAAGTGGACGACGGATGACCTAACACGATATTCAAACGCTGTTAAGTCTTCGATCAAAGAGATCATAAAAGCTGAGATCCATGCTAGCACAGCCCCGGATGATGTCGGCAGAGTCCCGGATGATCCCGGCAGAGCCCCGGTACGGTCAGATAGAGTGCCGACAATCACCGGTAGAGCCCCGGCAGAGCCCTTGATCATCCCGGACGTTGCCGACAGAGTTACGGACGTACCCCGGTCGTTCCTGGATCACCCGACCGACCACCGGGACTCTAGCGGGATGCTTGTGAGATTGTTAAAAAAGTTTAAAAAATGTATTTGAAAATAAGTTGATTGTTGGATACAGTCTATCTCCCTTACTATTAAAAGGGAAAAAAATAAGTTAAACCGAGGTGCATTGTACTGGTGCTTTACATCGGACACTTAAAATTCATGGACCCATGGGTCATATTGGTTCTGCCCCATGGCAATGATATACATGTATTCCATAACAAATTACTATGCATTTTTTATACACATTTAAAAATCTAATGTTATAATATTAATTTGGCTGTGTTTAAGGGGGCATACATGTTTTACAAACATATCTTGTTAACATCTGCATTGCGCTACTCTACACTTATAGCTATATTCAGTGTCGTCACTCGAACTCAACCTCCACTCAAACTCGGGAAAGGTTTCCTTAAGGACGAATTGAGGACACCTTGGTCAAGGTGAACTCAAGTGTAGAATTGGTTTTCATATTTGAAAGTCTTCCTCGACTTACCCGAGAAAGGTTTGAGTAGCAAATCACCCGTAAAATCACTGTTATAGGTGATCTGTTCAATAAAATATACAATAATTACATAATTCATTATGTATATCAATTGGATTTCAAGATAAGTATTGATTTGAAAGTATCATAAATATGAGTTTGGTACAGACATCATTTGTACATGTACTTTTGATTTGATTTTTTTATGATTTGTAGAATAAAACGTTGACTAATGAGCAAGTGGTCTGTGTACAATAATAATTCATCTATATTTAAATTATATTCTTGCTTCTACCATCAAATTGCTGAAGTCTATCGACAGAATTAATTTATTGTACGTTTTTTGAGAATGTTTTGAGTTGTTTTCGCGACTAAAGCGCAGTTTGATTAATAGTGAACACTAATATAACTTGAAAATGTGAAACATTTTGGACAGAAAAAGAGGTATGCTTATTTCTACCATATTCATTCATTCAGTTGATGCACATAAACTAATAATTTTCTTAACAGTTGATGAATTTGTCTTTACGTACAAAAATGGTTGTTACTATTAGATTGGTACTTGAATATTCATATAATTGTGTCTTGAAATCTCATCTGATGATGCTAAACGTCAACGACACTTGGATGCACAGGGGTACATATTATATCGATTATATATCCCATACGTTACACACAAACACCTATTATTCATTGACAAATTGTGATTATTTCAAAATAACGTTTGTCGAATGGAGAAGAAATGTTAAAGGTTTTTGTCAACAGATTAAAATAAATATTACACAGCATTCGAATAGTAACATTAAAATTGCTATATGATGGTGTCATTTAAACATTTATATTATTATACCTCAATATATCCTTCAATGTAAAACTCCCATAGGGCTACAATGTGTTCTGATCGAATATCACCCTCCTAGAATATATTCCCAGGGGAATATTTCTTATATCACCTTGCAGCACAAAACTCTTACATAACTCATTCATAAAGCGATAATGCCTTAGTACCCTGTAAGCATAAAATTATTGATTTCCTAGTCTGTCTGTCTGTCTCTTGTTTTTATCTATATACATTATACTATTTTTGTGTATATCGAACATTTACAGATCAAAATCGCTATAATTGTGAAGTGATGATCTGTATTTTCTTTCAGGCAAAGACTGCTGACCTAAGAGTTTATTTCGGTATGATAAAATAAATAACACATGGCTGTTGGGGTGATAGAGGATATTGCCAACCCTTGAACTGGCATATTACCCTCGGCTGCGCCTCGGTGTAATATACCAGTTCTCGTCTATCACCCCGACAATCATGTGTTAATTATATATTATTATACCTCAATATATCCTTCAATGTAAAACTCCCATAGGCCTACAATGTGTTCTGATCGAATATCACCCTCCTAGAATATATTCCCCGGGGAATATTTCTTATATCACCCTGGGGCACATAACTCTTACATAACTCTGTATTCATAATAGCGATAATGCCTTAGTAACCAGTTAACATAATGCAAAAATATACATACTAATACAATTTAAATAGTTTATAAAAAAATCTTTATTTAGCAAAGAATCCCACGTGGAAAGCGAAAAGTTCGTGCGAAACCGTTACAAGCTTGTACATGTTCACGTGTATAAAAATTACTACATATGAAAATTTTATAGATAGATGATTAAAAATAATTGTAATTTTGCATCCATTAATAATAATTATAATAATTTGATTTTGTTGTTGTTATTTATTTTCTAATGAAGAAATAACGATATGTCTGTCTGTCTGTTTGTCTTGTTTTTATCAATACATTTTTGTGTTTACAGATCAAAATCGCTGTAATTTTGAAGTGTTGATCTGTATTTTCTCTTATGAATGTTTTGGAACCTAAGGTTTTTTTCGGTATAATAAAATAAATAACATATGGCTGTCGGGGTGATAGAGGATATTGCCAACCCTTGAACTGGCATATTACCCTCGGCTGCGCCTCGGGGTAATATACAACTTCTCGGGTTGACAATATCCTCTATCACCCCGACAGCAATATGCTATTTATATTATTATACCTCAATATATCCTTCAATGTAAAACTCCCATAGGCCTTCAATGTGTTCTGATCGAATATCACCCTCCTAGAATATATTACCCGGGGAATATTTCTTATATCACCCTGGGGTACATAACTCTTACATAACTCTGTATTGATAAAAACGATAATTGCTTTAGTAACCAGTTAGCATAATGCAAAATGACAGCCATGTGTTACTTATATAATATTGTTAAGTTAATATTTGACATATAAGTATTTTTAAATGTACATGTTTGTATCCAACAAGCACAGCAAGAAAACATACTATTACGTCAAGTGTCTATTACGGTGGCACAGATGTGACACATGGATGTCTTTATTTATCTTGTTCACACGAGAAATTATCTTGTTCCCACAAGTTATTATCTTGTTCCCACGAGATATTATCTTGTTCCCACGAAATAATTATCTTGTTCCCACGAGATAATATCTTGTTCCCACGAAATAATTATAGCCAATCAGAAGCTGTAAAATGGTAATATAGCAGTTACTTCCCCTTATTTAGTTGAACATTTACTTGATTATATATACATTATATTCATGTATAACCATGTAGGTTGATCTTGAAAGTGCCACACTGTAGGGACATACAAAACCTTAACTACCAATTACTGGTGTTTAATAGCGCATACCCTCACATGTAAGTATTTATGTTCCGCAAATATACGAGTGGCCGTCAAAATATACCCGTTATAAGGTCGGAATAACCGATTATTGTCTGGCGATTCCCACGGAATATTCATGAGTGCCAGTTCATCTGGCAAAGAATACAGACAATAATAACCACCGGTCAGTTTGACATTTTTGTTACAATTTATCAACAAGAAAAGCATTGATGCAAAGCATCAAAGGGCGTCCAAGCAAGAAATGCAACAGGTGAAGATGAACTAGTAGATATATGATGACAAGATATTCTTATAAACTTTTCAATGGTTAATTGGTTTTTACCAGAATTGTATATCACTTATGAATGAACGGACGAAAGACATTGTTCATTATTAACTTTGATTGGCATGCTAGAGATTAGAATATTACTTGTTATTTCTTTATGATCGTGGTTATTAATAGCAACGGATATACATGTATACAATCATTTATAATCCATATGTGTAACGCATGATCAACACCACACTTGTGTAATTGTCCCTTATTATGTTATCGCTATTAGCGAAGACCCCCTCTTAAGGTATCTGTTCACACTTAGTAACAATATGACACTGGTTATATTACCATGTTGATCATGTTGAGCATAATTGTTTATTATACAATAATTGTAATATCTATTTTAATAAAAAAAAATTACAGATTTTATGAATATTGTTTTCTTTTCTTTTTTGTGTTTTATGTGCTATTTTAATACTGAGTTTTTACGTTTACTACTATTTTAAGAATTCAATTGTCATATTGACCGACGATTATAAGTCAAAACTTAACTGGAAAAAGTCAGTAAATTATGGTTTATCTTTCAATATATAATATCGTTTATTATAAACCATATACATGTACATTTGTATTTTTCTTTATCATTTTTTAAATTATCAATCAATTTAATAATTCATAAAATCTAATTTGTAACTTTGAATAATTCCTCGGCATCTTTACTAAACACGAATAACAAATTAAATAAAATGTTTCAAAGTTCATAATGTCATATTAATACCATAAAAATGTACCTTTTTTCTCAATTATTGTACATATTTATTGTTTTTATCTCATATAGATAAAACAAAACATGCTATTGTTGTTGTTGTTTTTTCGAATTGTATGTTTATGTATAATAATAAATTTGAGAGTTGATCTGTGTTTATTAATTATTGTAACCAAACTAAGTGACAAACATTCATTTTGAAAAAAAGCTTATTTATCTGTAAAATATGTGTTCTGTTCTGTAACGATATCAAACATCTACTCCAAAACCGGGAGAGACCGGACAATAAACGATTCGCCGGTCACTAGTACATCCCGGTCAAAATAGACCAGGAGGGACCGGGAATTACCGATAGGAGTACATCCCTCTATAAATAGATTTTCGGAATATTTAGGTCATCAACTCATCATTCTATTTACAGCTTTCGGATACATATACACAGAACAACAATAACATACCATAATAACCCACTGTGTACTACAAAATGATAAATAAAAATACCCCGAAGAGCGCGATTTATTGACGGATTTGAAAATGTTTGCATTGCGAAATTCTCCAGTTCGCTATTTATTGTACATATCGCGACATTTCATTTTTAATTTATCAAACACCCTCATACCGATCGGAATGATCGGCTTTTATTATGACCGACTAAAAGGCTCGCGCTTTCACAAAATCTGATTTCATTCCATAAGAGGCGCCGCGCTTCGGCGCGGACGCCAAAAAGATTAATTATTGGACCATCCGTCATGTATACTTAATAGTTGTCAAACATAGCTAAGGATACAACGTTGGTATGACAGAAACATTCAGAAACTGATAGCGAAATGTGTTTTAAATCTATTAAAAAAGAGTACAAATAAGAGTCTTACATGCAAATCCCTATGCATAAACTGGTCTGTAAGCACCATATGTTCTGATTTTGTCACGTGGTCTAAGTCAGATAGAAAATATCGTGGGGTTGTCTATACGATACAGACACTCGCTAACGCTCGTGTCTACATCGTATAGACAACCCCACTCGTTTTCTATTCTATACGTGTAATGTACGAACATTGCACGAAAAACTCATGTTCAATAATTATTTTACCATGATATATGCAGGGGCGGACCTAGTTTTGGTAATTGCTTTGCTTTAGTAGCTTAAAATTTTAAGTCAAACATTTTCATTATGTATTATTTCATATTTGAAGTCTTTTTTGTATGGTGGCTGATTTGGAACACTTTGTGGTAGCGACAGCACGGCAAAGCGCCAAACGGCGCGTTATCGCACTGTCGTCTTGTCGTTAACATAGCACACCAAACGGCACGTTGTCGTGCGACGTGTTGTCGCGATGTCACATTGTCCCTAGGCTCAAATCGAAGGATTGGCTATTTCTATATCGACAACGCAACGCGCAAATTGTACCAAATCAGCCAGCATACTTGTGACACATAAGCCACTACAATATTTCTGCACGTCAAATCAGTATTTGTTCGCGGGATTCGGTTTTGTCTACTTTTGTTCATTAAAATTACTTTTATTTTTTTACTTTTTGCAGCAATGATGGATAAACAAGTAAGGAGCATACTGCGTTTTTACCAGCATTAGTGCAGACCCCCCCCCCCCCCGGATACGAGTAAATTTGTTGACTTATTACGTATCATTTTCATTCTCTTACGATTGCCACCTGACACGAATGCCCACCTGACCCTCTTTTAGACATAAGGCAACGCTTGTTCGGATCAGATGATGATGATATATATGGTGTTCCTTTCACAGCATCGGTACCAATTTTAATATCAGTGTGCCAACAGTAAAAGAAGAAATTAGAACTCTTATTCCAGTATTTTATTTAAAACTGAAATCTTTCATCATTTGGCCGTCTGTAGTGTATGAAATACACATGGGTAAATTATTTTCCGCCGTAGCAGCTATAGATGAAATCTACAGACCTTATTATGCACAACAGCAGCAATATTATTCTGGACACAGAAGCTTTCACGCAATTCATTCCCAGGTTATAATGCAGGCAGAATAAGATATATTGAGGGCATCTCAATGATGCACAGTAGTTCACATTGGAACTGATTTACCTTTCCCAGACGACTGTGTTCTACTTGGTGATAAAATATATCCAAATAGACATCCGATTGTAACTCCGTATTCCGAAGTTCAGTTACGACTGATGAACGCACGACAACAATTAAAATGTCGAAAATTAAACAGGAATAGAATCTATTCGACAGTATCGTGTATGTGTTAAGCATGCCATTGCTGAAATTAAGAGTTACAAGTCAGACATCGTCGGAAAGTTTTACCACGTGTTGTAACGATATGCACGGGTCATGTCTGTAGGAAAAAACAAATCGGATTAATACTATGAATGTCTAATGATAATAAAATAATACGACAAATACGAAACTGTAGTTCATTTTCTTTATTATTGTGAGACGACCCATTTCCTTTGACTGAAGTCACCGTCTTAAATCACAAATGTCTAGTATCTACTAACGTCACTATAAGAGAGCACATGCTTTACCTAGACAAGACCAAGGTCACATTTAAAGACACGCTGCAAATATATGTAATTAAACACAAGTGAAACCTCTATGAAGGTAATTGAATATTCTAATGTATTGGACAAAGCATCATAACTTTAATTAAAGAAATAAGAAGTGTCAGCGGGCTTTTATATAGTATATTATTCACGATGACGTAAGCGGTCCAGCAAAGGGTATAGTGACCACTTGAGCGGGCATTATCAATTATGCTTTTATCGGACAGCTTACATTTAGCAGCGTGTGGCCGCGAGGAATATTCTACAAAACAGTTTTTACTTAAAACTTTCTTATTCAAAAATATAATTTCCTTCCTCCTTTATTTTTTTCCATAATGTTCTTATTAATGCAAGTAAAGTATAGGAAATAGCACCTTATACTTCGGATCTTATAGAATTATAGTAACCTCAGCCCAAAACATTGAGCTTTCAGCATTGTCTATTAAATGTTTGCGGTCGCTATGTATATGTTCGTGTTCATACAGAAATTAGAAACTTCGACGGGAGCGATAGCGACCGGAGAATGTTTCTAATTTCTGCAAAACAGCTACGGATGAATACTTATCAAACTTTTTTTGGCCTCATTAATATTCATTTTATTACGACACTACCAGTCCGCTTTATTAATTAATTTCCTGAATTGTGGGTTTAAATTTGACCTTATAAATATTCATGATTTACAGACAGACGGACAGACAGACGGACAGACAGACAGACAGACAGTGAGAAGTAATCCCTATACAACAAGCACGTAACTACTATATAAATAAACGATTTATTTTTTGCCAGTACATTTCTTCGCATTATATCAGCTCGACTTGTGATGTATGTGTTTGCATTTTATTGCTTTGTTCAGTCTTAAAGAAAATGTTTCTTCTGATATCCCAAAATCAGGAAACTTAATTAACTCACGCATCTAGTTTCCGTACAGGCATCAAAACATGTACAGGCATCAAAACATGATTAAATTCATCGATATGTTAATTGTCACACAATTATACTTTAATCGATTTAAAAACGAACACTAAACATCATCCAAAGGATATATCTTTCAATACAAGCATTTTAGTGAATATAGGTGAGTAACGTCTACTTGTTACAGCAAATACATGTAATATAAAAGCTTGAATATCCTGTACAACAACGATTGTCTTATCTACAAAGCTTCAGTGGACAAATATTACTCACTCCAGTTTAATTGGTTTGTAAATGAACATAGAAAACAGCCAAATAGAATCGCGAATTGTATTTGCAAAATACTACAAAATAACAAGATAGCTAATTATTGTCTCCGGTGGTGTCATTGAACCTTTAGTATAATGGGCTTTTACTGAAACTTATTTACCATTACTAAATGAAGAATTTCAAATTGTAAGTGAAACTGAAAGGAAAACGGCACATTAATATTTTTTTTTAAAAGATGCTTTCGCAAGCAGATATCTTTAAAAATTGAAGCATCAAATCGTTTTGTCTTTACAATAAATAGGTCAATTTTCTTAAAAAAATTCAGTATTCATAATTTTGATAATTATTTCTTAAGAGTATTTGAACAACTAGTAAACAATCAAATTGACCTATAGTATCACCAGAAACGATATACTGCTGTGTAAAAAAATCAACACAATCTATAAAGTTCTGTATTCTATTGAAATTTCATGGACTCTTTTAATTTACCACTTTCGATATCTTATAAACTGTTCGAACGTCAATATAAAAGGAAAGAAACGGAACAGTCCAATTTTATAGGATCCTGTTGAAACTATTGTCGAAGAGGTTAACAATGAGCGTCACAACTGTGTTTCTAAACTTTTTTGCTCATATTCGAATGTTTTTTTCTTTTTACAACTAGGAATAAAAGCTTTTATAAGATTTTTCCTCATTTCCGGTAACAGTGTAAAATACACAAGCGCCTTATATGCAAAGTTGATTTTAAACAATTCTTCAAACAGTTTGAGAAAAAGTGCGTCTTCAAATGTTACGTGATAATCACCATTTAGGAAAGTTACACGTGATTTTATGACACTGTGTGGTATAAACAAAAACGCATAGACCAAAGCTACTATCACAGACACCAGAGTCAACCGCTTGCTCTGAGATACCATTCTCAACCTTTTCCGTAACAGTTTGTCATAATTAGCCGCACTTGAACATGAGGGACATTCTGTATACTTTGCCATCTTTTTCGAGTTCAATTTTACTTCTAGAGTCACCATTCGAGTTTTTACCGTCAATGTACCATCGTTACATTTCATATTAGAGGCACAGAGAAACGTTAGTAAAGGCAAAATAAAAAATAAGCACAATGCTACAGGGAGAATAAATGCCAAGATAGTATCAATTTTTCTCATTATCATAATGTCCTTGGTGTGTTCGTATATTAACATGCAAATATTTGTTCCCTGGATATCATATACTCCACTTGTCCATGTATGATATAAGTGTCCAACCACAGAGAAAACAGAAATGACAGTGATGTAACATTTCGTTCTGAAAGCGTTCAGATATTTTTCAGCCGTGTCTGGTCTATAACAAAAGCAAAGCCGTTCAATTAGCAGCATTACTATAAACCAACTAGACAAAAATGTTGTTAAAAGGTTTAGATAATAAACAATCTGGCAAAATCCTTCTGTATTATAAATATCTACCACACGGATTGATACCCAAGGAATCGCCATGGCAATAAGATACAACGTATCGACGATACCAATTGAGAAGAAATAACAGCAAGCCGCAACCTTTTTGAGTTCTGAGTTCCGAATGGTGATAGAGAGTATCAAATTAAAAATAACTCCAACTGTGAGTAGCGTAGGTACTCCAAACTCATCTAAAACATATATAAAATCCACTAGAAATTTCATCGAATCGCTATATTGAGCATGATGAAGCGTATAATTGTCCAAAGAAAACGTCGTGTTTCTTTGTAAAGAACCATTTTCCCTAATAAAATGGTCATGTGACCATGATTGTTTCGGGAAATCTCTACTTGTTGATTGAAGATCATCCATATTGCCATCTTTTTACACCATAATAAAATATATCCATGTACTGTCTTTTTGTAATGCCGTCTTGGGAAAAATTACTTCCCAAAAAATGTGTGTACTAAATCAGAAAGAAGAGTCTGCTGGTTCGCTTGGTGTAAACAAATACTAGTTCACCAGTTCTTTTTTTCTATATTTTTTTTTTTGCAAATACGATAAAAAATATCTGAATTCTTAAACTGTATGTTGTAAAGAGAACATTAATCCAATTTCACTTGACAAATATTATAATTTTTTAATTACTATCCAAGCCATATAAAAGCCTGGTCAATATATTGCTATAAAGAAGCGGCATCGTGCAAAGTCTGTTGACATTTTTTTAAAGATAAACAAGTCCATGTCGTTCTTGGATAATCAACTGATTGCTTCTGCCACTGGCGTTCCTCTCCTTTCGTTTCAATTCTTATCTGTCAGAGGTCTGAAAAAAGTAAATCAGAAAACATACAAGTAATGTCAATGTTTGCACATGATCTTTCACCATAGCTAGTTTGTAAATACTTGTCTTTCTGACGAAATTAAAAAAATAGGCAAGACATAAATAATATTCTCGATTACATTATACTCCTAAAATTAAGGATATCTTTGACGAACCAACGATTTGTCGTAAATTTCAACAGCATGAAATTGATGGATATTGGATCAGCCAAAATAATATTATGAAAAAATAAGGTTTGTACTTAAATAGTTTTATCTTTATATTGTCAAGTGTTAAATCTGTTAAGAAAAGTAAAGGAAAAAAGAGATTTTATACTCCAATGACTGTTTTCAATAGTTGAAACTTCAAACCTTTTATTTCTATAAAGATATTCAGCTGCGTTGTACATGGACGCATGGCAATGCCTATTATTACTGCTCACTTTTTTGTAATGATTATTTCCCAAATGGGAGATATTCTTACAGTCAATGCAAGTGTACCACGTGATTAAGACATTGGTACTATTATATGGGTTATACCTTTATTATAGTGCATTTAAACATTAAATATTTGGTCACTTGGTTTATTTTCTAAAAATATTTTTTTCTCGATTTGGCCTTTCAGTTTACTACGAAGTGACTGTGAGAGCCAGAGAATTTAGTTGTTTGCAACCTAAAGTGCTTTCTGTGTTTAAAATATCTTTTGATTGAAATGTAAAAAATTCTAATACTCCTCGTAATTTTGTCACTATACAAAAAGAAGAAAAAACGGTATTAAACTGCCAATAAACATAGGTTAGAGACTATGTGTATATGCAGCTGTTTTTCTTTCTCCCTTGATAATCTAGTTATTGCCCAGCAATATTGACCTGGCACCTCATTAACTTTTGTAAAGGTCATTTGAATAAACACTGACCAGTATCTATCGAATATGTCGATATATTTGCTTACTTCACTCGTCAGGGAGGCGTGGTGTATTGGTATAGATGTCGGACTAATGATCTGAAGGTCACTGGTTCGATTCCTTACCAACACCAAGTTATGAATTTTTTTTTTAATTATTTGCAAGAATTAATTTGAAATCGGTTTACTAAAACTGGTTTTATAATACATTTTAAGTGGTGTTTTAACACAGTCATATATTTTTATTTTATTATAGTATCTTTCAACGTTTCTCTTTTTGACATTATGCAATCGTATATACTTTAGCGCATACACGCTATAAAGATACAACACAGATATTACATGTTGTATCGTTGTAACTATATAATAAAGTCAAGTATAATAACAAAGTCAGATATACATATATATACAGTTTATTTACAAGACTAGTAATATAAAGATATGATCAAGCGATCTTACTACAAGTGTAGCTGGTCAACGACTGCCGGATAATTCCAGCCAGGTTACATGTATAGACTAGCAATAGTCTGTTCCAAGATAACAGTATGGTAAACATAGAGTGTAGGACAAAAGCCCCCCGGACGAAAGCCCCCCCCCCCCGTCTAAAAATGACAAGGTGGACAAAAGCCCCCCCATGAAATTTACACATAGGACAAAAGCCCCCCCCCCCATCAAAAATACAGGTAGGACAAAAGCCCCCCATCTTTTTCCACACGCACAGGTGCTCAAATTCATCAAATTTCACACAAACTTTTAAATAAAGATGAAAAGAATTTGTTTTTATGTTTACTTATAATGTATATATTGAAGTGTTAACAAAGTATATGATACCATGAAATAATGCATGCATGCGATACCGAATTCATTGCTTTTCATATACACAACAAGGGTCAGAAGAGTAGTAATGTTTACTCACTTTTGTAAAGGGATCAAATTAATATCCTTAGCACTATGTCACCTACATGTGATGTCCATACATATCTTTTAAACACATAAAAAAACACAACTTTAATACACTTTATGTAAATTTGATTAACCATGGGGGGGGGCTTTTGTCCTACCTTTACTTTTTTATGGGGGGGGGGGCTTTTGTCCTATGTGTAAATTTCAGGGGGGGGCTTTTGTCCACCTTGTCATTTTTAGATGGGGGGGGGGCTTTTGTCCGTGGGGGGGGGGGGCTTTTGTCCGTATCCCGTAAACATACTACATCTCCCTTCTTTAAGTATTAAAAAAAATAATATTCTAGTAATATCAGAAATCAATTCATAATTGTAATAAGGTGTAAAACAAGTAACACAATGTTTTCTGTACGAAATCTGCTGTGGTCATAGTATTATTTTTACAATAGGTTTATCTCTTAGATTTGGTTTGCTAAATTGCTAATCATGGTCACGCAACTACATAGTTAGGTGAAGAAGCAGGCGCTTGTTTTGGTTGAGTCTATTATGTTTTGTTTAGGGGGTTGAGTTGTCATACACAAATTTACAATTTATATGCATTTATTTTTTTCCAATGATTGTTATTATCTTAAATGCTTCTGGGATTGTTGTTTTATCAATTCATTTGTAAATAAGATTGTTATATGTCTATTAACGGAATAATTTTAATGAACACGAAATTAGTTCACACCTACATTTGTATTGGTAACGTGATGGTTTAAGCCAATGAAAACACGTCAATATTATTATACACAGGCAGACAAAAAGTGTGCAAAGAGTAAATCGATAATCTTTATGTAGCCAGCAAACTTTGAATTGCAAGTATTTTTTCATATCTTTTCGGCAGGATAAACTGTCCAAGGATTCGTATCGTAAAATGGCTGCCATTTACAGTATGAAGTGATTATCCCAAGCACCACCGCGACTTAGCGCGGGAATTTTAATTATAGCTAACCTCGGCGCGTATACCTTTTTCATATTTTATTGTAATAAATATTTACAAACTGTGTCTTTCGGGTTTTTTTATCAATATACAACCAATAATGATGTTAATATGAATAATTAATCATATCTCAAACCTGCGACTATGATTTACAAGAAATTCTACCTTAAGTGTATTAAAAAGGTTTTTAATTTCCTGTAATTTTATTTTGTGATTATGCTTCAAAGCAGTCAATTGACCGTGAATTTTCTTTTCATATTTTGATTTCCTTGAAATCATTTTTCTCATCTGAAGGCATGCAACTTTAATATGGTGATACATTAATTACATTCCATGAAAATGTTTAAAGATATAAAATATCTCATGACATGTTTGTTCATTTTACATTACACCTTTAATTCAGCAAACATAAAGTCTTCACAAAAAGTAGTATGCAATCGTACCTATATTACATACGAATGTATGTAATATTTTTCTTGTTATATATCCTTTAAATAACAAGAGTTGTCTTTAAAACTTCATTAAATGCCGTTTTATTGTTAAAATAACATGTCTACAACATTAAAATTTTTGGCCGTCACAAAAATGATAAAATAAAAAAGTTCTCTGAAAGGGATTTTTTTCTTTTTATTTATCTTTTAAATAACAAGAATTGTTTTTAAAACTTCATTAAATGCCGTTTTATTGTTAAAATAACATTTCTACAAAATTAAAATGTTTGGTCGTCAGGCCGCTGGGCCGCCAACTTCACAAAAATGAGAAAATAAAAAAGTTCTCTGAAAGTGATTTTTTCTTTTCATATATCCTTTAAATAACAAGAATTGTTCTTAAAACTTCATTAAATGAACCCCATAAAGTAACGTTTTTATCATATTTATAACATTTCTACAACATTAAAATTTCCGGCTAGAGATAAAAAAAAACTGACAGGTCGCTAGAGATAAAAAAAAATCTGTCTAAATGTTTTTTTTATGTAACTTTTAAATGGTAAGATATGTCTTCTTTATGCCGCTGGGCCGCCAGCCGCCAACTTCACACCGCTGGGCCGCCAGGCCGCCAACTTCACACATTCTAACATTCCGGAGTTCTGTGTATAAGTAATTAGACTTTGCTAAAGTAGTGAGCGAGAGCTGCACAAAATTACGAAAAACATTGTTCAGGTTATCTGACTGCGGTGTACAAAGTGACGGCTTACATCCTCTAACATCGAAACATCTGTATGAAACTGTTGTTTTATCAAAGGCCCTATATGGCTGTGAACTTTGGAATGTGCTATCACAGACAAATCCAGCTACTAGAGAGAGCACATAGAATAGATACTGTGTTAAATATATTCAAATGATGCCAAAATACACGAAAACAGAAGAAGCCCTGTAAATCGAGAAAATGACCCCAAAGTGGGTAAATATGCTACATATCAACGCACTTTGTGTTCCAGAGTTCTGGAGGTGTCAACTGAGTTCTGCTTAAATACTGACCTACTTATGTTCTGCGACATTGAAATGTTTGAGGTGAAGTTCGAGATGACGGCCGATACTTTGTTTGATGCTTAAGTGATAAAAGTTTTTCTTTCATGATGTATAAAATTATTATTGTTTTGTTACATCATTATTTCAGCCTCATGATAAATTTTTTAATTCCGTGTTTCATTTTTTTACTTATTATTTTATTTACATTCATTAAAATGTATCCAATGTATCCAAAGCACATAACTGGTTTCATTTGCAGATCAAGGATTGAACATAAGTTTAGACTGAAAGTCTTGAGATCCATACCTCAATTTTTTTAAAATACAGTCAAACTTGTGTTAAGCGACCGCGCAAGGGAAACACCCAAAACGGTCGCTTAATGAAACGGTTCTTTAAGACAGTCAGCATGATATAAAAGTCAAAATTTATAAATGAAATCTTTCTTATGAAGTGGGAATGTTTTTCAACTTCATTTTTATATAAATGTTGAATAATTAGTACGCTCCGATAATCTTAATGGATGCAAATGTAAAAATAACTTTCTGATCTTTATTGACAAATTACGTACATGTTTGACATTTTTTCCAGAATTTTTTAACTTCTCCGTTGTTTTTCCATGTCTCCAACACGAAAACCCTATTAGTGGAGATGTTTTCTGTTCTGCATTTTTTCATTTGAAATAAACAAACTACATCTAACTGTTACGATTAATTTAATTTCTGATCTAGTTCAAGGTCAATTCAATGCAGTCTAAATGTCAACAAGCGAAGCGTATACACCATCTCAGTAGGGGCGGAGCGTTGCATTGTTTATCCGATATTATTGGATAATACACGTCACGGGTATACTTAACTTCATTTGCATACGCTAAAACGGTTTGGGAAATAGAGTTTTTCACACGTTTATTTGTTGTGTACACTTGTGACATTACGAGGTGGCGTTCTCTAAAATGGCAATTACTTGACAGGTAAAACTGGTCGTTTAATGAAATGATTGATCTCATTTAGGTGACTCATTAGCGGTCGCTGGTCGCGTTGAGCAAAAGTCGCTTAATACATTAAAGATATAGAGAGAAAATAATCGGGGGGAATGTAAAGTGGTCGTTTAAGACAAAAGTCGCTAATACACGTGGTCGCATGGGCAAGTTATAGACTGTAGCACAATTTTATGCATAGTATAAAAATCCCCCGAGGCGGGGGACGTTGGTAACTCTGTTACAAATTCTTGTATAGGATATCGACCGAGTACGAGGTCTTTCTGATTAGGAAAGACCTGGTCACGAATTTCATGTAACACCGAGAGCTCGTAGCGCTCGAGGTGTTTCATGAAATTCGTGACCAGGTCTTTCCTAATCAGAGAGATCGATGTACGAGGCCGATATCCAACTTACACACCGTTAGACCTATATTTGCTTGAAATTTGATGAAATGCACAAATATTATTTTTAACACAACGCATAAACAGGTAAACTTTTATTAACGTTCTGCTTAAATATAATATATACTTTGTTTTCCCCTTTAAAATAAAAAAAAAAGCTAAATGTGCAATTTGTCAATAATAAAGTGAATAGATCTGTTATAAAAAGTATGTTAAAGAATGAATAATTATGTTGATAGTATTTCGTATCCGACAATTCAGATTCTACTAGGACATTTGCTCCCGGACCTTTTTTCCCCCGGACGCCCCCTTTTTTCCCGTTGTGACTTGTCATCTCGTGTATAGATTTTATGTTTGCCAATGAAAACATTTTAGTTATGGATGCTATTTTGACTTTCACAAATTTGCGCGAGAGTTTTTGTGTATTTAAGCACAATGAAATTTCGACAATAGGCGATGAATTATGGTAGCAAACAATTCAACAATAAAATATTTTTTAAAACAGGGAGGGGGGGACAAATGTCTGCCCCTTCCAAAGATATGAGGGGGTAGTTGACCGCCATTGCAAAAAGGGGCAAACTAGCGAGGGGGCAACTGTACGAAGGGCAATGTGTGGATACCCAGCATACCACGAAAGACTTACATATGTATATTGCTGGCAAGTGTGAGATACATGAACCGAAACTATATTTTATAGATTATAAAGTGTTCTAGAATAAAACATGATCGTTCATCATAAAATGTTTTAAACTAAATCACTTATAACTTTATTAACATTTTAAAATGGTCATGAGTATGATGTGATTTCTGCTATATAGTTTCATACATATGAACTTGAAGCGTTCATTTTGTTATATTATGAACTTAATGACAGAATTACAATTACTTAAAAAATTACGCGATTAAATAAATGTTAAATGTGTCCTAACTCTGATATGCTATCCATTATTTTTATTGAAAAGATTTAATATATGGAATTAGGGATGCTGGAATAATTGCTTAGTTAAAAGGGTTTTAATTTTTGATTGCATTTCATGTTTTCTTTGTCGCATAGGCAGGTCTATTTTTTCATGTGTATTTCATGACCGGGTCTGTCTGTCTAGAACTGACCTGTGCACGTGCAAAATATAGACCTCATTACGGACTTTCTTTTGTTTAAACAGGTCTATCCGAAAAACATAGAACTGTCACAAACAATAGAGGAGGTGTGTAAGTATAAACATGGTTTTGGATACGTATTTGAAACTCCGTTAACAGCAAATGTGACCCACTTTATATCTCTGTAGTGATACATTCACACAAAATTGAAGTAGCGTTTTAGAGAGCAATCAAGTATTACATTTCATTTATATAATAAAAATTTAAAACACCAATTTGAAAATGCGGTTATGTTAAAGTATTTTATGTAAATAAACTAATAGATCTGTCATTACAAAGTTGTTTTGAGCGAAATAAAATACAATTCATGTTTTGTTCTGTTAAATATGTTCCTACTGTTTTACTTTAACAAGGTAGTAACTCTTTGAAATAGGGTTGCGCGAAGAAGAAGTTTTAGCATCTGCTTATTGAGTAGCTCTATAAGTTACCCTAACTGAGCAACTGAATATTCATGTTAGAATTTTATTAGTAATCCATTATAAGAAACCAAGTTTGTAGAGATTGATTGGATCTGTCCATTTTTATTCGATTCATGACACGTTTTGGCTAACATATCTTGAATTAGTATGTCAATAGTCTACAAGCGAGGTTTTACGCACGCGTAAAATGGCAACGAAGGAATGGTCAGCTGTGTACTGCATAGTGTTGTTGAAATTAAAGGGGTAGCAACACGAATATTTCGTTACGTCGTACTAGTAGTAAAAAGGTTTTTTTTTGACGTACTAGTAGTACTAGTAGTATTTGTTTTATACGTTGACAATACGGGTATGGTTTAGTCAATGCCGTATTATGCCAGAAAATCCGACACCATGTATCTTAGAGCAGACACGCTCGTACTGGTTTATCCTAATGTGTGTGTTTTGGACATTAATTAATTTTATCCCAATTTAACGGCATATAAACTTTTAATAAGCAAATGATCAACAGTAAAAAATCAAATTTGAGCATAAATATTGTATACATGCATCAGACATTATTTATAACAAAATTAATGGTGTAATCATAAACAATTCCATATTCAAGTCATCAAATCCGTAACTAATTCTAATCAAAACACACACGCACGCACGCTCGCACGCACGCACGCACGCACGCACACACACACACACACACACACACGTGACCTCGTTATACTACATTAAAGGCAGCTATTAAAGTTTTTGAAGCCACAGCACAATGAAAATCATCTAATAAGAAAAATTAGGAAACTTTAAAATATATATACATTTTTTTTCCAAAACAATTTTATTTCCTGGTTTCTAGATAGAATGAAACTAAGTAAGAAACTTTAAATTGGTCCTGAAGTGTAAGGCTGATGAATGTGAATCTTACCATGTACGTTTGTTTCGTAAAGTAAATGATGTCATTCAGCAGTAAATTGTGCTTGGTTTTCATAAGAATAATTGTTACATGGCTAGGGAGCCATGGAAAGCACTAGTAGGATCTCAGTTGCATCCTTGGTGAGTCATTTTCCGATATTTTTGTTTTCATAATCGTATATTTGTGTAAGAAAATATAAAAAGAAATTGTAATGATTTTAATCATGGGTCATATTGAAAAATAAGATTGCTCCTATGATTGTTCTTAAAAGATATGCAATAATACCGCATTGAGCATTAATTTTCGTTAAAATTCTTCACTCAAGTAAATTTTGTATTTTTAGGAATTTGTTTATATTCATCTTAAATATCTCATCTATTGTCATTTTTTTTTTGTCTTCTCTTATTAAACATTCTTTCCGTTTCGTGAAAATTAAAAGACAATGTGTTTAAACGTGTTTGGTGTATCTATGTTCTGCACAAGATGTATACTTTTCTGACAAAATATGTAATATTTTACCACAAGATTCTTTTCCTCCGATCTAAAATAATAGTTTGACATTCCGAAATCTTCTTTCCTAATTTATTTGTTCAAATTGATTTCATTCGTTGATTCTAAAGCTTTTACCTGTTTATAAGTGAATTGTTTTTCAAAGCACTATCTACAAAAGAAGTATATTAGTTTATTTAATTTCAAACGAAAATATACCCTTAAAGTTTTGAACTTCAGAAATATCTTTAAAAATAAAGTAATATTGTCAGCAAACTGCGTTACTTTGCGGTGCTCAAAGAAACATTTAGCCTTTGAAATGATTTTTTTTCTTTCTGTACATATTTTCTTATTTCTATTTATCATAATTATTTTATAATTTCTTTCTGTATAATGTTGTAATAAGGTATTTAGAGAATTCAATTGATTGTCATCTTAAGTGAAGAAGAGCTGGAAGTGAAATAATTTGTAATAAAGATAGGAAAATGCAAAGAAATTGTATTATGATTTTTATACATTATTATGATAATACTTAATCACTGTAATTGCACTTATTGCAAAAGCGCACACGTTAAAAATGCCTCAGCTATGTCGCCAATGAGAAACGTTTTGGAAACTGTAGTTAATATGACACTAAAAAAACAAAAACAAAAAACATAAAAAAAACATTTGAAAGGTAGAATGTTAGCATATAAGGCTTAATAGCCCTGTTATAATGGTGACAAAATGAAGTGTTGATAAAACCTTTTTCATTACCTTGCGGTATTTTAATCTGATAGTTATAGCACAGGATAATACTTAATCCATCTGAAAATCAATGCCAAACAGTAACAACAAAAATGTATCTAGAGTATGACTCAACCACTTACTTTGCAAATACAATGTAAGTTTTAGAAAGTTCAAATAGTACTCGACCGCCGCGCCATCTAAGCATAAAAAAGTTTCATCTCGCAGATGACATGAAAGTTTTCTTCATATTGAGACAAACTTTCAAAGACCCGTCTATTTTTTATTTACTCTTCATCAAATACATGTATGCATTCGGAACTGCCTCGGCTATTATCTATAATAACCTCGGAAACAATACGTATTGAAAGTAGTTCTACCACGTGGTTTACAGATGTAAACAGAAACAGAGATAATGTAAAACGAATGTATATATTTGACATCTAATGTTTGTTCCGGTACTCTTCTGCTTGAAAATATGTCTGACAACAATTTGTAATTTTAATATGCCCATTGATGTTCAATTTTAAACAAATCCGACTAAATGTCAACAGGTTGGTTTTTTGTACTTTCGGTTTCTACAGCCATATTAGTAAATATATAAATAATTTATTGTTTGCTTTTGTACCTATGAATTCACTTATTTTAGGTGGACTTTAACTACATATATTGGAAATAAACTTGTCAACAACTCCCAGCATTAAATTACTATTTGTTTACATGTTCACTGTTGTACAGCGTCCACCGGATATAGCCCCTAAAACAACGAAAACGAAAGTAGAAACCTTCACACTGAGTACACCCAAGATAATGTTTTTACTTATTTCTTCATCATAACTTCATTGATTTTTTCAAACTAAACAATTTTGTGAAGCTAAATGGTTCTTGTTTTAGAGCAATATTTGCTTTTGTCTGCAAATTGAATACTTTTTGTTAAATTGGTGATGAATTGTAGCGTATTTATTGACATTTGCGAACTATGTTGATATTTACCACTAAAACCAGCCCAAAACGCATTTGCTGTATCGAATTCCGCCGTAAATACAAACTACAGCCATCCCTCTACTTATATTTGAGTTTTCACCCTTCAACTTGGGCTGCTTTTAACCAAATTTGCGAAAAACGACATTGCCTTGTGTACAGAGTCTAGCACGGATGTGTACGGGGTGTAGATGGCAAACTGTTAGCGATTGTACGGGGTGTAGTAGGAAAACGAATGTCATTTTCTGCAAAATAAATTCAGTACCTGAGCATATACACGTACGCTGATGAAGAAATAACGTTTAATGTCGGGAGCAGGGATTGTGAAGTGAATGATATTAATTTTATAAAAGATGAAAATGTTTAAATTGTAAACATGTTACGCAACATGTTTACATATTAATTGCAGTAAACAGTTTCCGTCCTGCTAATCGTGACTAAAAGTTAATTTTAGGGAAATCGTAAAACTCAAAAGACCACAATTTCATTCCATAGTGGTAGAACATTATGTACGTACAGCAAATTCTATAATTTGTCTTAAACAATTTCAAACCATGTTTTTTGGTTATGCTTGATCTAAACTTGTTATATTGGGTCACTGCAGTGGGCGTTACCCTGTATGGTTGGAAAATTTCCTAATCTAGGGGCATGGCAAACTTGAAAATATCAAACGCTCGCTCAAATATCCTAGTGTTTTACTTTATTTATGTTGCCACGTACAGATCTATATTTAGCTGGTCTTAAGACTTCATTGAAAAACAAACAATATGTTAATATTTAATGAGGTTTGGTAAAATATCTGCCTTGATTAGTTAGGTTAATCATTAGATTTATCTTTTGTGGCTATAAAGTCTTTCATATTTGTTTTGCAGTCAAACTCGGGTGGCCTCACTTGTGATTTCGATATTGTTTAATAAATACAATGCTGCCGCTTATGTTGCTGCTTTTTCTAAAAAATATAATGATAATGATGACTATTCAATGATGATGATGACGATGATGATAATAATGGTATTTTATGTTTTCAGTTCAACAATGCCATACCAATGTACAGAGTGTGCAGAGTGATATGAAACATTAAAAGAGTCTATTCGGCATATTATTACCGGTATCTTTTGAGTCGATTAATAGCTTATATAAGGCGGCTAAACTGTTTTATAGAAGACAGTGCTAATGCCGTTTTGTAGAAAATGACACTCGTGCATAATCTTTTAATTGTCTGATCAATTATCAACCTCATGTCTTATGTGTAGGCTAGTTATACATGTATATATATAAATCCCCATCCAGACCATTTCCATTTAAGCGAGTTTGTCAGAAGACTCCTCAACATGTCTTATAAATACCGACAGACACTATTCAGCTGATGGCATGACAATAAAAAATAAACGCAGCTATACTGTTAGGCTCAAAAACACTAAAAAGTTATTTTTTTTACCAAATACCTCTGTATCGTCCTCTAATCTACCCATGTTTAGTCTGAAATGAGATTATTTCCAATTAAAAATAATATAAAAGACTATACTTTAAAAATATTTGACTGCTACACACCGTACACATCTACTTAACCCTGTACATTAAACTACTACACCCCGTTCACTTAAATTTGTTTTCTTTGCTAGACTCTGTACACAAGGCAAGGCCGTTTTTTGCAAATTTTGTTAAAAGCAGTTCGAGTTGAAGGGTGTAAACTCAAATCTAAGTAGAGGGAGGACTATAGTTTGTGTTAAATGGCGAATTTTGATACAGCAAATGCGTTTTGGGCTTGATTAAGTGGTAAATATCAAAATCGTTCGCACATATCAACAAATACGCTACATTGTATCGGCAAGTTAACACAAAGTAGTTAATTTGCAGACAAAAGCAAATATTGCTCTTAAACAAGAACCATTTAGCTTTACAAAATTGTTTAATTTTGAAAAATCTATGAAGTTATGATGAAGAAATCAGTTAAAACATTACCTTAGGTGTACTCGATGTGCAGCTTTCTACTTTCGTTTTCGGTGTTTTTAGGGGCTATATCCGGTGGACGCTGTACAACAGTGATGTTTAGTTTCTAAGCGTAGGTTAGACCGAAATACCGCATCCGTTCTGTGTATTCATACTATTGTGTTCGAGGGCCTTATCCGGAGACTGACGGAAAGGGCCGAGTAGTTGCGATTGACATGTATGCTGAGGTCCTCTTTCAACATGATTCAGTTGCAACTAACAAAGTCCATGAGAAGTTTTCAATGTTGACAATAGCTTTGAGACAAAATGTCCTGTGCTTATAATTATCATTATAAACAACGTATGTGCAATTAAATCCTAAAAACCTTGTTGATTCAATATATCAGAGATATTTGAGGCATTTTGTACAACATAATGACATTTCCCTGTGGTTACAAGACTCATTTCCAAGAATGATAGTGATAATTTTGTTGTCGTATACCCATACATTATTTATCGATAAGTCAGTTCTTCGGTCTACTTTTGTTTAAAAACAACTACTTGTCAGAGTAACGTGTCCAAATTGCTTATTAAAGAAATATATCATGCTAGGGAAATGCAAGAGAGAGACAAATTCAAAGATGTTATTAATACAATTCATTCTATGATAATAATAATAAAAATAATATCTTCACATAAATACAGAAACATGCAAAGTCTATATACATAGAAAGCATTTACATGTTTTCAATCTAAAAAACATTTACATGTTTTCACTCAACAATGGTAAAGAGGTCAATCAAAAATATAGAAACTATGACTGAACTGAAAACAAAAAACTTTTTATATTTTGAATCAAAACTGTAAATTACAAAATACCTTGAAAATTCATAAAATCAAATTAAAACAGAGCTGCGTTATGTGTTATAATGTAAATTACCATATCGTTAGCTACATGTATTGTGTATAACGTGCTTATTCATTGATGTTTATGAATCTTTAAAGTGACACTGCGTTCCATTTTTGGCTGGGATTTACGTTGCACAAACACAGTTTAGCTCATATGGCTACTTTCAGCTTTAGTGGTGGTGGAAGACATCAAATGCCCCCTTTTGCGTTATTTCAGGCACAGTAGAGCCACCGACGTTTCGTAAACGAGAAGAAAACAAAAACCTTCGTTACTGTATTATAGTATTTATTCTAAATTCATATAAGATTATAATGATTAGTCTACTATTTATAAAAAAAAACAAAAAGTGTATAATTGATAAAGTATATGAAGCAAAAATAATTCCAATGTTTTCTATAACTTTAAAATGAAAAGAAATCCTTAAGAGAATAAAATACTTTTTACATTCAATAGCAAAAACATAACTATTAGGAATTAATAGTTCATTCTAATTTCCGGCCCATTCATCCATGTCAAAAGCCAATATCTGATATTATTGTACTTTTTATGAAACACATGGAGCACTCCTGTTAAAATTACTTCCACTTTATCAAGGGGTTTTAATAGATATCCAAATAAGTTCCTGTGATCCTGTCTTGTTTCCTATTTTCTTCTCTGTAGTTAAGTCAAGTTGTAATGGGCTTGTTCAATTAACTCAATTCTCCATCCTTATGTTATTATGCAAGTCTTCTTTATAAGACAGAACGTGTATTCTGTCATCTTTGAGAACAAAATCTTGTCTCTATAATTAAAATAATATGGATACCCCGCTATTCTAAAAGCACTTTCAACGGTGTTATTTCTTTCGGAAGTTAATAGCAAGAGGTTGCTGTCAGATTATGTTGCTTCTATTACACTTTTTTATTCTTTGCTAGTTTAATGAATCTGATTATTTTGCAGAAATGTTGAAACTGTCAAAATCAGAACTCACTTGAGAGAGTCAAGTCGGAAACATTTTTATAATTAGATTCATTGCAACAAAAACACGTGTAAATTATTTCTCGCGAAACAGTAAAGCGAATTTCAGATATTGCAGATTGCGATTGTACCCAGATATAAAAATTGCAACTCTTTTTTTCAATTTACACTCAGACTAAAATACAACTTTGTTAAGGTTTCGGTTTCATGAAACACAAAAATCACCGTTTCACTTTCTGAACACTGTTAATTGAATCATGGGTTTTTTATATTGTCGCCGGCGATCTAACTGGAGTATTTTTGCACTTTACGGAATTTGTTGTGTTTTTAGCCGAATGTGAAGTTGGGATAATGAAACATGCACATTTAAGTGGGTCAACATTTATTTCACGATAAGCAAATTTATTTCTCAAGATATGTCTCATTGTAAATGTCTATTTGGTGATAGTTCTAGCCAGAGGTGCTTGAAACAAACTTTTTTATTTTCTATATGGGCTATGTACTATAATTAGATATAAGGTCTCCAACAGAACATCATGCTGAACAAAGAAGAACATCGCTGAAAAAAACGGCCAGATCACGGTTATATCTTTTTGGTCGCCATTTGGAAGGATCAATCCAAACGTTAACGTTATTTCATTAAAATCCCTCAAAAAACAAAGAAATGAGTAAAAGTTTCATAAAATGCCAATATTTTCAATCCGTCCATTCTATTAATGTAAACAAACACGATTTCTGGTCGATTCTTACGAAATAAACAGAAAACAGCTAAAATTTCCACATACGTTCCATAAACAAACGATCTGCGATGTCTCAACTGAGCAAAAGCCCCCTATGTATGTGATTATTTTGAAAATATCGGTAGTGGAAGCGGAGGTCAAATAAAGTTCGCCATCTTGATTTTCAAGTGAGAAGGAATAGTGTTATACGATTGGTCAATAGTATTCCGATTATTATCTTAACCAATCAACTCGTTGTATACCGTAATATTCAGTGCGGAACAGTATACATGCGCTATACATGGCGTTTAAATACTATCACAAGCTAGATCCTTGTGTATTTTTTCAAAAAGAATTACGTATGTAGAGCGTTTTCGTTCAGTTGAGACTTCGCAGATCGATAGGAAAAGAGTTTGTTTGTTTGTTTGTTTATTGAACGCAAGTAGAAATTCTAGCCGTTTTCATTTGTTTAAGTCGTCAGACCAAACAAATAATGGTAGCGAAATTTCAGACTCTGGTGTGATAATTTGCAAATAACGAAAGTAGTCCAAACTCATCGAAGCGGTTACTTCCCTTTACAAGTTAAAACATGTTTTGTTCTTAACCATCATACTCGCTATTTGCAAATTTTATAATTCTCAGAGTAATGCTTGGTTTAAACTATTCACGTTTACTGCGGCGGTAAATCGCTCATGCATCGGTCATAAATAGTTCTGATATTTTAACCCTAATACTTTTAACTACTATAACGGGAAAATTAATCAAAGCACTGAAAGTACTGAAGTATACATTGCTTGATAATATAATCCATTAATGTCATCAAGGCCATGTTGATTTTAACCTACTGACCTCGAAAACAATAGGGGTCATCTTCTGACCAAGGTCAATGTCCCTAACAAGTGACTCACATGCACCAAGGCTTTTTTCTTCCAAAGTTATTTATGAGACAAGGAAGATGTGATGTTCCATATGTGTATTGCTGGGCAAGCTGATAGATGAGCAATAAAGAAATCATTTTTTGAAACACCCGTTAAATGGACTGCAGTATAGAATATTGAAACAGTCATATTGAGTTTCCAGTGATGCTATCTAATAAAATACATGATCTGGCTTGAACTCTATACAAAGTCAATAAATTGAATCATCCTACAAGACTTAATTACCAAATTATAGTACATCTATGTACTGTACTTTGATGCATTAATACATATATTCTGGTGTATTGTATTCATCTCTACACATTAATTTTCAAATGCATTACTTTATCGTTTATTAATAAAAATGAAATCTATAATCAAAACAATTCAAATGTACTGTAATATTTTCATTATTCAATAATTGTTACATATAGTCTTCATATACAACCTTTCCAAGAAATTCATTTATATTGGACAGCGTTAAGAAGGGTTTTTTCCATAATCAGGCTGTGTTACCAACTTCTTAACTTTAGATGAACCATTGAGCTAAACATTTTTTCTATTTTTTGTCTACTGTGACTTACTTCTGATTTTCAACTCGAGCAAAACCTGTCACCCACATTCGTACGATGTTGTGTGACAATTGGGGCAAAAGTGTGACCAGTAAAGTGTTAACAAACTAAATGACCAGCAGATTGTTAACAACTGTAATGTCATCGTCGGATACACATGGTTGATTAACATTTAACATGACATAACTGATAAATGTAAATGGTTCGACCGTGGGTATCCGACGATGCTAAATGTGGACAGACCACAGTTGACATAAGATGGATGGCCGACATTCAACACTCTAAAATCTAAGTTTCAACACTGAAATAAATAATAAGATACTGCGAAATGATTTTCTATATATGTTCTTTACTCTATTGTAACTACGCAAGCTCATATAGCATATAAATATAAAACGACTGCTCGATTAGTTTTTACTATAGACAAATAAAAAGTAAAAGTTAATTATTTAAACGATTGAAAAGTCTAATTTTATGGGTGTTTTTATTCATATACCTTTCTTATCGCGAGTCCAATGTGGTTTTCGGCTTTCCCATGTTTTAAACGCTGACTGTTACATAGCCGAAAAAACACAAGTTTTTCATACTGTACTTATTACAAAAAATAACTGACATTTTACAAAGGTAATAAATTTTATGTAATAGTTATTCATTTAAACGGTTGAAAAATGTATTTAGCAGCACTTTTTTAAATATATCTATTTTATCGCAAGTAAAATGTGTTTGTTTATTTATTTTTTTATTTTTTTTTTTTGCTTTTCTACGTTTTTGACGCTAGGCAGTAACATAGCCGAAAAACACTTTCATGTTTATTACAAAAATATTACTGATATTGCTTACAAATATAATGTTATAATCATTCATTTAGACGGTTGAAAAATTTATTTAATAGTTCTTATTTTAAATATGTCCATTTCATAGCCAGTAAAATGTGTTGTTTTTTTTTTTTTTTTTTTTTTTTGCTTTTCCATGTTTTTGACGCTAGACCGTTACGTAAACGAAAAACACTTTCATACTGTATTTTTAAAAATAATATCACTGACATTTTCCATTGGTAACAAAAGAAAGAAATAGTTATTCATTTAAAAGGTTGAAAAAAAAATAGCGGCTCTTGTTTTAACTACGACTATTTTAACGCCCGTAAAAATGTTGTTTTTTTTTTGCTTTTCCATGTTTTTTGAAGCTAGACTGTTACTTTGCCGAAAAACACTTTCATATCGCATTAAATACAGAATAGAATCATTCTCTAATTTACACTGGTTGCAAAAAGAAAGTAAATTTTAATCATTTAAAGGATAGAAAAAAGTAGATAAAACTAATTTTGTTGGAATTATACCAATTGTATCGCCGTAAAAAGTGTTTTTCGGCTTATCCATATTTTTTAAGCTTACCCGTTGAGTTTCCAAAAACATTTTTATAGTGTGTTCTTTTCGATATAATGCTGACAATTGATAAATTTATTGATCGGAATTGTGAAAAACAATTTCTCTAGTGATTAAAATGGAAATTAGCATTTTTTTTTTTGCCTGTGACATGTGTTTTTCGGCTTTTCTATGTGCGACGCAGGCTCAGCGAATACATTCATCAGCGTATTTTATGATATATCATCGATTTAAAACTGATATTATTGAACCCATTTCATCAAATAACCATCAAAAATTGTTTATATTGCTGAATTTAATCACAGCCTAAATATTTTTTTGTATTTAAAGTTTTTTCGGTATTTTTTGGTGTTTTTCGTTTTTTCGGTGTTTTTCGGCAATTCCATGCACCCATTAATATAAGCAGATTAAAATAATTCCTATTTTCTGAACATAAATTTAATGTATTTATTTCTTAATGCTTACACTGATTTACAGTTAGTTTCAAATGATTATTTCTTATCGTCGAATCTGGCCACATATGCCTATATTTAGCTCCATGCTCTGGCTTAATCGTCAATATCCCAAGTTCGACGAATTGTTATGGGTCGAACGGTCGAGCGGCCGAATCTTTATTTTTACCCGTACTGAATCAGACAATCTTCGCTGAATTTCGAAACATATTTCTTTTCAAAAATCTAAGGCATACAAAAGTGAAAGGAAAATCATGTGTAAAAAAGGTATTCAAAAGAATAGCTTACGAAATTTCTATTTTTCGAAGCCACGATAATTGCCAGGTTTAAAAAAAAAACAACATGTTACGGAGCTCCATACTCATTTTGTAAAACATTTTAGGGCAATTTTATTGCATAAATGTAAATCAGGAATTTTATTTGATTAAATATCTATCTGAGATGTTTCGTCCCATTTATATAATTCTGACGACTTTACTATATTTACGATGTATTCATTCATGCTAGCAAGCGCATGCGTATATGCGAAGTTTAACGCGTAGGTATAAACTACGATTTTATCAATGAAATGTTATTTTTTGTTTTCTTTAAAGGAATGTAGAGTCTATTATTTCATGAAAATGAACGATTTGGAACTTTCAAAGCATTTAAACAACTTTGCAAACACTATTTTTATGATGTGTAGTCGGAATGTAACGCTACTGCAGAATGAAGAACTAGTTTCTATAGCGGTTTTTATCCGGGAGTGGATGTTGTTCGGTAATGCCTTAACCTGTAACGATTTCTGAGATATAGCTTATAACTCTGTATACATTGCAAGCAATGTATACAAAAACAAAACGCATTATTGTAAGTACTGAATAAATGTTTAAATTATTTGGCAAAATATTGTTTTTATTTTGAAAACAATTTTCCAATTACTACGCAACGACCAACTGTGCATGACGGGTCATTAACTAGAACGTTGCCGTTTTGATTATTGTAAGATCACTTACAGTCGAGCATCGGGAATTCATCAACATATTTTACGGAACTTTCATTTGAAAACGATATTTGCCGCTGATGTGATTGAATGTTCTTTTGTTGTTATAAACCATAAATAGTCCTTAAATTATTACTTTTTAAGATCATCAGAGACATGGATCATGCCTGCGTGATAACTAATGAAAACTGACTTATAAGTACACCATAGGAGGCTGTACACGGAAAACGCTCACAAAACCGCTATATCATATAGCTGTTAGTAAATATTTTGCATACATTTAACTAAGAATTCGCTGATGGTGATGAACATATGAAAACATTATATTCTTGAACCATTTTCGCCGGAAAAAAAACACTATTTAACTACAAAACCCGTAAGGACACTCCTACAAAGTTTCAGCACAATAATACATTTTACATTAGCAAAATAAAAAACACTGCTTATATTTTCATCTCACATAATTCATCAATCAAACTTTTAACAAAAAAGTATCTTTAAAAAAATATGTCTGGCAATTGATAGGTCCCTACTCTGACCTTTCATTTGAACAAGAATAGATTTAAACATGTGCTCTTTTGTTTAAATGTTGTTCAAATATTTGTATGTGAGATGTTAGCAGTTAACAGTGAGCTAAGCAAAAAGGCATTACGATTTATATAGGGAAATCAGTGATCTGCTGTTATGCTCAGCTGGGTAAGCAATCTAGCAGAGCATTCCAAAATAAAGTGTAGAAATGCTTTACTCGTATGCTCAGCTGGGTAAGCAATGTAGCAGGCCATTACTAAATAAAGTGTAAAAATGCTCTGCTGGTATGCTCAGCTGGCTAGGCAATCTAGCAGGGCATTCCTAAATATAGTGCTAAAAATACTCTGCTGTTATACTCAGCTGGCTAAGCAATCTAGCGGGGCATTCCAAATTATAGTGTAAAAAGCTCTGCTGTTATGCTCAGCTGGCTAAGCAATCTAGCGGGACATTCCAAAATATAGTGTAAAAATGCTCTACTGTTATACTCAGCTGGCTAAGCAATCTAGCGGGGCATTCCAAAATATAGTGTAAAAAGCTCTGCTGTTATGCTCAGCTGGCTAAGCATCTAGCGAGGCATTCCAAAATATAGTGTAAAAATGTTCTGCTGGTATGCTCAGCTGGTTAAGCAATCTAGCGGCGCACTCCAAATATAGTGTAAAAATACTCTACTGGTATTCTCAGCTGGCTAAGCAATCTAGCGGGGCATTCCAAAATATAGTGTAATCATGATCTGCTGGTATGCTCAGCTGGCTAGGCAATCTAGCAGGGCATTCCTAAATATAGTGTAAAAATGCTTAGCTGTTATGCTCAGCTGGCTAAGCAATCTAGCGGGGCATTCCAGAATAGTGTGTAAAAATGCTCTGCTGAATTGCTCAGCTGGCTAGGCAATCTAGAAGGGCATTCCTAAATATAGTGTTAAAAATGCTCAGCTGTCTAGGCAATCCAGCAGAGCATTCCTAAATATAGTGTAAAAATGCTCTGTTGGCAAGCTCAGCTGGGTAAGCAATCTAGCAGAGCGTTCCAAAATATAGTGCGAAAAATGCTCTGCTGGTATGCTCAGCTAGCTAAGCAATCTAGCAGGGCATTCCTAAATATAGTATTAAAAATGCTCAGCTGGCTAGGCAATCTAGCAAAGCATTCTAAAAATTAGTGTAAAAATGTTCTGCCGGAATGCTGAGCTGTCTAGACAAACTAGCAGGGCATTCTTAAATAAAGTATAAATTTCGTTGGTCTGCAACTGATTATTTGGCACTCGTAGACTTTCTGAAATATTTAGTGCCAATGCAGATAATGACATTTTTGACTTCTACAGGACCCTCAAGTGTCTATTTCTTTGGTCTCCGACTGATTCTGGGACGATCGCAGACTTTCAGGAATTTTTGGTGTTAATGACATTTGTGAAATTTTAGGACCATCCAGAGTCCATTTCGTTGGTCTGCGAATGTTTCTGGAACACTTGCAGACTTTCAGAAATTTTCGGTTCCAATGGAGATAGTGACATTTTTACTTCAAAAGGACCCTCCTGAGTCTATTTCGTTGGTCTGCGACTGATTCTGAGTCACTCGCACACTTTCAGGAATTTTGGTGTCAATGCAGAAAATGATATTTCTGACTTATTGGGACCTTTCTGAATCCATTTTTTTGGTCTGCGACTGATTCTGAGGCACTCACAGACTTTCAGGAATTTTTTATGTCAAGGCAGATAATGACATTTTTTACTCTAGGGACCATCCAGGGTCCATTTTTTTGGTCTGCGACTTAATCTTGGACAGTCACAGACTTTCAGGAATTGTTGGTGCCAATAGAGATAATTACAATTTTACTTCAAAAGGACCCTCTTGAGTCTATTTCATTGGTCTGCGACTGATTCTGAGTCACTCGCAGACTTTCAGGAATTTTGGTGTCAATGCAGAAAATGATATTTCTGACTTATTGGGACCTTTCTGAATCCATTTTTTTGGTCTGCGACTGATTCTGAGGCACTCACAGACTTTCAGGAATTTTTGATGTCAAGGCAGATAATGACATTTTTTACTTCTAGGGACCATTCACTGTCCATTTTTTTGGCCTGCGACTTAATCTTGGACAGTCACGGACTTTCAGGAATTGTTGGTGCCAATAGAGATAATTACAATTTATGACATTTTTGACCATCCAGAGTCTATTTCGTTGGTCTGCGACTGATTATTGGGCACTTGCAGACTTTCAGGAATGTTTGGTGCTAAGCCAGATAATGACATTTTAGGGTAAAAATGCTCTGCTTATGACTAAGGGGTCCTTAAAAGTAAAAAAGTCATGATCTGCAATGGCACTAAACATCCTGAAAGTCTGCGAGTATCAAGGAATCAGTCGCAGACCCAAGAAATATACTCTGGCGGTTCCCTTAAAGTCAGAAATGTTATTATCTCCATTGGCATCAATATTCCTGAAAGTCTGCAAGTGTCTCAAAATCAGTCGCAGACCAGCGAAATGAACTCTGGTGGGTCGCTAGAAGTCAAAAATGTCATTATCTCCATTGGCACCAGAGATTCCTGAAAGTCTGCGAATGTCCCAGAATCAGTCGCAGACCATAAAAATGGACTCTGGCGGGTCCCTAGAAGTAAAAATTGCCATCATCTCTATTGGCATCAAAACTGTCCTGAAAGTCTGCGAGTATCCAACAATACGCTGCAGGCCAATGAAATGGACTCTTAAAGGTCCCTAGAAGTCAAAAATGTGATTATTTCCATTGGCACCAAACATTCCTGAAAGTCTGCGAGTGTCCAAGAATCAGTCGCAGATGACCAAAATGGACTCTTGTGGGTCCCTAGAAGTCTTAATTGTCAATATCAGCATTGGCACCAAAATTCCTGAAAGTTGCGAGTGTCCTTTAAAAAGTCGCAGGACAATGAAATAGTCTCTCAAAGGTCCTTTGAAGTAAAAAATATCATTATTGCTATTGGCACCGAAAATTCCTGAAAGTCTGCGAGTGCCTCAGAATTGCCTAGAAGTCGAAAATGTCAATAAAACATTGGCAACAATAAATCCTAGAACTCAGAATCAGTCTGCCAACTGAGCATTCCACCAGAGCATTTTTTAACTATATTTCGGAATGCCCTGCTAGATTGCCTAGCCAGCTTAGCATTCCACCAGAGCATTTCTACACCATATTTAGTAATGCCCTGCTAGATTGCCTAGCCAGCTGAGCATTCCACCAGAGCATTTTTTCACTATATTACGGAATGCTCTGCTATAGTGCCTAGCCAGCTGAGCATTCCAGCAGAGCATTTTTTACACTATATCTAGTAATGCTCTGCTAGATTGCCTAGCGAGCTGAGCATTCCACCAGAGCATTTTTTCACTATATTAAGGAATGCTCTGCTATAGTGCCTAGCCAGCTGAGCATTTCTGCAGAGCATTTTAACACTTTATTTAGTAATGCCCTGCTAGATTGCCTAGCCAGCTTAGCATTCCAGCAGAGCATTTTTACACTATATTTCGTAATGCTCTGCTAGATTGCCTAGCAGCTTAGCATTCCACCAGAGCATTTTTACACTATATTTAGGAATGCCCTGCTAGATTGCCTAGCCAGCTTAGCATTCCAGCAGAGCATTTTTACACTATATTTAGTAATGCTCTGCTAGATTGCCTAGCCAGCTTAGCATTCCAGCAGAGCATTTTTTCACTATATTTAGGAATGCCCTGCTAGATTGGCTAGCCAGCTTAGCATTCCAGCAGAGCATTTTTACGCTTTATTTAGTAATGCCCTGCTAGATTGCCTAGCCAGCTTAGCATTCCAGAATAGCATTTGTACACTATATTTAGTAATGTCCTGCTAGATTGCCTAACCAGCTTAGCATTCCAGCAGAGCATTTTACACTATATTTAGTAATGCCCTGCTAGATTGCCTAGCCAGCTTAGCATTCCAGCAGAGCATTTTTACACTATATTTCGTAATGCTCTGCTAGATTGCCTAGCAGCTTAGCATTCCACCAGAGCATTTTTACACTATATTTAGGAATGCCCTGCTAGATTGCCTAGCCAGCTTAGCATTCCAGCAGAGCATTTTTACACTATATTTAGTAATGCTCTGCTAGATTGCCTAGCCAGCTTAGCATTCCAGCAGAGCATTTTTTCACTATATTCAGGAATGCCCTGCTAGATTGCCTAGCCAGCTTAGCATTCCAGCAGAGCATTTTTACGCTTTATTTAGTAATGCCCTGCTGGGTTGCCTAGCCAGCTTAGCATTCCAGAATAGCATTTGTACACTATATTTAGTAATGTCCTGCTAGATTGCCTAACCAGCTTAGCATTCCAGCAGAGCATTTTACACTATATTTAGTAATGCCCTGCTTGATTGCTTAGCCAGCTTAGCATTCCAGCAGAGCATTTTCTCACTATATTTAGTAATGTCCTGCTAGATTGCCTAGACAGCTTAGCATTCCAGCAGAGCATTTTACACTATATTTAGTAATGCCCTGCTAGATTGCCTAGCCAGCTGAGCATTCCAGCAGAACATTTTCTCACCATATTTAGGAATGCCCTGCTAGATTGCCTACTATCTTAGCTAGCCAGCTGAGCATTCCAGCAGAGCATTTTAACACTATATTTAGTAATGCCCTGCTAGATTGCCTAGCCAGCTGAGCGTTCCAGCAGAGCATTTTTCACTAAAGCTAGGAATGCTCTGCTAGATTGCCAAGACAGCTGAGTATTGCAGCAGAGCATTTTTACACTATATTTAGGAATGCCCTGCTAGATGCCAAAAACAGCTGAGCATTACAGCAGATCATTACCTTCCCTATATAAATTGAAATGCCTTTTTGCCTAGCTCACTGTTCACTGCTAACTTCTCACATACCAAATATTTGGGGTAAAAACATGATCAAAGTATCTAGTAGTCGTCTGCCCGGTGGTTATCTCATTAAACTGATTATAGTTTAGAATTGATTAGAAAACACAAATAAAAACATGTGTTTCTGTACAACAAAGATCGGAAGTAGCGAACAGATAAATGACACAAATATGTGGTCAAATATGTTTTCTTGCCATAACACAACAAGGAAATAATTATTTTAGAGAAAGATCAGTCTTCAATCAATTGAATGACCCCGTATTGTGTAATTAGAAAGTTTATACAATTCTAGGGCAACGCATCATAATTTGATAGTCCATGTGTAATAAAATTCAAATTTTCGATACAGATAAATAAAAGAAAATTTTAAAGAATAAGAAGCTTTAAAAAAAAAAGTAAAACGCATGTATATACGAATGACTTACAGTCGAGCATCGGGAATTCATCAACATATTTTACGGAACTTTAATTTGAAAACGATATTTGCCGCTGAAGTGATTGATGTTCACAATAATTTGAATAAATAAAATTTAAAAAATGAGTGAGTGAGTGGCTGGGTGGATGGGTGGTTTGGGTTGGGTTGGGTAGGTGACAATCATAAAAATAATGATAATAATAATGAAAGTTATATTTTTCCTTTTTTTCTTCCAACTTTTTTATTGTTATTCATCATATCTTTATAATTGTAAGCCTAAATTACAACTTGAAAGCTTTCGCTTATCGTATCGACTGTATCTGAAAAACATATAAAATCTATGTGCGTCCGTGATAAAGTTACACTGACTCGTGAAATAAATATATAAACTCACCTGTCATATATACTCCAAACATATCTGAGAGTCCATTATTAAATTCACCATAAAGATATAATGCTGCTATCCAAATGACTTTCACTGCGTCCGATACGTTATGTATGAATGTCTTCCTCGGAAAATCTTGCTATCTGTGAAGAAATAATCCAGCTCGCCTGACAATAGGAAAGTTTCCAATATTTATCAAATACGCAGATTTATACCCATTGCTATAAATGTTTTATGTTAATAAAGAAAGCATTGATTTTTAATTTGACACAACCAATAAATTGATATCAGTTATCTCACTGAGATAAGTTTAATCATGTAATTAGTCCGGGTATCAATGGTACTTTTGCTTATAAGATAAATACAGTAACCACCAAACTGACTAATCCAAGAAGTAAACAGTTGTTTTTTCGCCAATGTGCGACGATTTTGTAGGCTATATAATCATTGAAACCCTATTTGACCAACGGTAAAAATGTCAAATTATGGGAAACAATTCCAGTTATAAAGTTAAAAGCTTTGTTCAAGCATTGTTTTAACTTATTGTTACACTTGTGATAGGTTAACTCCAGAGCAGCGTATTAGTTGAGTGTCCGACATGTTTACTCGAAGGAGCTTCCTTTTTTTCGGAATTTTTATACTCTCACTAACAAGTGTTAAGTGCTTTGTGGCAGCTGAAAAAGTGACCGTGTTCCACATATGATTGTGTTTATATCTTTCTCGTCCTGTGGAATCGTGATTCCAATAAATTTGTACATTTTTGTGCCAAAGAAAAAAGAATGGCTAAAGCCAGGGAAAACAAGATATGTGAGAGAGTAAGTAAGTGAGTGAGTTAAAAAGTTACGAGTAATAATAATTATAATAAAAATTACAAGTATAATAGTTCCCTTTCTTCTTAAAACTGTAATTGTAAGCCTAAATGAAGACTTGCTAACCTCCGTTTATCATATCAAATATATAAATTTGCCACTATAAAGTTTACTATGGAAGGCATAGGTACCATGTCTCTTTTCATCCAAAAAAAAAACATTTGAAGATCACTGAGTATGCTATTTTCACCTATTCATTTACAAAAAATTGATCTTTCAGTCTTGGGCAATCAAGATGTAGATAATTGAACAAAAAGTTGTGTGGCACAATTATAGTGAGACGTTTTTATGCAATAGTTCTGAAGGAATTAAAATATTTAGAAGGACTTTTTGATTTCAGTAAACTTTTAGCTTTATAGTGGCAAAAGATGTGTGAAGTTGGCGGCCTGGCGGCCTAGCGGCCTGGCGGCGTGAAGTTGGGCGGCCCAGCGGCCTGGCGGCCTAGCAGCGTGAAGTTGGCGGCCCAGCGGCCTGGCGGCCTAGCGGCCAAAAATTTTAATGTTGTAAAAATGTTTTTTTAACAATAAAACGGCATTTAATGAAGTTTTAAAGATAATTATTGTTATTTAAACGATATATCTAAAGAAAAAATCACTTTAAGAGATTTTTTTTAATTTTGTTATTTTTGTGAAGTTGGCGGCCCAGCGGCCAAAAATTTTAATGTTGTAAAAATGTTTTTTTAACAATAAAACGGCATTTAATGAAGTTTTAAAGATAATTATTGTTATTTAAACGATATATCTTAAGAAAAAATCACTTTCAGAGATTATTTTAATTTTGTCATTTTTGTGAAGTTGGCGGCCCAGCGGCCTGGCGGCCTAGCGGCCAAAAATTTTAATGTTGTAAAAATGTTTTTTTTTAACAATAAAACGGCATTTAATGAAGTTTTAAAGATAATTATTGTTATTTAAACGATATATCTAAAGAAAAAATCACTTTCAGAGATTTTTTTTAATTTTGTCATTTTTGTGAAGTTGGCGGCCCAGCGGCCTGGCGGCCTAGCGGCCAAAAATTTTGATGTTTTAAAAATGTTTTTTTAACAATAAAACGGCATTTAATGAAGTTTTAAAGATAATTATTGTTATTTAAATGATATATCTAAAGAAAAATCACTTGCAGAGATTTTTTTAATTTTGTCATTTTTGTAAAGTTGGCGGCCCAGCGGCCCAGCGGCCTGGCGGCCAAAAATTTTAATGTTGTAGAAATGATTTTTTAACAATAAAACACATACGCTTTATTTCATACTTGTTCGTGTTTTTGATAATATCGATCAGCCGAACAGGACATAAGAGTGACAGACTGGATCGCAGGCTAATATATGGTGTACAATTTCTGTAACAAATATGAATTGTCCTTTATGAAGTTTTAAAACATTTTTTCTGGTCCCATCCAATTTATTATCCCCGTTCAATCCATGAGTATAAGTCATCCTTTACTGACTTTACAAAATGACTTTTGCTTACACATTTATTAACAATAACTCATGATTACAGATAGGGCTATGGTCATACCCTAAATGATTACCTCCTTGTTATTGGATGAAACTGAAAAGTTGAACGGTTGGGATTCTGATTGCTAGCACAAGTTATTCGGGTGAAAAATGTATTGAATGTTTCCATGTTGTCATTTTAACGCTATTTTTTGTTTAAGTTCAAAACGTTAACTTGTAATTTTTAAACATTGATTTGTTTTAACATTTGTATATGTTGTATGTTGCTTGTAAAAGTATGTAGTTGTTTACATTATTATCATGAATCACATGTTTGTCAATATATCGTTTTGCTATTGCTGTACTTTAACACTTCATTCTTATGGTGTTGTATATATGGATATTCCCAGAATAAATGTACAGTACCTTTGCTTTGTAAGGTTTTGCTCCCATTTTCCATCTGCATCGCATAATTGTTATACCTCAACACCGCATAAATTATGGTAAAAAAATACATTTTGTTACAATGGTGCCAATATTTGGAATAGAATCTTATTTTATAACGGTCATATTATTCTTTAAAATCTTTTGAAAATAAAAATAAAAACATAACTTGTACACGAAATAAATATCTTTATAACCATATCATTATGTTATAATACTAAATTATGCATGTATATAATAAATAAAGTATTGTTATGGCGAGTGGTTAGCGCGTCGAAATAGTCAACTATGTATCGATCACCGTGTGGGCACAAACCAAGACAGGGGCAAGCCGTTATTTCTTGAGCAAGAAACTAAACACTTAATGAACAAAGGCTACCAGGTCACGAAACAACGGAACTACTATGGCGAGAGGTCGAAAGTACGATGACGATGATACGATATTATGCCGAGTTTTCAACATCGTGGTTTCATTTGTTTTTGTTGTTGTTTTTTTTTTCTCTTTTTTTCTTCTTTATTTTTTCGACTTTTAACCATCATAAATTCGTTTTAACGCTGTTTCGCGTTATATGTGTGTCGTGATGGCTGTAATGGGACATCGTGGAGATCCCTCAAGAGCAATATTCCAAAGCAAATATATATAGTTGACACTTGCAGTCTCTATTTTCTTTGGAGTCTATTATTGAGAGATAATAAATTATATTAAACCTCATTTGCATACGGTTTTCTATATTCAATATGACGTCATCCGGTCCAAAAACCGCATACAGACCGGGGGCGGTCCATAATTCTTACAAGTAAAATGGTTTCCTGCGGGGAACATTTTAAATGATATAAGATATTTCATTTAACTATTTTCAACATTGTTTGGGGGACAACATATAGTCGATCAATATAGAAGAAGGTCATTGGAAACTGGTGACCGTTGATGACCGGAGAAGGTCGAACATAAAACAATTATTTCTTTTTAAGAAAATGATTCAATAGGCCTACCATTTTATGAATAATTCCGAACAAAAAAATAAGTAAACACACAAGTTTATGCAGAAAATATCTCTATTTATTATGGCATATGCCACTACGATCGAATATTTCAATTAGTATGTATCTCAAATTTTACAGACAATAAATTGTTTATATTAAAGAAACATTGATAATTTTCAAACACATCATTCAAGTTTTTCAACCTTAAACGGTAAAATATTTAAACAAAAATTACAAATATCACGTAACAGTTATTTTGTTCTAATTAGATGTAATTCTGCCTAATTCCCCAGAGGTAAATCCGTCACGAACCGGCAAACGGTATTCAGCCAGGTTTTCGAAAGTTCAATTAACCAATCATGTAAGGTTTACATATCCCGTGCTCCTCCATGTACCGAAAACAGGTCACGTGCTCCTCCATGCCTCAAAAGTTAAACGCGTACCAATACCCTGCGGTCTCCAGACCTCAGGTTAAACGTAGCTTTCACGACGTGCGAATTTTACGACGACACAAACAGACGATAACTGTCAAAATGGATAGGCGATTTGTCTCCTTATCAGACTACATGTTGATCAAAAGTCATGATTTTTCTTTAATTTAGTTATAAATTTTATTTATACTGTTTCTGAAATTCTTAAAGTCCGGGTTATTTTGCCTAGTAACATTAAATTAATATTGAATTTCATTAACAAAAATGGAATCACAACTCTTAAATCATCGGTAATCGGAATATTAAAAGAAGAGCATACACAAAATCCGTTTAGGGTTTGAGATATTTCACACACTGAACAAGTAAAATTATTGTTTGAAAGCAAATAATAGTAAAAATGACAGCACAAAACAAAGGGATGAAAGGATTTAGATTCGGTATAATAGAACAAATAAAACATGGCCTTTCGTGGAAAATGCAAGTTTAGGGACTAGTTGGTCAGACTTCGGAAGGTATATGGACCTCAGCTGCGCTTCGGACCAGACCAACCAGTCCGTAAGCTTGCATTTTCCCCGAAAGGCCATTTTTTATTTCTTAAATAAACCCCATTTATCATTTCCGATATAGGGCCTTTTCTGTTCTAATATGTTTGAAACCGGTTGTACCGTCCACAAAACTGGATCCCGCGATAACGCAAAAAGTACTGAAAATATTTTTATAAAACTTGATATATGGATAGATGGCAGTATGGAGATTATGCACGTCTTTTTCTTTTCTTCCTATGTTGAAAATTCTGGTTGCTATGGCAACAAATAGTCTGAAAATATGGCAAATTTAATAAAAGTCAGATATCTATCTGTGATAACGTTTGTGTAGATGAGCTAAGCAATTCGCTGGTCAGTGATTTCCAGCAAATATTACGAAAATTTTCAAACAACATTTTTTAATTATAATTATTTAGTAACATAATGGTCAAGTCTACTATAACGGTGTAAAACAGATATCATATTGTATTTATCATCTTTCAAGTATATAAATAAAAAAACTACTAATTTGCCAACTGTCAACTTAACGCAGTAGGTAAGACTATCAGTTAAATTTTTATTTGAATATCAATGCAAGGCATGTTCGATTCGCAAAAATTATTTCTGTATGAAGAATATTTTTATTGTGTTGTGTTATTTTTTTTATTTACTTCTCATTTCACTTTTTCTTTTGTTTTCAATGTATACAAGAAAAAATATTTAATAAATAATACATGGCCTAGAGGGCAATATGCAAGTTTACGGACTGATTGGTCAGACTGAGAAAGGTATATGGCCCGAAGCGCAGCTGAGGGACATATACCTTCCGAGGTCTGACCAACCAGTCCGTAAACTTGCATTTTGCCCGAAAGGCCATGTTTTATTTGTTATATTATACCGAATCAAAATCCTTTCATCCCTTTTGTTGCTGACATTTTTACTATAATTTGCTTTCAAATAATAATTTATGTGTTCAGTGTGTGAAATATCTCAAACCTTAGCCGGGTTTATTATTATTTTCAAGCGATACAGGAAACAAATCATGCTCTTCTTTTGTTATTCAATTTTTGTCAAGCAAAAATAACTCCCGAACTTTAACATTTAATATGACGTCATCGAGTCCATATACCGGTATGAATTATGGACCGCACCCGGTCTGTATGCGGTTTATGGACCGGATGACGTCATATTTAATATAGAAGGGCGTATGCAAATGAGGTATAATATAGTGCATTAAAGGGTAAGTCTGCATATCATCGGAGATTGAAAGTGTCAACGACTATTATAGTATAATTTCTAATAGAAATGTGTACCATCGTAGTGGTTAAATTGGTAAATCAGGGTCACTGTAACTTCTTATGAAATGCACTCACAGGTTCGAAACCGACGCTCATACATGACATAGTGATGATGTTATTTTGTTTTGTTTTTTTTCTTTTTCTTTTGTCTGTCTTTTGTATGATCGTTTGAAAATACTTTGTTCTTCCCAATTTCTTTTTCTATTTTTTTTTGTTATTTGTTTCTTGTTCCCCTCGTTTTAAAGGAAACTGCTACATGTCAAGTGATTAATTAATTAATTAAATTTAGCAATTTAAAAACTATTTTAAACGCACTACGATTACGAAATATTTATAACTTGAATATATGGATCAATATATAACATACTTAACTTCATTATATTTTTACATTTATGATGATGTCTAACTGTACACAAGTGCATATCAAGCCGTGTCCAAAAAAACAACAACATTGAGGCATCAATGAGGGAATTCGGTAGTTTCATATAATAACCGGTTTATTTGTTATAAGTCGATATTACTAGTAATACATGTATCATACAAATACTGTACATCTTTTATGAATATTTCAACATAAATCGTTTACCATTTAAGTAGTAATTTTATATAATACCAGATCTTCAATATATGGATCCAAGTAAGTCATGTATGGAACCAGATGCTATTATATGAAACCGAATTATCAATATATTAAATCAATTTTACAATAAATGAAACCAGTTTATCAATATATGTAACCGAAGTAGCAATATAAAAGTTGATTTTCACATTATATGATACCAGTTCTTCAATATATGATACCAAAGTAGCAATATATTGAACCAAAATGTCATTATATTGACGGGACTTTTTTACAGGCTGTATTCTATCCTTGCACCGGTATTACAGTCCTTGTTTAAAGAACATCGTGCTTCACTGACTGCATACTGACTGCATACTACAAGAAAAAATATTTGAAATTAACGTCACATTCACTTAAAATGGGCTGGGCAGGCAAAACTTATCGTTATATATGTAGGAGTTGTATGTCATAATTTAAGCTATTGAGTCGTACTGACCATTAACAAAAACATATTTAAAAAATAAGTTCATCTCGACCTTTACCTTTGATCAAAAATAGGCAGTGCCAGAAGGACACATCAAGGTTAATCTACTGACAAAGTTAAAAAATAACTTGTCAAATAATAATTGATTTCATGAAAAAGTTTATGCATTGTAATAACAGAACCCAGTGACCTCGGTCTTTGACTTGTTGACTTGAAAATAGGCTATTTTGGTTCCATATAATGACAATTGCTATCATAGAATGTAACATCAACTTATATACTAGCTGCTACTTTGGTTCGATACATTAATAAAATGGTTCCATATGTTGTAAAAATGACTTAATATAATGATAATTCGGTTTCATATAAGGGCATATTGAATATCTGGTATCATATAATGTGACAATCAACTTATATATTGATACTTCGGCTCCATACATTGATAAAATGGTTTCATATATTGTAAAAATGAATTAATATATTGATAATTCGGTTTCATATAAGGACACCTCGTTCCATATATTGTTACTTTGGTTCCATATATTGAATAATTTGTATCATATATTGTAATAACCAACTCATACATTGATACTTTGGTTCCATACATTGATAAAATGGTTTCATATATTGTAAAAATGAATAAATATATTGATAATTTGGTTTCATATAAGAACACCTTGTTCCATACGTTGTAACTTTGGTTCCACATATTGAATTATTTAATTATCTTTAAAACTTCATTAAATGCCGTTTTATTGTTAAAAAAACATTTTTACAACATTAAAATTTTTGGCTGGTAGGCCGCCAGGCCGCTGGGCCGCCAACTTCACAAAAATGACAAAATTAAAAAAATCTCTGAAAGTGATTTTTTCTTTAGATATATCGTTTAAATAACAATAATTATCTTTAAAACTTCATTAAATGCCGTTTTATTGTTAAAAAAACATTTTTACAACATTAAAATTTTTGGCTGCTAGGCCGCCAGGCCGCTGGGCCGCCAACTTCACAAAAATGACAAAATTAAAAAAATCTCTGAAAGTGATTTTTTCTTTAGATATATCGTTTAAATAACAATAATTATCTTTAAAACTTCATTAAATGCCGTTTTATTGTAAAAAAAACATTTTTACAACATTAAAATTTTTGGCTGCTAGGCCGCCAGGCCGCTGGGCCGCCAACTTCACAAAAATGACAAAATTAAAAAAATCTCTGAAAGTGATTTTTTCTTTAGATATATCGTTTAAATAACAATAATTATCTTTAAAACTTCATTAAATGCCGTTTTATTGTTAAAAAAACATTTTTTCAACATTAAAATTTTTGGCTGCTAGGCCGCCAGGCCGCTGGGCCGCCAACTTCACAAAAATGACAAAATTAAAAAATCTCTGAAAGTGATTTTTTTCTTTAGATATATCGTTTAAATAACAATAATTATCTTTAAAACTTCATTAAATGCCGTTTTATTGTAAAAAAAAAAACATTTTTACAACATTAAAATTTTTGGCTGCTAGGCCGCCAGGCCGCTGGGCCGCCAACTTCACAAAAATGACAAAATTAAAAAAATCTCTGAAAGTGATTTTTTCTTTAGATATATCGTTTAAATAACAATAATTATCTTTAAAACTTCATTAAATGCCGTTTTATTGTTAAAAAAACATTTTTACAACATTAAAATTTTTGGCTGCTAGGCCGCCAGGCCGCTGGGCCGCCAACTTCACAAAAATGACAAAATTAAAAAAATCTCTGAAAGTGATTTTTTCTTTAGATATATCGTTTAAATAACAATAATTATCTTTAAAACTTCATTAAATGCCGTTTTATTGTTAAAAAAACATTTTTACAATATTAAAATTTTTGGCTGCTAGGCCGCCAGGCCGCTGGGCCGCCAACTTCACAAAAATGACAAAATTAAAAAAATCTCTGAAAGTGATTTTTTCTTTAGATATATCGTTTAAATAACAATAATTATCTTTAAAACTTCATTAAATGCCGTTTTATTGTTAAAAAAACATTTTTACAACATTAAAATTTTGGCCGCTAGGCCGTCAGGCCGCTGGGCCGCCAACTTCACGCCGCTAGGCCGCCAGGCCGCTGGGCCGCCAACTTCACGCCGCCAGGCCGCTAGGCCGCCAGGCCGCCAACTTCACGCCGCCAGGCCGCCAGGCCGTTAGGCCGCCAACTTCACACATCTATCTATACCCATGTGGTGTTTTTCTGATATGTCGATCTCTGTCGTATCCGAGAATATCATGTGCAATTTTATTTCACCCATTCTCACATTTTTTTCGTGCATTGTGTGGATTTCGTTCGTTCATGGTTGAACGCACCTCATAATTAAAATTGACATGCTTGAGCACATGAAATGTGTGGAAATGCAGCCAATAGTCAGAACACAAAATTTTGTAAAAATATATTGACAAACGAAAAAGTTATAAGGACATAAAAGGTGCACACTTATAAGATTTTGCTAAGTGTATATAGATCTCCCAATAAATCAATTGACAATAGGTTTTTTTATATATCACCAATGTCAAATAGCTTTTATATCTTTGACTCGCACGAACATGATGTTAGTGAATTTCCTCATACCTTCCTAAAATTCAGGTAACAGTCTTCTATTATATTGATGAATACTGTATCACCATGTAACGCGTGTATAACAAACAAAACGAAACTTGAACTGAACTGTGAAAACTTCATTGGTGTTCAAGTTATGACGTCTCCTGGATGTTATATATTTATAGTGCAAGTGTACTTTCCATGTAAAAATCACACAATACGCTTGTATAAGCAATACATTGAAGATTTAGAAAATATCATATGTGCATATCAAAATAATACGGAATGCCGTTAGGGCCATCGCCTATGAATGTGTTGATCTAAAACGCGATAGTCGATAGTACGATGGTGAAAACGCGAAATCACGAAACTACGATGGTGAAAACGCGAAAGCACGATGATGAAAACGCGATAGTACGATGATGAAATCGCGACAGTACGATACTACGATGATGAAAGCGCGATAAACTATCGTGTTTTCACCATCGTACTGTCGCGTTTTCACCATCGTAGTTTCGTGATTTCGCGTTTTCATCATCGTACTGTCGAGTATCGCGTTTCAGATCAAACCATTCATAGGCGATGGCCCTAACGGCATTCCGGAATGCCGTAAGGGCCATCACCTATGAATGTGTTAATTTGAAACGCGAAAGTCGATAGTACGATGGTGAAAACACGAAATCACGAAACTACGATGGTGAAAACGCGATAGTACGATGATGAAATCACGACAGTACGATGGTGAAAACGCGATAGTACGATGATGAAAACACGACAGTACGATGATGAAAACGCGATAGTACGATGGTGAAAACGCGATAGTACGATGGTGAAAACGCGATAGTACGATGATGAAAACACGACAGTACGATGATGAAAACGCGAAATCACGAAACTACGATGGTGAAAACGCGACAGTACGATGGTGAAAACACGATAGTTTATCGCGCTTTCATCATCGTAGTATCGTACTGTCGCGTTTTCATCATCGTACTTTCGCGTTTTCATCATCGTGCTTTCGCATTTTCACCATCGTAGTTTCGTGATTTCGCGTTTTCATCATCGTACTATCGACTATCGCGTTTCAGATCAACACATTCATAGGCAATGGCCCTAACGGCATTCCGTAAAATAAAGGTACATTATTTATAATTGGCGACTACAATGCTGAACTTGAATCCAGTCGCATTTCAACTCCTATCCATATTGATTCTCGAAGCAAACTGTTATCAAATCTCATGGCAAAATTTGATCTGAAATCATTAAACACTCTTCCTATATGTAAAGGATCAAAGTTCAGCAATGTACCGTACAATAGTGATAGACAGACACTCATTGATCATATAATTGTACAGGATACTTGTGTACAAAATGTAATTAATTGTCAAATTTTAGATGACGATGCTCTTAGTGTTTCTACACACCGGCCTATTGTATGTTGTTATCATGTACATGTAGCGAAAGAAATTTTCAGAAAAAGTACACAAAATATAATTAACTGGCGAAATGTTAAACAGGAAGATTTATGTGCTTATAGATCATTCTTAGACAATAGTGACGTTCTAAAATGCGCTTTAAGTCTCGAGATTAGTGAAACTTCAGTTATTGACGAATTATACTCGGCTATCGTTCTTATTGTCAACCTAGCGACAGACTTATACATCCCAAAAGTTCGCTTTAAGCCTTACATTAAACCATATTGGAACGAAACGCTGACAACACTACATAATGAAATGAAGAAAAAAAGACAATCATGGTCAAGTGAAAATCAATTGAAAGGCACGCCCACCCACGAAAACTACAAAGCTGCGAAACGAGCATTTAGGAGTTTTCACAGAGATACGGTTTTTCGTTATCTACAGAATGAAGAGGAGGATATAGACTCCGCTGCTGAATACGATAACAATGAATTTTGGAAATTAATTAATAAGCGTCGAAATAAGAAACCATTCACTGCCGGGTCTGAAATGAACTTTAATGGTTGTGTCTTGAATGACCCGAAAGAAATTAATTCCGCTTGGAAGCATTATTTTAGTGAGCTTTACTCACCAAATGAAGAAGCATCATTCAACCCGGACTATAGGATTAAAATTGAGAATGACTTTCAAGCATTAAAAGAGGCATTACCACAGCGGAAAGGAAAACACCATATAATTGACGAAGAAATGCTTTTGAAAGCACTTAAATCATGTAAAAATGGTAAGGCGTGTGGAAATGACAAAATTTATTATGAAAACATTATTCACGGTGGGTCCTTACTTCAATGTGTATTAATAAAGTTATTCAATGGAATGTTAACCTTATCCCACACCCCGACCGATTTAAAAAAAGGGGATTATTTCAACACTTTTCAAGGGAGGCAATAAAAAGAAAACTGATCCTAACAGTTACCGAGCAATATCTTTGTGTTCTTGTGTGCTTAAACTTTATGAAAAAGTCCTCATGCAGTTAATTGAAGATGACGGGAAATTAGAGTTTAACTCATCACAGGGAGGTTTTCAAAAAAATGTGAACTGCCTGATGACAACGTATATGTTACGTGCATGTATCAACTACGCAAAAAGAAAATAATTCCCCGGTATATACGTGTTTCCTAGACGCCAAGCAAGCGTTCGACAGAACATGGACATCTCTTCTATTAATCAAATTATACAATACCGGAATTGACATTACAATATTCAAGGCAATATTATCATTCTTCACAGAATGCCTTAGCTGTGTTAAATCACAAGGCTATACATCGGACTGGTTCCCGATTCTGCAAGGTACCAGACAAGGGCAGTGCCTAAGTCCTTACCTATATATCGTATTCATTAATCAGCTGATGAATGAAATAGAAAATAATGAATATTGCTTCAAACTTCATGATATACGATGTGGTTGTCCAACGTCGGCGGATGATATGGTGCTTATATCACATGTTAAACACGGTCTTGACAACCTTCTTGACATATGTTATGCAAATGCTCAAACGAACGAATTTTGTACAATCCAGATAAGTGTAAAGTAGTTGTTTTCAATGACAAATCTAATGTTCCTCGTAAATGGAAACTTGGAAGCAGAGAAATCGAAGAAACGGACAGTTATTTGCACCTAGGGGTTCCTTGTAATAAGTCTTTATCCTTATCACAAAATATAGAGGAAAGCTGTACTAAACTCCGCAAAACATTTTATAGCTGTGCAGATTGTGGAATAAAAAAATATGGGTTTAACCCGCTCACGTCTAAGAAAATATATGAATCAGTAGTTTTACCGCGAGCGCTTTATGGGAGTGAACTGTGGAATGACATTACGGACGCACAGTTAGCTCCCCTTGAACGAGCTCACCGTCAATGCATAAAACATATACAAAGCGTTCCGACAAATTCAAGAACAGACTTCGTGTTAAGCAGCCTAGGCATGTATCCGATAGGCGTCATCATTGACAAAAGGAAACTCATCTTCTTCGGTTTACTGTGTCGTTTGAATACAAAATTTAAAATTAAACAAGTATTTTCAAATAGACTTACGTCGTACATGCTGGAACCGAGAAAAGTGTCTGGATTTATCCCAGATTTATACAAAATATTAGGTCGGTATGGACTAACTTCGTTCTTACGAATTTACATGAGCACTGGAACTATACAATCCTCATACGCATGGAAAAACACGATCAAATCAGCCATTCACAAAACTGTTGAATTCGAATGGCGCAATAGAATATTATGCGATGCCAGTCTATCTAGTTTCTCCCGCTTGCACTCAAAGTATGAACATTGTATGTTATGGAGATTCAGTCGCCAGTATAAAACATATCAGATTCAATGTGTCTATGCATTCAGACTTCTTTCTAAATTTTTCTCAAGAAGCTATGAAGTAACGTGTGATAAATGTGAATTACCCACTGACTATATTGTGTTACATCTTATTTTCTTCTGTGAGAAAATGGAGAGTATCAGATCTACATTATGGTCTAACCTGTCACATATGTTAGGCATACAACAATTCGAAATCTTTTGTTCCTTTTCACCAGAATCACAACTTTTAGAAATGTTCAGTGGTTTTGATTCTTTTGACATGAACGATAGCCTGAGAGTATCATGTTTTAAGGTGTTTCTAGCAAGTGTCTATAACATGACTACCTAAGCAATGTATAAACTGTGATATAAGCAGATGGCGAATAACTTCATTGCATTAAGTTATATTGAGTTATGAACGTGTACATAAAGATTTAATACTGAATGTTATATATTTTCAATTATTTATGTTTGATTTATGAATTTTCTTATTATAAATGTACATTTTTGTGATATCATTACTCTTTGTTCACAACACAACTTACACGCCTTAATGTTTCGTTTTCGGTTTAAGGTTAACGTACAAGTGTTGTTTTCATTAAGAATCCATTTTTATCTTTTTTTTCCACTATTGCTCAATTTAAATCATAGACGATGTAGATTTTAGATAGTCAATAATTGATAGTTTGCGTAAGTGTCCTTATTCATATATAAAACAACAACTGGCCTAGCTTAAACACATCTTAATCGCCTTGATAATTTCGTTTCGGTTAAGGCTAATTACTTAATGTGTTTTTGGCAATCATTTAAATAGTATAAAATTTGTTTTTTGTTTTTTGTTTTCCAATAATTATTCATCGTCTTTCCTCAAAATTAAAATTATTGTAACTTTAAACTTTACTTAATTGAATTGAATTTTACCTCTGCCTTCACCTAAGTAATTTTGTTACACTAAACAAGCTCAGGTCTGATGCTCTTGATATATACATATGAACCTGATATCTATGCAACTAAGTAGCTTATTCCCTATATATATATATATTCATTCAATTAACATTTGTTGATAGATATCACAGATTAATTGCATTATTTTTCTTTTAGTATGTTTGTACATATTATAATTATGCCTTTTCTTTACTAATTTATATAATTCTAGAACAATCTTGTATTTATATCTACTGTATATATGATCTTTTGTACTATCTGTAATATGTATAATGTAAATGCTCTTCAGTGATGGAGGTAATAAAGATAATAATAATACTTTCAGTATTGAAAGAAGTAATATTACTGTATTATAATATTAGTCCCTTTTAGTACAACAACAACAACAAATACTTTTATTTAGAATCAGGTCACATAAATGCAACAACATGATCAAAAAGATTTTTTTCTAATTGTGGGCATTTTAATTATATTTTCAAACTATATCCAATAACATAGAATGACTATAGCTATAATGAAAGTAATATATGGAACAGGTGGGGACAGTAGTTTTCGTATGTAACAATTTAACAAGATACAATGTGTAAGGTAGTAGTAAGGTTGTTTTTTTTTTTTAGATAAATAAAGTATCTTCGTATATAAAAACAAATTAAATAGGTAAATTCAAATCTAACGGGACAAACTGAAATCAATACACCGTTGAGAAATAATTATTACAACTTTTACTATCAATGTGCTTGGCGCACGGGAAGCATGATTTTTCATTCATAGATTGTCTAAAGAAGGCGTGGCCAAGACTGAAGATCTTTCGGCGTAACCGGCCGAAAATCGAAGTACAAATCAAAAGTGCTCGCGTACTAGTCAGTGTGAAAAATAATAAATGGATTTATTGTTCATATGAATATTAATATCAATTCGGGCTCTTTGGATTAACGAAAGGTAAGCAAGACATAAGTGTTAATAATTATGTTCAATATTTACACGCGTTATATTTTCACGGTTAACCTTTGTTATTTAATTACGAAAATGGTTCATTATTTGTCGCGACATGTGCGTTATGTTTATTAATAGGCTTGGTGAATCGGAGGAAAACAGTTCCGCGAACTTCGGGATGTTCGGTCTATTATAATAAGTTTTCGGGATAAATTTTATTCTCGCTTGTCTAAAAAAGGGACATTTAAATAAATAGTGGAATTCATCACCGATTTCGTTAAGTGGGCACAAAACGCATTTTCTCTTTTCATATTGGACGTGGGAGTTGTACCATCGCCCCGTTTCAACAGGTAGTTTATGATTACCCGTTCTAAAATGAAATAAAGTCAGTCTCAAATGGCTTGGTAAGATTTTTAGATATGGTTCAAGTTTTACGTCAGTTTTATAAATTCTATAGTTGGTGCCTTTTGACGAATTGGTCAGCTGGCTATCCCATTTCTGTAAAAACTTATCAATAAGAGTACGTTTAATAATTTTATCAACATTTTTAAGGTTATTGGTATTTTGGTGTATCCAAAAAAGGTGTTCCCGTGGATTTAAGAATATCTCTGACAAAATTCAACCATTTGTTATTAATATTAGAGTTTTACATATTATCGTAACATATTTTAGATATTTTATTTTGATTTCCGGAGACTAATTTACTCCAGAATTTAATTATTCTTGATTTAATTATAATTTCTAAAGGATATCTGCCTAATTCTCCGTAAAGCATATAGAGGGGCGTACTTTTCGTAATTTTTCTGAGGAAGTCGTTATGTACTTTTTCAATAATATCAATATTCTCAAAACCCCCAGACCTCGCAATTATACGTGAGTATTGGTAGTATAGTCTGATCGAATAATTTAAGTTGAATATCTATAGGAAGATCAAGGTTAAATATTTTTGTATATAATACATGCATTGCTTTGTTTGCTTGACTGGAAATTAATTTTCTAGCACTGAGAAAGTTTCCTGAAGATGAAAATAAAACTCCTAGGTATTTATATTCTTTAACGATTTCAATTTGTTCTCCATTAAGAAAAAAGTTAAATCTTTCCGGTTTGTTAGTTCCAAATACGATTATTTTTGTTTTATTCATGTTTATAGTTAATTTCCACGTAAAACTTGACAATATTTATGAAAATCGTTTAATAAGTTTTGAAATGTATCTGAATTTTCGCTGATGATAACAGTGTCGTCTGCATAGAGCAGGATAAACAATTTTAAATATAGGTCAATATCAGTATTTGGACGTTCAATTAAAATTCCGTTGTTGTTTATTGCAAGATTTGATTCTAGATCGTTAAGATAGATAGAAAACAGGATCGGAGACATATTTTCACCTTGCCTGACGCCACACTGGCTTTTAAAAAACGGAGAAATATTATAATTTAATGTGACACATGACTTAATATCTGCATACATGTTAAAAATGACCTGAAGAGTTTCCCATTGATACCGGTTTGTAGCAACTTGCTCCATAAACCCACCCTCCAAATTTTGTCGAAAGCTGCAGAAAAATCAATGAACGAACAAAAAAGTTTTTTCTTTTTGGCTCTTAACTTATCTATAAGAAATTTTAACGTAAAAACGTGGTCTGACGTTGAATAGTAAGATCTAAAACCTGCTTGATTTTCGTTCAATGCGTTATTGATTAAAAGAAACTTATTTATTCTTTCATTTAAAATTGCAGTAAACAATTTTCCTAAACAGCTTAATATTGTTATTGGTCTATAATTTTCCACTGCGAGTGGGGACCCTTTCTTTTTAAAAATTGGGGTTATATTTCCTATTAACCAGCTGTCAGGTAGAATACCGGAATCAAATATTTTGTTAAAAAAGTCGCAGTAAATTGGTGTCATTATATGTTCAGTACTCTTTAAATATTCGTTATATATATAGTCTTGTGGCGATGCAGCTTTTGAGTTAATACATTTCCGAATCGCTTTACTTATTTCTGCACAAGAGATTTTACCATTAAGAATATTATTGTTTTCTTGTGAATTAATGTCAAAGTCAAAATTAAAGTTGTCATCATATTCCGTATCGACATTAGTATTTTTATAGTATTCGTAAAAATTCTGGATGTCTGGCATTTTATTTTGTTTAGATTCAGTATTAAAACTATTCAAAATTTTCCAGAAATCCTTAGGCCGGTTTGAATGCATATGACGGAGTTTTCGTTCGTTTTTCGATCTGTGTTTTTGTATAAAGGTATTCATCGTTTGTTTATAAACTTTACTCGTCCTATTTAATTCGCGCCTATATAGGTCAGACTTATGCAAATTATGTATAGGATATCGACCGAGTAAGAGGTCTTTCTGTTTAGGAAAGACCTGGTCACGAATTTCATGTGACACCGAGAGCGCGTAGCGCTCGAGGTGTTTCATGAAATTCGTGACCAGGTTTTTCCTTAACAGAAAGATCGATGTACGAGGCCGATATCCAACTTACACACCGTTAAAACTATATTGGCTGATCCGAAGCATTCGATGAATTGCACAAATATTATTTTTAACACAACGCATATACAGGTAAGCTTTTATCAACGTTCTGCTTAAATACAATATATCTTTTGCTTTCCCCTTTAAAATAAAAAATCAAAAAAGCTAAATGTGCAATTTGTCAATAATAAAGTGAATAGATCTGTCATAGAAGGTATGTTAAAGAATGAATAATTATGTTCATAGTATGTCGTATCAGACAATGCAGATTCTAGGACATTTGCCCCCGGACATTTTACCCCCGGACATTTTACCCCGGACATATGTCCCCTTTTTGCCGTTGTGACTTGTGACTTGTCATCTCGTGTATAGATTTTATGTATGCCAATGGAAACATTTTAGGTTTATTTATTTATGGATGCTATTTTGACTTTCACAAATTTGCGCGAGAGTTTTTGTGTATTTAAGTACAATGGAATTTCGACAATAGGCGATGAATTATGGTAGCAAACAATTCAACAATAAAATATTTTTTAAAACAGGGAGCGGGGGGGGGGGACAAATGTCCTACCAAAGATATGAGGGGGCAAATGACCGCCATTACAAGAAAGGGGCAAACTTCCGAGGGGGCAACTGTCCGAAGGGCAATGTGTGGATACCAAGAAGACCAAGCATATTGTTGGCAAGTGTGAAATATATGAACCGAAACTATATTTTATATAGCAGATTATAAAGTGTTCTAGAATAAAATATGATCGTTCATCATAAAATGTTTTAAACTAAATCACTAATAACTTTATTTACATTTTAAAATCGTAATGAGTATGCTGTGATTTCTGCTATATAGTTTCATAGATATGAACTTAAAGCGTCCATTTTGTTATATTATGAACTACAGAATTACTATTACTTTAAAAAATGACGCGATTAAATAAATGTTAAATGTATCCTAACTTTGACATGCTATCCATTATTTTTACTGAAAGATTTAATATAGGGATGCTGGAATAATTGCTTAGTTAAAAGGGTTTTAATTTTTGATTGCTTTTCATGTTTTCTTTGTCTGCGCATAGGCAGGTCTATTTTTTCACGTGTATTTCATGACCGGGTCTGTCTGACTAGAACAGACCTGTGCACGTGCAAAAGATAGACCTCATAACGGACTTTCTTTTGTTTAAACAGGTCTATCCGAAAAATATAGACCTGTCACAAACAATAGAGGAGGTGTGTAAATCTCTTTCTCGCCGCGTGGTATCGCCGCCTATATTTAGCGCAGAGAGGCCCGAACCACGGTTTAGAATTATTTTAGTTTATTGAAAAAGATGAGTCATTGTTAGGACATGTCGATGAAGCCGAATCATGGAAAAGTTCTGCAATATGCTCCGAGACCAAATTTATTTCGTGTTTAGAGGCATTAGGTGATATATTTTTAACCATATTTTTAACATCGTTGATTTTTTCGTCACGTAAGTTTTCTACGAATTTATTTGTTAACTTATTCTGCCATTTTGGTGGTTTCGATGTCGCCATTTGGTTAATAGTAACTTGCGGTTGGGGAAAATTGTTTGGAAAATTTAAAGAACAATTAACAGTGACTGAAAGGAGGGAATGGCCGTCAGAAAATAGGGGATGAGTGCTTATTATTTCAAAATTTGCAAACAAATTTAAAACAGGTAATTGTTGACACTACGTAGTCTATGGTAGAAGTATCTCTAAAGTAAATTCACCAACTCTATAATCATTGCCTATACGCCCATTTAAAATAAAAATGTTACTGCATTTGCATAGCTCTAAGAATTTAAACCCTAAAGCATTTGTTTTTTATCTTTAGATGTCCTATTCAATGGGATATCATTATTGGTTAGGATCTCTATAGAGCTAAATTCGCCTAAAAAGTCCTCACTAAAATCAAAATGTGTTTGAAGAAATTCATCACAAATCACGTAATCAGGTAAATCGGCAGTGTGTGCGTTTGCATTGCCAAGGATAATACAATATTTGTTGTTACTACATGTAGTAGAAACCTCGTTTTCGAATTTGAAAAAATTCGTCATCATTGTAAAAACGCGACTGTTGGGGAGGGATATATATAGCACCGATAAACAAATCTTCGTCTACATCAGTAAACAGAGATTTACAAATTTTTAGTCAAAAAATATATTCGCATTCAGACTTCTCAATTTCGATATAGTCAGTAACTGAGTTTTTTAACTAGAAAACCAATACCTCCCGATTTTCGAATATATACCTCATTCCGTGGCTTAGAATAAAATGTATATTTGTTACAATTATAATAAAAAAACAGACTTTGATATTTTTATCATCTTATGTTACTGACTACAGTAATAAATGCCAAAGAGAATATCACCACATTCAGACAAGGCTAGGTATAGATGTACTAAAAAATAAAGATTACTATTGGTTTTGCTTTTGAAACTGTTAAAATGTAATTGCCTTGGAAATATGAGAACTGAACTTCACTCACTAGGTAGCAGATGGGTGTCAATTGCCATGCTGTGTACATAATTTCTTACATGCAAACATTAAAAAGAATAAACTATGATGTAACTGATATTATTATATACTTAGAAATGAAATATTGAAAAATATTGATGAAATAAAATGCGTATTTTCATTTTCCGTATTTTCACTGTAAAAATGTATTTTTCACTGCAGTGAAACATATTTTCCGTATTTTCACTGGTGTCTTGCCGGACTACTTTCTTTTAAATTCTGCCAGTGCACAAAATTTAAGGGAAAGTCTTTCAAATTTTAATGTCAAAAAAGAGGAAAATGTATATAATAAACAGAAAATTCAAGCTTTTTCTATAAGTACATGATTTATTTTCATCTTGTGGCATGAAAATTACCATATTTCACTCGTGGCTACCGCCACTCGTGAAATATTTATTTTCATACCACTCGATGAAAATAAATCATGTATTTATCGACAAAACTTGAATATCCTCTATTTATTCAACATATTCAACATTATTTTTCTAACTTGTGTTGTCTGTGTAAAACAGTCCAGTACCTCGGAAATATGAGGCACCAGTATACTTTTGTAAGTCCTGTAAGTACACCATGAAAGATCCCGTAACACAATTTTTTCATGGTTTTATTTCATAAGTATGATGCTCAAACTAAGATTTGTCAATATTGTAAGTTCAAATAAGTAATATTTATAAAAATATTACCCAATTTAACATTTCATGTAAATAAAGGGAGGTAATTAGAAATTTAGTTTCTATAAATTTACCAATAAGAAATGAATGCATGTAATTTATTGATTAAATATAATGTGCACAAATATTTGCAGTACACAATTTATATATTTTCCGATGTTTGAAAATTGTTTTATTTGCATAATTGAGTAGTGACACAAACAGAACACAGTAGAGTCATGTCACATAACATTTACAAGTCTTGTAAGTCTTGTTTGTATTCAATTGAATTACTTTCCTTACCAGGTAGGCATCAGTGAAAGCATTTTTGTATTAAATATCTTTCCCCTCTTTTTAATTATGGACAGTGCATAAGATAAGTATAATTATGCAAAAAATTGTTTACAAAACATTCGGAAAAAATCTACAATAGTACTTAATCTGAATATAACATGACCTGTGCGTAGGAATAATTTGGTAAGGTATCTGTATTGAGCGCATTTTTTTTTGCGCGAACCTTCTCAATTGCTGCATTGCAGCAACATTTGTACTTGTTTTATTTATTTATGTTGCCACGTACAGATCTATATTTAGCCACATAATCAGATAATGTTGCGGTTAGTGATGTTCACCCCTAAAATTTACACCTGCATTTTTTTTTCATTGTGTCTTGAATAATTTCATCCAGCCAATTTAATTACTAAGTGAAGAATATTGCAGACTTCGCAGTTACTACACACTTTGCATAATTCATATAAATGGATTTTAAAAATATGTACTTAACAGAGAGAAATTCAGGATACATTTTATTTTCATGATCTTGAACCTTCTGGAAAATTGTGGGTGAGGCAAACATTTAAGACAATCGCAACTACTCGGCTTTTTCCGTCAGTCTTCGGATAAGGATCTCGAACACAATAGTATGAATACACAGAACGGATGCGGTATTTCGGTCTAACCTACGCTAAGAAACTAAACATGTAAACAAATAGTAATTTAATGCTCGGAGTTCTTGACAAGTTTTTTTTCCAGAATATGTAGTAAAAGTCCACCTAAAATAAGTGAATTCATAGGTACAAAAGCAAACAATACATTATTTATATATTTATAATTATGGCTGTAGAAACCGAAAGAACAAGAAACCAACCTGTTGACATTTAGTCGGATTTGTTTAAAATTGAACATCAGAGGGCATATTTAAATTACAAATTGTTGTCAGACATATTTTCAAGCATAAGAGTACCGGAACAGACATTAGATGTCAAATATATACATTCGCTTTACATTATCTCTGTTTCAGTTTACATCTGAAACCACGTGGTAGAACTTCTTTCAGTCCGTATTGTTTCCGAGGTTATTATAGATAATAGCCGAGGCAGTTCCGAATGCATTTAAGAACGTTAAAATATTAACCATGTCTATGATTGTTTTCATCTCATACTATTTTATAAGAAGTTTGGCATTTTCTTTCAACCAGCAAAGTCATTATGATTTCATAATCAAACATTGTGCAGAGCTTAGAAGAAATATACAAACTGAAAGTAACATAAATTTATTAATTAGAAGAATATATATATATTATATACTTGATTGATTGACCAGACAGAAAGGCATGAGGTAATATGATTGCTAAATTCATGTAGGTTGTTTACGTTTACTTTTCGCAATAAATGAGTGTGTAAATAACTTAAATCAATACACATGATGTGTTTACAAAATAAAATGCTGCAACGGCTTAAAATTACAAAAGCATAAAAATGCTAATGCTTTACTTGGGGTTTATCCTAATATGACATGTATTAATTCCCTACAAATGTATAATTCTTAGATGAAATTTTATGTTATTGGTTTATACAAAATTTATTTTAGTTTGATTGTGTATGAGTCTATAAGCTTATAAACACACTTTCGAATCCGTTCCTGTAACCAACCAGTGCTGACCAATGTGTGTAAAGTTTCTTGCTCAAGGAAACAATGACTTGCCCCTGATGGGGTTTGAGTGATCATTAGATTTTAGTCCGGCACGTTAACCGCTCGGCCATGCCGCCACTCATTTCTGTAATTGGTAAGTTTTTATTTAAGCAAAGTGTATTTCTATTATTTTGAAACTTTTTAGTCAGTGATTTTTATTTAATTTTCAAAACTACTTGTCACTTTGGGAAAATGAACACAATAAACAGAATCGGGGAAATTAAATTCAATAACTGAGAATGGACTTTACTGGCACATTTTATAAAAGGGACAGCTTTCTGTCTTCTAGCTGATATTTCAGCTGTTGTTCAGTGGTTTTGGTGAAGATGTGCACAGAGCATTGTAGGAGACAATATTAGCATTTTTAGGGGAAAATATACCTATTTTGGGCTAGGGGAAACAGCCTTAAATTAATACAGGGAAAAAACAAACACTGTAAGCATGTCAGTACATGAAGTATTTAGTACAGTAATGTTGATGATACTCGGATTTAATTAGATTTGGTTTCTAAGAGACATTAGGTCACAGACATTTGATTCAGTGAGTGTAGTAACAAGTGCTTGTAATCACAGGTAGTGAGTGTAAAAATTGTTCAGAAATACTTTTGGGAAAAGGCGTAAAATGAAACAAACAAACAAACATCATTTTGAGTTAGAAAGTGTCAAACGTTAAGGTACACATGTATAAAAGATATAGACAGATATAAAGAAGTTTACATTAAGAGTTACAAGTCGCGTATTGAAAGACTGATTGAAATGAATGCGCGAGCTATTTTAAAGGAATTACCACAAGGCAACACGTTAAGGGTTAAATGCAAATGGACGTATCATGCAACAAGATGATAAACAGAAATGGGAAGGACCCCGTCTCAATGGCATAGTTAAATTGGCACACATTAATGTGTGTGGTTGGACAAATGATAATAGTGAGCCTAGGTCGGGTATAATTGAATCCGTTAATGCTGACATTGTGTCAATTTGCGAAACGCACTTAAAGGGGAACGATGGAATAAATGTATTGAATTATACATGGTTTGGACATAATAGAACGGAATTACACAGGAACGCTCCGAAAGCTTCTGGGGGAGTAGGTTTACTAGTGAAAAACTCTATTTGTGAAGAGTACGAATTAAATGTTATAGATAAATCGTATGACGGAATTTTAGTTGTTAAATTTGTTCACAAATCGTGTGATTATGAATTTGTCGTATGCGCATGTTATCTGCCGCAGAGGAAGAGATTCCGAGGGATTTTATTCGCTTTTAAATAGTGACAGTGACGCATTATTCTTTGTGGGTGATTATAATTCACGGATAGGTTCACTTCCGGATAGTATCAGTGGAGTAGACTCTTTACCAAACAGACAAGTTTTGGACTTTACAGTAAATCATGAATTTTTAGAATTCTTATGTGAAGCAAAATTTTGTGTTCTTAATGGTAGATTCGACGCTGCAGACGACAATTTCACATCCATATCACGAAAAGGAAAATCTGTTGTTGACTACATATGTGTACCACACGACGTTTTGAAGATATGCTCAAACTGTTCAGTCTATTGTTTACACGGATTACTAGGTGAAAGGTCGCGGTTACCAGATCATTGTCTGATATTAACGGAGTTTAGCGTGTCAAATACCGTTACAACTTACAATGAAAGACTGTGATAACGTTAGTAGCAAGAATATTCTTGCATATCAGACTGGCGTTTCCGTGAATTACAGTCAACCCGGCCCCAAGTTAACCCGGCCCCAAGTCAACCCGGCCTCAAAATTGGTCAACCCGGCCCCAAAATTGGTCAATCCGGCCTCACAGTATTTTTATTTGGTCAATGCGGCCCCAAAATTGGTCAATGCGGCCCCAAAATCGGTCATTCCGGCCCCAAAATATATATTTTCAAAGAAAATTATTTAAGTCATCTTGTTGTATGATGGAATAAAAATGATTTATTATTAATTGTACCAAATTTAACGATTATTTGCATGTTATTTCACTGTAATCCAGACAAAAAAACCCACTTACTTTATAAAATATACGTCATATTCGGTATCTTCTGTTCTTCGCGGATATGATTTTTATATAAAAAAAAAAAAAAAAACAAATATAACTTATAACTTTTTTATTTATAAACCAAATTTAACGATATATTGCATATAAAATCATTTTATTATTAATCAAGAAAAGTTAATAAAAAAATAATCAATTTATAAAATATAAGTCATATTCGGTATCTTCTGTTCGTTACGGATATGACTTTTATAGAACGTAATTCGAATATAACTTATAACTTTTTAGCTCACCTGAGCTTGCTCAGGGTGAGCTTTTAGGATCGGTGAATGTCCGTCGTCCGTCGTCCGTCCGGCCGTCCACAATTACTTGTGAACACTCTAGCGGTCGCATTTTTGCCTCAATCATCATCAAACTTGGTCAGGATGCTTATCTAGTTGAAAGCTCGGATGAGTTCGAACATGGGTCATCTCGGATGAAAAACTAGGTCACAAGAGCTAAAAATAGAAAAACCTTGTGAACACTCTAGAGGTCACATTTTTGACCCAATCATCATCAAACTTGGTCAGGATGTTTGTCTAGGTGATAGCTTGGATGAGTTCGAACATGGGTCATCTCGGATGAAAAAGTAGGTCACAGGAGCTATAAATAGAAAAACCTTGTGAACACTCTAGTGGTCACATTTTTGAACCAATCATCATCAAACTTGGTCAGAATGCTTGTCTAGTCAATTGCTTGGATGAGTTCGAACATGGGTCATCTCTGATGAAAAACTAGGTCACAGGAGCTAAAAATAGAAAAACCTTGTGAACACTCTAGTGGTCACATTTTTGACCCAATCATCATCAAACTTTGTCAGGATGCTTGTTTAGATAATAGCTCGGATGAGTTCGAATATGGGTCATCTCGGATGAAAAACTAGGTCACCGGAGCTATAAATAGAAAAACCTTGTGAACACTCTAGTGGTCACATTTTTGCATCAATCATCATCAAACTTGGTCAGGATGCTTATCTAGTTGATAGCTTGGATGAGTTCGAACATGGGTCATCTCGGATGAAAAAGTAGGTCACCAGAGCTAAAAATAGAAAAACCTTGTTAACACTTTAGCGGTCACATTTTTGCATCAATCATCATCAAACTTGATCAAGATGCTTGTCTAGGTGATAGCTCGGATGAGTTCGAACATGGGTCATCTCGGATGAAAAACTAGGTCACAGGAGCTAAAAATAGAAAAACCTTGTTAACACTCTAGTGGTCACAATTTTGACTCAATTGTCATCAAACTTGGTCAGGAAACTTGTCTAGGTCATTGCTGGGAATAAATCGAACATGGGACATTTCGGATGAAAAACTAGGTCACAGGAGCTAAAAATAGAAAAAATCTTGTTAACACTCTAGTGGCTACTGTTGTGATCCAAATATTCTGTTAATTGGTCTGAAAGTTTGTTTTGGTGATTTCTAAGTCAAGATCGAACATGGGTCATCTTGGATGAAAAACTAGGTCACACCGCCCAAATATGGAAAAACCTTGTTAACATTCTAGTGGTCACATTTTCGACTCAATTATCATCAAACTTGGTCAGGATGTTTGTCTAGGTAATTGCTTGGATGAGTTTGAAATCGCATGTGAAACTAGGTCACCGGAGCTAAAAATAGAAAAATCTTGTTAACACTCTAGTTGCTACTGTTTTGATCCAAGTATCCTGGAAATTGGTCTGAAAGTTTGTTTTGATGATTTCTAGGTCAAGTTTGAATATGTGTCACCTGGGTAAAAAACTAGGTCGCACTGCTCAAATATGGATAATCCTTGTTAACACTGTAGTGGTCACATTTTTGACTCACCTGTATTGAGACTTGGTCAGAATGCTTGTCTAGGTAATTGTTTGGATGAGTTTGATAATTCAGGTGAGCGATCTAGGGCCATCATGGCCCTCTTGTTTATTTATGGACAAAATTTAACGATATTTTGCATGTAAAATCATTTTATTATTATAAAACATCGTATCAAGAAAAAATAATAAAAAATAATTACTTTGTAAAATATTAGTGGTTATATTTTAAAGCAAAATAAATAATAAAAAAAATGGGGCCGGGTTGACCAGAAATAACATTGGTTTGGGGCCGGGTTGACCAATTTGGGGACGGGCTGACTTGGGGCCGGGTTGACTTGGGGCCGGGTTGACTTGTACCGGTTTCCGTTAGTTTTACCCATGCCGGAAATTTCATCTGGCATAGGGGGTTCCAGATGAGTCGCGTGCTGTACAATGGCACGATAAAGATGACGTCATTTTACCGTTATGAATGATTCTGTAATTCATACGCTGTTGAATGAAAGTAGTTACGGTTGTAATGATATAAATTTTCATTGAAAATAAAGATAAAGAATTTAAAATATAATGGAATATGGTAGAATATGGTAGAATATGCAAGAAAAAATATCTGACATATGTTTGCGGTTCGGATCGGAATATCCGTCCCTCGGTCACCCGCCCATGGGCGGTAACTCGGCAAGCCTCGTTACCGCCCAATGGGCGGGTCACCTCGGGACGGATATTCCGATCCGAACCGCAAAATATGACAGATATTATTATTATTAATCCGACACGATTCAACTTAAATAGGATACCTTCAGACTTTATGGGGAGTGAACTTTCTAGGACAGCATTGATAAATATAATTACTAGAATTGAACTTTGCCGAGAAACACAGTGTGATATTGACACAATTTACGACACATTTTGTGAGACACTTATAACCGAAATGAATAATACAGTGCCAAAATACAGTTCATCAAAGCACACAAGCAAACGATTCAAGAACAAAAAACCGTTCTGGGATGAAAATTACCGATTATGTAAAATATTTGATTATGTGACTAGCGCCTGTGGAGCAGATCGCTCATGTGAGGATCACATCTTTACATTAGATAGCATTATAAGGAATAATACGTCCGTAATGACAGCGTTTATTGACATCAAGAAATGCTTTGATTTCATCGATAGAGACATGATGCTATATAAACTACTCTTGAATAAAATTGATGGTAAAATATATAATTCAGTGAAAAGTATATACAATTATTCAACGTCATGTGTGCGCATTAATAATAAACTCACAGACTGGTTCATTTGTTCAAAAGGTGTGAAACAAGGATGCAATTTATCGCCGACAATTTTTGCTATCTTCGTGAATGATTTAGTTAGGGAAATCAACGACCTTGACCTAGGAGTCAAGGTGGGGGACACATCAATATCAATGCTACTATATGCGGACGATATAGTCTTGATTGCCAATTCTGAAGAAAATCTACAAACAATGTTGAATACAATGCACGACTGATGCAAGCGTTGGAGAGTCTTGATTAACTGCGAAAAATCCAAGATAATACACTTCCGGAAAGGACGAACGAGCCGCAGTGATTACCAATTCAAAATCGGAGCTAATTATCTTGAAACAGTCGACAAATATAAATACCTTGGTGTTATTTTCCATGAAAAACACGACTTTAACTACAATTGTGAAACACTTTCAAAAAGCGCGGACGGGCTCTTGGCAGCCTTATTTCAAAAGTACATGGTCTAAAACATTGTGGATTTAAAACATTTGAAAAATTATATTACTCATGTGTTGTTCCTATTTTGGATTACTGTGCTTCCGTTTAGGGTTTCAAACATTTTCAAGCGGCGGAAAATGTACAACATCGTGCGATTCGTTACTTCTTAGGCGTTCACAGATTTACACCTAAATTAGCACTGTTGGGAGAAACAGGTTGGATACCGTGCGCCTATAGAAGATGGATTCGTATTGTCCGATATTGGAATAGACTGGTTAAATTAAGTGATGATAGGATTACTAAACGAGTGTTTAATATGGATTATGATAAATCAAGCGAAAAAAGTAACTGGTGCAGTGAAGTGAAAACCATTATGTCTAACTTAGACTTATCCAACCACTTTGACAATCAAGTAGTAGATATAAGCCGAAAACTGTCCAATATGTAAAAAATTGAATTTCACAAGGCTTATATCTTACTTAAATTACTACTTTTACTATCAAATATCATGCTATCTATCGAAAAATTAGAAATAATGTATTTTTGTGCTAGAAATGTACAATATTAATGTTTTAGCAATTATCTTTTTCTTACTTGCAAAACCCTATAGGTAGCCTCTTGAACAACAAAATGTCCGTAGCATGAAATTTTCGTGTTTTGAAATATGACCAATTATGTACATGAACACAATGATATACATAAGATATACCAGTTACACAAAATGTTGAACTTACACACATACAGTATATATCAATTTACATTGGGGATTTTTACAAGAAATAATAAAAATGAAATGTTTTCAAATTTGTGTTGAATCTTGAATATTTTGAATGATTGAAGAAGGATTTATACTGACCATTTAGTGTTAAAATGATATTTTTCTTATTTTACTACAGCTATCAAGGATGAAAAATGTTGTGTAAGAATTACCATTAGTGTGAATTTTGGATATTAACGCAACAAAATGATATTTTCTTATTTTTGAATAGGTATTTGTCATACCACAGGAGTCTGGAATCGTTTTTACATATAAGCAATAAAATATAGCTGCTTTGTTTTAATTAAACAGTTAAATAGATGAGTTTGTTTTCTCTAATTATATTTATTTGAAAAGCTGACCATTACACTTACTTGAAAAGTTGACCTAACTGAAACATGACGTACACACAATTAAGCAAATCAAGTATGATTGTCATGTAAACGTATATTTAAAAAGAAAGAAAAAACGGACAATAGACAAGAAATGAAACAATCCCATAAAAATCATATCCGCTATCTTTCACTTGGAAAGCGTTAACAGAGATAAGATGTTAAGAGCTTGAAAATAGAAAATCAGTAGGCTTGGAATAATAATTAGTTAAATGAGCAAGATAACAATTATTGTTATTTTCGTAAAATTATGTAAAATGTGTAATGGGCGAAGGAAAGATGTTGCATCATTCCTCATGTTAACCTCTGAGATAAGAGGTTACATTTTACTTAATCGTTTTTTTTTTGTTGTTTTTTTTTTGTTGTTGTTTATTTCTTTTTTTTAATTGGAGAATTTTCCGCAAAATCCTGTGGTCATACAAGCTCCTTTCACTACACGTCACACTGTCTGATATTAATGTGTTACACAATTAATATTGGACTTACACATTAATATTGGACACCTACCTGTACTGTATTAAAAATACAGTACGGTCAGAACAAAGGAATGACGTTATAGTAGTAATTTAAATAATGATATAAGATCAATGACATTTAATGACATTATTATAAATGATGTATATAACATGACAAACACGGAAAAATTAGTATTTCTCATTAAAAATCACCAGAACAAAATAATAAAATTTCTTGTTAAAGCATATGTGTTAAGGAGAAATTTTCTGTATAATAGGTAATTGACTTTTAACGAGCCAATAGTGACAACATGATGATATATTGACTGTCCATTTTCTGAAATGTGATACTGTAACTTACAGATCGAGCAGCAACTTTGATCTCATTTAAATGTTCCATTTTAAAAGATATGTACTGTTCACAGTTTGTATATTTGTATAGACTTATAGGTCCAATGGGCCGGGTGTCTTTGTATGTATTCTTGTCATGTATGTGAAATGATAAATGCACAATGTCACTATAATAAACAATTTACTTACTTACTTACTTACTTACTTACTTACTTACTTACTTACTTACTTACTTACTTACTTGTATATTTTTAAGGATTTATGGCAGAATTTATTTACATTGCCTTGCAGTTACAAGCAAGTTAATGGAGTGTGCTATAGCTACAAAGAGATTCAAGAAGATGCAATCACTTTTAAGTATACAAAGGTTAGTTTATATTTACATGTACTTGTATAAATACAAAACCTATGACATGTCTTGTCCAATTATCCAGGTCCTTTTTTCAGCATATAATCCCTAAAATTTACAATAGAAACTCGCCATTTTGTGCGGAACTTGAATGTATGCTTAACCATTATATATACACACGCTCTTCAGGTCATAGAAAAAACACATGGTCATTATAGCACAGGTTTTGTGACAAGTACCAGTCATGTTGAGGATGACAGGACCTTTTGTAAACACTATTTTTTTGAAATATGTGATGTTTTCAAATTGTGTTGTGCTTGATTAATGATGAATTGTTTCGAATATATGATGGAATAATTAAAAAGTTGGAATAATTTTGCACTGTCTGGCAGTTAGATATTTTATAAGCTATTACCTGCAATTTGATTAGCCCACTTTATTTTTTTGTCCAAAGAGATACCGTGTCTGGTTCAGGGTATGATATTTTGATGTTGCATGGAAAAGTTGTGGTAAAAGCCCTATCACCGTGTGAACTAACATACGATGATAATTTTTGGCATACTACATGTACAGAATAATGATTATAATTTATCTTACCAACTTTCCTGTTTCAGGAGGTACATGTCAGATTGGTGAACATGGAGGACAGGAGATCCATTTAAAGGATTCTATAGGGTCAGTGAGGAGGGAATCAAGAGAGATAACGTCTTAAATGTGAGACTGTCAATCTGACTAACAAGGGAAGAGTGTTTCTCTCATTGGCTTAGGCATATAATGAAGAGGTATATGATTATCTAAAATTTTTTGTTTAAATTTTTTCTTAAAGGGACTCCACTGAGGTTTTGGTGGGACTGAAAATATTTTTTCCAGATAATTGTACCATTTGATGTAGGTTTAGACCACTAATCTTTGTGCAAAATTTCAGATCATTCGTGCACACCGTTTTTCCAGAATAATTATTCAAATTGTAAAAAACTGAAAAGCGTTTAAACGCTTTTAAGAAAAGCATAAAAATATGATTTTCAATTTATTTCAAAGTATATTTCTTAACTATCTTTGCATATATTACTGTTTAAAGTGCCCCAGCTCATTTATGTAAGAAATTCAAATGTTATGATTATAGACTTTTAAACCTCAGTGGAGTCCCTTTAATTATAACTTCTATTCTTTTCACGGGCATTGTAATTCAGCCTTCCTTTTCACCTCAAGACAATTCACATTTAAATACATGTATTAAATATTCACAGTAAGCAGCCTGACAAATCTAAGCTTATAAGAATCACTCAAATTTATAAATGTAAATGACTTTGAAAAAATTTAATAAGTGCCACTTAGCTAATTGATAAAAGAACTTGTGGCAGATTGATTAATTCTTTGACTTCAAACAAATTTACTTTTCCTGCTGTAGAATTGAGTTCTGCACGGATTTATAGATTCTTTCATGTGAGAAAGCTGTCCAGCTCAGTTACAGAACATTTATGGTTCTACTCGGGTTCCCATTTGTGCCTGAAATCATGCACAGAGAAGCACTTGCTGTGTTCCTCCACCAGTTAAGCTGGAAAGTGGCTATACGAGGTGCAAACCCAACAAAAAGAAGTATAGGTCTGCAATCAATTTTTTCTAACAAATACTTCAGAAAACAGAGGTGTTTGTTTGATGGAAACTGTAATAGCATTAGTAATGAAGGAAGATAGAGGTGGTCTTCTTGTAGGAAAACATGAGAGAAGTTTAGGTCCTTGGGTTGTTTAACACACCGTATTACCGGCGCCAGTGATGGCAGATCAGCCAGTGATGGCAGATCACTGAAATTTACCGCTCGGTACAGGTAGGTTATAAATTTGGTTGGTATTATTATATTACACAAATGCGGCCCATTTCATTGCTATGAAACTATTGTCCATTGACTGGAGATACTTCTAGGAAATTTTGGACTCGTTTTTCCTGTTTTTAGACTATTTTGAGCAGGTTAAAAATGACAGCTTCGGAAAAATCCGTGATAATGTCTGTTTTTTGTTCAAAATATCTCAAGTTTTGACTAAATGGCAGGATTTCGTGTTATAAATATAGACGTTCATCCATTTGGGTCACGCAAACCAAATATCTATCCCGTGAGTCTTTTTGTGTCGCCTCTACGGAGTAGTGGCGACATATAGGGATCACTTCTCCGTCGTCTGTCTGTCCGTCTGTCTGTCTGTCTGTCCGTCCGTCCGTCCGTCACAAAACTTTTCCGGACTACTCCTCATAAACTACTGGTGCAATTTCATCCAAACTTTACAGGAACGATCAGTACTAAGTCTAGTTGTGCATATTGTCAGCATTTTCCGGTTCAATGATTTTTGTCAGAGTTATGGCCCTTTAATAATTTTTAATTTTAAAGTTTGTCCGGACTACTTCTCTTATACCACTAATGCAATTTCAATGAAACTTTACAGGATTGATCTGTAGCTCAAGTCCTTGCGCATATTGCAGGGGTTTTCCGGTTGAATGATTTTTGGCCGAGTTATGGCCCTTTGATAAAAAGGTGTTTTTTTTCTGTGTGTTGCCAGATACGCAAAAGCTTGTCCGGTCTACTCCTCATAAACTACTGGTGCAATTTTATCCAAACTTTACAGGAATGATCAGTACCAAGTCTAGTTGTGCACTGTCCGTCTGTCTGTCCGTCTGTCACAAAATTTGTCCCAACATGAAATTGGCCGTCATGAGGCGACACATGTGATTACTGATCGCTCTTGTCTTGAAAGTGTTACAGACGTTCAATCTGGTCCGGTCGAAGAAAAAATGCTGCCGTTGTAGGCAGATACTTATTTTAAATGCTGCCGTCGATGGCAGAAATACCATGAAAGTGGCTAACATTCTGACAGAAAATCAAGGTCGATCTTTTATCATTTCCTCTATTATTTGCGACCTTTTAGTCGGAATTGAGACCTTAAACTATCAATTCTAATATTTTCTCAAGATAGAAAAGTTAATAATGCGGTATGTGCATCGAAAAAGCTTTTTAGCAACACGCAGTTACAATACAAAATGTGATGATTTAGTACGACCAAATTGCACGATAAGATAAGGAGTTAATTATTTTTTGTTTTCATTTGCTTATGAGTAGTCTCCCCCTTTCAGAACTTAGCGGAAAACTGAACTTAGTGTGAAAACTGTCAGTGCACGATTGTATTATGTAGGCTGCTCAGTTTTAGTATTAATATATAGAGGATATTTGTTTAGTTCAGTGTAAGATCGGAATATATTTCACCGAGTGAGCACCAAAAGGTATATTTCACGAGTGGCGCAGCCACGAGTGAAATATGAACTTTTGTTGTTCACAAGGTGAAATATATTTCGATCTTACGCTAAACTAAACAAATTTTCTTTTTATTATATGCAAATAAACGTTTTAAAAAGACATTAAATCTAATACTGAAATATTTTTTAGACACAAAAAATAACTTTAACCTTGATCATAACTTTTTGAATTCTTTGTGTATTGTCTTCATATTTGTGTATTGTCGTCATATTTGACCACAAGAACCCTTGGCTAGACCACACTATCATAAATGCTTGTTTTTTATGACTTTTGCTATTAATGACTTTACCTTTATTGTTTTTAGCTCACCTGTCACAAAGTGACAGGGTGAGCTTTTGTGATCGCTTTTCGTCCGGCGTCCGTCCGTCCGTCGTCCGTCCGTCCGTAAACTTTTGCTTTAAATGACATCTCCTCATAAACCACTGAGCCAATTTCATCCAAACTTCACAGGAATGTTCCTTTGGTGGTCACCTTTAAAAATTGTTCAAAGAATTTAATTCCATGCAGAACTCTGGTTGCCATGGCAACCAAAAGAAAAAACTTTAAATATCTTCTTTTAAAAAACCATAAGAGCTAGAGCTTAGATATTTGGCATGAAACATCTTCTAGTGAGTGTCTACCAAGTTTGTTCAAATAAAAGCCCTGGGGTCAAAATTGACCCCGCCCCTGGGGGTCATTGATTTTCCCTATATGCATATAGTAAAAACTTAAAAAATCTTCTTTTAAAGAACCGTAAGAGCTAGAGCTTAGATATTTGGCATGAAACATCTTCTAGTGAATGTCTACCAAGTTTGTTCAAATAAAAGCCCTGGGGTCAAAATTGGCCCCGTCCCAGGGGGTCATTGATTTTCCCTATATGCATATAGTAAAAACTTAAAAAATCTTCTTTTAAAGAACCCAAAGAGCTAGAGCTAAGAAATTAAGCATGAAACATCTTCTAGTGAGTGTCTACCAAGTTTGTTCAAATTAAAGCCTTGGGGTCAAAATTGGCCCCGCCCCGGGGGTCATTGATTTTCCCTATATGCATTTGGTAAAAACTTAAAAAATCTTATTTTAAAGAACCATAAGAGCTAGAGCTTAGATATTTGGCATGAAACATCTTCTAGTGAATGTCTACCAAGTTTGTTCAAATAAAAGCCCTGGGGTCAAAATTGACCCTGCCCCAGGGGGTCATAGATTTTCCCTATATGCATATAGTAAAAACTTTGAAAATCTTCTTTTAAAGAACCCAAAGAGCTAGAGCTAAGATATTTAGCATGAAACATGTTCTAAAATGTGTCTACCAAGTTTGTTCAAATAAAAGCTCTGGGGTCAAAATTGGCCCCGCCCCAGGGGGTCATTGATTTTCCCTATATGCATATAGTAAAAACTTAAAAAATCTTCTTTTAAAGAACTCAAAGAGCTAGAGCTAAGATATTTAGCATGAAACATATTCTAATGGGTGTCTACCAAGTATGTTCAAATAAAAGCCCTAGGGTCAAAACTGGCCCCGCCGGGGGGTCAAAATTGGCCCCGCCCCAGGGGGTCATTGATTTTCCCTATATGCATATAGTAAAAACTTAAAAAATCTTCTTTTAAAGAACTCAAAGAGCTAGAGCTAAGATATTTAGCATGAAACATGTTCTAATGGGTGTCTACCAAGTATGTTCAAATAAAAGCCCTAGGGTCAAAACTGGCCCCGCCGGGGGGGTCATTGATTTTCCTTATATGTGTATAGCAAAAACTTAAAAATCTTCTTTGGAAAAACCCAAATAGCTAGAGTTTAGATATTAAGCATGAAACATATTTAAGTAAATATCTACAAAGTTTGTTAAAATGAACGCCCGGGGGTCAAAACTGGCCCTGCCCCAGGGGTGTCATTGTTTTTAACTATATGTGTATAGTAAAAACTTTAAAAATCTTCTTTTAAAAAAGCCAATGAGCTAGAACTTAGATGTTTAGCATGAAACATCTTCTTATGGGTGTCTACCAAGTCTGTTCAAATAAACAAATAAAAGCCCTTGGGTAAAAATTGGCCCGGGGGTGGGGGGGCCGATATACAGGTGAGCGACCTCAGGGCCATCATGGCCCTCTTGTTTTAATGGATTGTCTTCAAACTTGAATATAATTATATTTTAGGGTAGGCCTTCAAGTTTAATCAGACTCATAAATGACCTTGATCTTGAAGGCCCAATTGTGAAAAAAATATTTGACTAACATTGGCTACAACTTTGTTATTAATGAATGGATTGACTTCATATTATAACACAAAATTCCTTCGGATGAGACTTTAATGTATATAAGACTCAAATTGACCTTGGTTCTCAAATGATCTTGACCTTCCAGGTTATATTATTGAATTTTGACATATTTTTGCTATAATTGACTGTAAGTTGGTAATTTATAAGTGGATAGATTCATTCTTTGACAGAACAACATTTTTGTCAAGAACTTCTTAAATGTTGAACTGACCTTGATACTTAAATGTCCTTGACCATCGAAGTCAAATTATTGAATTTTAGTTTAATTGTAATTATTTTGTTATCCCCCGCCGAAAAGGCGGCGGGAGATATAGAAATAGTCTCCGTCCGTCCGACTTGCCGCACTCACAGGAGAGTAATTATGTGGCTAGAGGGACAATAGGTAACTGTTCTTTCTCTTTGATGTCATTCATTCCGTAATGCTTTTATGTGGCTATTTTCTTTTGTGTGGCTAAAAAGAACAATAGAGAGAACAATAGAGTAGCCACATAATTACTCTCCTGTGAGAACGTCCGTCCGTCTGTCCGTCCTTCCGTCCGACATTTTTGTCCGGAGCATATCTCTAAAAGTATTTGAGTTATCAACTTGAAACTTCATAGGTGGATAGACCTCATTGAGGAGGAGTGCAGTGCACAAGAATGATAACTCTACCCTGCATAATTTTTGAGTTATTGCCCTTTGTTATTTTTCAAAATTAATTTTTGTCCAGAGCATAACTCAAAAGGCCTTTGAGATATCAAAATGAAACTTCATAGGTGCATAGATCTCACTCAGGAGGTGTGCAGTGCTCAAGAATGATAACTCTACCTTTCATAATTTTTGAGTTATTGCCCTTTGTTATTTTTCATACTTAATTTTTCACCCGAGTGGAGCATAACTCAAAAGTGTTTGAGATGTCAACATGAAATGTCATAGGTGGATAGATTTTATTGAGGAGGAATGCTGTGCACAAGAATGATAACTCTTCCCTGTACAATTTTTGAGTTATTGCCCTTTGTTCTTTTTCATACTATTTTGTCCGGAGCTTATCTCAAAAGTATTTGAGGTATCAACTTGAAACTTCATAGGTGGATGGATCTCATTGAGGAAGAGTGCAGTGCACAAGAATGATAACTCTACCCTGCATAATTGTTTAGTTATTGCCTTTTTTATTTTTCAAAATTAATTTTTGTCCAGAGCATAACTCAAAAGGCCTTTGAGATATCATTATGAAACTTCATAGGTGCATAGATCTAACTCAGGAGGTGTGCAGTGCACGCTACCTTTTATAATTTTTGAGTTATTGCCCTTTGTTATTTTTCATACTTAATTTTTCAATTCAATTTTTTTCTCAAAAAGTATTTGAGGTATCAACTTCATAGGTGGATGCAGCACACAAGAATGATAACCTACCCTGCATTATTTTTTTGTTATTTTCAGCCATCAGTATTCACATAGGTTTCAAATCTGTAATCACTATAGCCATCAGTTTTCATTACCAAAAGACCTCTTAAAATGGAATTATTCTGCTCTACTACATATACATTCTTCCAATGAGCAAACACATTCGGCAGGGGATGGCCATGTTGACATGGCTCTTGTTACTTTTGTACGGATTTGAGTTAGACAAAACATAACTTGCTTCCAAATAAACATGTTGAATAATCTAGATGTGACCTTGACCTTAAATTGACATTGACTGTCAAGGTCAGAGTAATAAGATTCTTTTTTTTGTATCTGGCTATAACTATGTTATTTATAAATGGATTTACTAATGGATTTATTTATTAATGGATTAGACACAACATCAGGACAGGACAGGACAGCATCTTTATGTATATCAGTTTCAAAATGCCTTTGACATTGTCAGTCAAATTATTCAATTTTCCCTGATTATCACTATAATTGGCTTAAGAAATAAGAAAAAGTTGAACATGGCCCCAGACAGACAGTGGCTCTTGTTTTAAATACCAACAATGATATAACAGGGGCCATTCTTATTAACATACTCACATGTATTATGCTTGAAAGGTTTCTACAAAAAAATGGTTTTATTTCAAAAATATTTCATTTACATATTTTTTGTACACTGATTTGAGTGTTATACAATTCTACTCACATATGTAAGTACTTTGCACGAAAATTGGTTGAATTTTTTTTTAACCAAACCTGACAAATACAAATAATAATTTTGCACTGTCTGGCAGTTAGATATTTTATAAGCTATTACCTGCAATTTGATTAGCCCACTTTATTTTTTTGTCCAAAGAGATACCGTGTCTGGTTCAGGGTATGGTATTTTGATGTTGCATGGAAAAGTTGTGGTAAAAGCCCTATCACCGTGTGAACTAACATACGATGATAATTTTTGGCATACTACATGTACAGAATAATGATTATAATTTATCTTACCAACTTTCCTGTTTCAGGAGGTACATGTCAGATTGGTGAACATGGAGGACAGGAGATCCATTTAAAGGATTCTATAGGGTCAGTGAGGAGGGAATCAAGAGAGATAACGTCTTAAATGTGAGACTGTCAATCTGACTAACAAGGGAAGAGTGTTTCTCTCATTGGCTTAGGCATATAATGAAGAGGTATATGATTATCTAAAATTTTTTGTTTAAATTTTTTCTTAAAGGGACTCCACTGAGGTTTTGGTGGGACTGAAAATATTTTTTCCAGATAATTGTACCATTTGATGTAGGTTTAGACCACTAATCTTTGTGCAAAATTTCAGATCATTCGTGCACACCGTTTTTCCAGAATAATTATTCAAATTGTAAAAAACTGAAAAGCGTTTAAACGCTTAAAAATATGATTTTCAATTTATTTCAAAGTATATTTCTTAACTATCTTTGCATATATTAAAGTGCCCCAGCTCATTTATGTAAGAAATTCAAATGTTATGATTATAGACTTTTAAACCTCAGTTGAGTCCCTTTAATTATAACTTCTATTCTTTTCACGGGCATTGTAATTCAGCCTTCCTTTTCACCTCAAGACAATTCACATTTAAATACATGTATTAAATATTCACAGTAAGCAGCCTGACAAATCTAAGCTTATAAGAATCACTCAAATTTATAAATGTAAATGACTTTGAAAAAATTTAATAAGTGCTACTTAGCTAATCGATAAAAGAACTTGGGTTGTCTGTTGCAGATTGATTAATTCTTTGACTTCAAACAAATTTACTTTCACTGCTGTAGAATTGAGTTCTGCAGGGATTTATAGATTCTTTCATGTCAGAAAGCTATCCAACTCAGTTACAGAACATTAATTGCTACTCGGGTTCCCATTTGTGCCTGAAATCATGCACAGAGAAGCACTTGCTGTGTTCCTCCACCAGTTAAGCTGGAAAGTGGCTATACGAGGTGCAAACCCAACAAAAAGAAGTATAGGTCTGCAATCAATTTTTTCTAACAAATACTTCAGAAAACAGAGGTGCTTGTTTGATGGAAACTGTAATAGCATTAGTAATGAAGGAAGATAGAGGTGGTCTTCTTATAGGAAAACATGAGAGAAGTTTAGGTCCTTGGGTTGTTTAACACACCGTATTACCGGCGCCAGTGATGGCAGATCAGCCAGTGATGGTAGATCACTGAAATTTACCGCTCGGTACAGGTAGGTTATAAATTTGGTTGGTATTATTATATTACACAAATGCGGCCCATTTCATCGCTATGAAACTATTGTCCATTGACTGGAGATACTTCTAGGTAATTTTGGACTCGTTTTTCCTGTTTTTAGACTATTTTGAGCAGGTTAAAAATGACAGCTTCGGAAAAATCCGTGATAATGTCTGTTTTTTGTTCAAAATATCTCAAGTTTTGACTAAATGGCAGGATTTCGTGTTATAAATATAGACGTTCATCCATTTGGGTCACGCAAACCAAATATCTATCCCGTGAGTCTTTTCTTGAAAGTATTACAGACGTTCAATCTGGTCCGGTCGAAGAAAAAATGCTGCCGTTGTAGGCAGATATTTATTTTAAATGCTGCCGTCGATGGCAGAAATACCATGAAAGTGGCTAACATTCTGACAGAAAATCAAGGTCAATCTTTTATCATTTCCTCTATTATTTGCGTCCTTTTAGTCGGAATTGAGACCTTAAACTATCATTTCTAATATTTTCTCAAGATAGAAAAGTTAATAATGCGGTATGTGCATCGAAAAAGCTTTTTAGCAACACGCAGTTACAATACAAAATGTGATGATTTAGTACGACCAAATTGCACGATAAGATAAGGAGTTAATTATTTTTTGTTTTCATTTGCTTATGAGTAGTCTCCCCCTTTTAGAACTTAGTGTGAAAACTGAACTTAGTGTGAAAACTGTCAGTGCACGATTGTATTATGTAGGCTGCTCAGTTTTAGTATTAATATATAGAGGATATTTGTTTAGTTCAGTGTAAGATCGGAATAATTGACTGTAAGTTGGTAATTTATAAGTGGCTAGATTCATTCTTTGACAGAGCAACATTTTTGTCCAGAACTTCTTAAATGTTGAACTGACCTTGATACTTAAATGTCCTTGACCATCGAAGTCAAATTATTGAATTTTAGTTTAATTGTAATTATTTTGTTATCCCCCGCCGAAAAGGCGGCGGGAGATATAGAAATAGTCTCCGTCCGTCCGACTTGCCGCACTTACAGGAGAGTAATTATGTGGCTAGAGGGACAATAGGTAACTGTTCTTTCTCTTTGATGTCATTCATTCCGTAATGCTTTTATGTGGCTATTTTCTTTTGTGTGGCTAAAAAGAACAATAGAGAGAACAATAGAGTAGCCACATAATTACTCTCCTGTGAGAACGTCCGTCTGTCCTTCCGTCCGACATTTTTGTCCGGAGCATATCTCTAAAAGTATTTGAGTTATCAACTTGAAACTTCATAGGTGGATGAATCTCATTGAGGAGGAGTGCAGTGCACAAGAATGATAACTCTACCCTGCATATTTTTTGAGTTATTGCCCTTTGTTATTTTTCAAAATTGATTTTTGTCCAGAGCATAACTCCAAAAGCCTATGAGATATCAATATGAAACTTCATAGGTGCATAGATCTTACTCAGGAGGTGTGCAGTGCACAAGAATGATAACTCTACCTTTCATAATTTTTGAGTTATTGCCCTTTGTTATTTTTCATACTTAATTTTTCACCTGAGTGGAGCATAACTCAAAAAGTGTTTGAGATATCAACATGAAATGTGGATAGATCTTATTGAGGAGGAATGTTGTGCGCAAGAATGATAACTCTTCCCTAACCAATTTTTGAGTTATTGCCCTTTGTTCTTTTTCATGCTATTTTGTCCAGAGCTTATCTCAAAAGTATTTGAGGTATCAACTTGAAACTTCATAGGTGGATGAATCTCATTGAGGAGGAGTGCAGTGCACAAGAATGATAACTCTACCCTGCATAATTTTTGAGTTATTGCCCTTTGTTATTTTTCAAAATTAATTTTTGTCCAGAGCATAACTCAAAAGGCCTTTGAGATATCAAAATGAAACTTCATAGGTGCTTAGATCTCACTCAGGAGGTGTGCAGTGCACAAGAATGATAACTCTACCTTTCATAATTTTTGAGTTATTGCCCTTTGTTATTTTTCATACTTAATTTTTCAATTCAATTTTTTTCTCAAAAAGTATTTGAGGTATCAACTTGAAACTTCATAGGTGGATAGATTTTACTGAGGAGGGATGCAGCACACAAGAATGATAACCTACCCTGCATTATTTTTTTGTTATTTTCAGCCATCAGTATTCACATAGGTTTCAAATCTGTAATCAGTTTTCATTACCAAAAGACCTCTTAAAATGGAATTATTCTGCTCTACATTCTTCCAATGAGCAAACACATTCGGCAGGTGATGGCCATGTTGACATGGCTCTTGTTACTTTTGTACGGATTTGAGTTAGACAAAACATAACTTGCTTCCAAATAAACATGTTGAATAATCTAGATGTGACCTTGACCTTAAATTGACATTGACTGTCAAGGTCAGAGTAATAAGATTCTTTTTTTTTGTATCTGGCTATAATTAACTATGTTATTTATAAATGGATTTACTAATGGATTTATTTATTAATGGATTAGACACAACATCAGGACAGGACAGGACAGCATCTTTATGTATATCAGTTTCAAAATGCCTTTGACCTTGTCAGTCAAATTATTCAATTTTCCCTGATTATCACTATAATTGGCTTAAGAAATAAGAAAAAGTTGAACATGGCCCCAGACAGACAGTGGCTCTTGTTTTAAATACCAACAATGATATAACAGGGGCCATTCTTATTAACATACTCACATGTATTATGCTTGAAAGGTTTCTACAAAAAAAGGGTTTTATTTTAAAAATATTACATTTACATATTTTTTGTACACTGATTTGAGTGTTATACAATTCTACTCACATATGTAAGTACTTTGCACGAAAATTGGTTGAATTTTTTTTTTACCAAACCTGACAAATACCATTTCCCAGCCAATTAAAGCAGCACACCTCCAGATTCCTGCTAATGTTCATGAAAATTTTGACAATGTTCTCAGTACATGATGTACAAGTTTGGCCATTTTTGAGGCATAAATTTCATTCTGTATCTAAAAATATGGACTTGTTCTGCTTGAAAATCTGAATGATATCAGATTGGATCACCTAAAATAGATTGCTCTACAAATCTCGAACAAGTGTATGGAACAAATTATCTCTGCTATATCTTTTGTGTTTTTACCTGAAAAAGCCTTAATGTCTCTCCGGTTGCATGTCCGTCGTATGGTATAATATAATTTATAGCATTCCAACGGATTACGGTTAATTCAAAAGTACGCAGATGTATATTATTTTCATTTGTTCGACCAAAACATAATAATAATTGATTTAGAGAAGTGATGCACAGACGTGCAAACTATCTTTATTAAGACAATAATGTCGCTATAATTTTCAATTTCTTATGATTGAGGAAGTGAAGTTTTTGACGACTGAAAAAATTGGCACCAGTCCAGTGCTATATCAAATCCCCATCATACCCCATATACATGTATAATTATGTAATTATTCATATACATGTTATATTTTGTTATATTCTTCATCTTCTTAATGATGATAGGAAGCCAGGCTTGATATTATAAAAGGCTTGGAATGGTCTGATTTAAGTGTCACTGATGCATGTCCGAACGTTTTCATGCTTGTAGTATTCTTAGGTTTCTTTACGCTGCTAAGCTGCTAACTTCACAAATTTCGAAGCGTCAGAATGAACAGAAAATAAAGTTCAATATTTTAAAAAATGAAAATCACGATATTGAAATAAGACGTGGAATGGTTAAGTATGCGCTATTGATTCATTTCCGGCGGTTTTCATGTTTGTTTTATCCTTAGATTTCTTTAGGCTGCTAGGCTGCTAACTTCACAATTTTCAAAGCGTCAGAATGAAAAAAAAAAATGTTCAATATTTTAAAATAAATATCACGATATAAAAATAAGACGTGGAATTGTCTAAGTATGTGCTACCGATTTATTTCCGATGGTTTTCATGTTTGTACCATCTTAGTTTTATTAAGGCTGCCAGGCTGCTATGTAGGAGCACATTTGTCTCGGAACACATTTGTCTTACGTAAGACTGATGCGGTCGAATTTGTCCCACATGAGACAAGTGGTACAAGTGTCTACCAGAAAAAAAACTCATTTGTGTGACGAATGTGCTCCGATTAAGTTTTTTAAGGGACAAGAAAGCACATTTGTCTCATGCTTTTTAAGGGACGTCATTTTTTTAATGAATTAGTTGTCACGTATTTTCCCACGTGAAAATTTTTTTAGGTTGACCTCATGTCAAGTAATCATCAATATGAAATTTAAAACCTAAAAAGTACAGCGGAACTATTAATTCTTATACCTCTAATTCAAGAAATTTGATTTGATTGACGTACACTGAACTGAAACGACGAATGATGAAAACGTTATGTTAGGATGGTGAAAACACGATATTACGCTGGTGGAAATACTATGGTACGATAATGAAACTGCGATGACATGATGATAAAAACTTGTCATCGAATCATCGTGTTTTCATCATCATATCATTGCGCTTTCACCATTGTACCATCATGTATCGCGGTTCAGGAAGACAAAAACAAAAACTTGTGTTCAAACTCAACACCGTAATCAGGCGATATTTGAACGATACAATATCGTGACTTGTTTCGCATCTCGCCGGAATCTTGAGTCTCGCTTCGCATCTCGTACGTCGACGCGAGACAAGAATCATTTAAGGCCATATACTTCTAAATAGTATTCCCTTATTTTCTTTGTAAAACTGATATTTTTCAAAGAGCTAGACCAATTTTAGTGAACAAATTCTTATCTAATTTTAAAGAGTTATGATAACACTGATATAAAATGATGACAAGGGGGTTAATCCATGCGCGCGCATCCTTAAAGTTCTGATACCGCGAACACTTCATCGGCCGGTATTTCGAAGAAAAACGAGTGGTGTGAAGAATTCAGAAAAGGTATGAATTTAATTTGTTTTGCAAAGAAGATGTCCTAACTTCTAGTTTTATATAGAAAATGTCTTAAAATAACTCTTCCCTGTTTTGTCAGTATTTCGCGTTGAATGCGATTTTGATTCTGGATAGTGCGTACACCCGGCGTTGAAATGTAACAGAAAATGAGCAAATATCGATTAAACTGGCTGTTTTAAACGGCTGGAAGTTATTCTGTTGTAGAATCCCTTCCAAAAATATATTTTCAACCTTCGTTCCAATTCATTTGTACTAAAAAGTATTTAAACGCACTATTTACAGAAAACAGAGATTATGATATTGCGTACACTCTAAAAAAATCCAGATACTGCGTACACATAACTATGCAATTGATAGAAAGTACATTTTATCCGAAGCAGTCTAAGGTTTATAAAATGATAAAACGGATTGCATGGGAATTATTTAAAAACTACATCCTAGAAAATGTTTAGAATTAACATTTATTTATGCAATTTGTTTAGGTATTTATGTAAAACCTGGTGAATAATTGTCTTGATAATGTTTTTATACTCTACATTTCAAAATAAATTACTTCTTACAGTCAATTTTATATCTTATTTCAGGAAATACATGTATGTCGATTTTGTGGTGAATTCTTTGCAAGTGAATCTTCTCTCAGACAGCATGAGGCACGACATCGGCAAGATGGTCCCTACAAATGTGATATAAAAAAAAAAGTGGCTTTTTCGGAGTACCTTTACAAAACACACATGCAGCGTCATTCCTCTGAACGCAAGTACGAATGTAAATGCCGTAAATCGTTCAAGACATCTCATGATTCAAAACGCCTTGAACAAAGAAAGAGCTAAACAAAGGAATTCAAATGTGATGAATGTGGCTTGGCCTTCTCTAATAATAAAGATGTTAGTGAAGATAAGGATAAAGATAAGCACGAGAATAGAAAACGTCATAAATGTGTTAATCATTCAGGTATAAATGCAATGTTTACAGACACTTCATGGGCAAAAACATGGTTAATATAAATTGCACAAGAAAGCAAATATTTGTAACTTGAACTAAAATCGCTTGCAGCAAGTTATTTCTTTGGAATGCGTTCATGTTCCACGAACTTTTATCAGTGTTTCCTTTGCCACACTTTCCACATTCTCGTGCTTATCTTTGTGATCACTAACATCTTTATTATAAGAGAAGGCCTCTTTGTTCATAGCGTTTTATATCATGAGATGTCTTGAACGATTTGCGGCATTTACATTCGTACTTGCGTTCAGAGGAATGACGCTGCATGTGTGTTTTGTAATGGTACTCCGAAAAAGCCACTTGACTACATATATCACATTTGTAGGGACCATCTTGCCGATGTCGTGCCTCATGCTGTCTGAGAGAAGATTCTCTGGCAAAGAATTCACCACAAAATTGACACACATTCATTTTCTGAAATAAGATATAAATTTGACTGTAAGAAGTAATTTATTTTGAAATGTAGAGTATAAAAACATTATCAAAATAGACAATTATTTACCAGGTTTTTATATAAACAAATTGCATCAATAAATGTTAATTCTTAACATTTTCTAGGATGTAGATTTTAAATAATTCTTCAAATGGGACACCTATGCAATCCGCTTTATCATTTATAAAAGGTTGAAAATTTATTTTTGAAAGGGATTCTACAACAGAATAACTTCCAGCCGTTTAAAACGGCCAGTTTAATCGATATTTGCTCATTTTCTGTAACATTTCAACGCCGGGTGTACGCACTATCCAGAATCAAAATCGCATTCAACGCGAAATACTGACAAAACAGGAAAGAGTTACTTCAAGACATTTTCTATATAAAAACTAGAAGTTAGGACATCTTCTTTGCAAAACAAATTAAATTCATACCTTTTCTGATTTCTTCACACCACTCGTTTTTCTTCGAAATACCGGCCGATGAGGTGTTCGCGGTATCAGAACTTTAAGGATGCGCGCGCATGGCTTAACCCCCTTGGATGAGAAAAGTGGGGTTCATGAATCTTCTAAGAAAAATTTCTAGCGTCACATTTGCTACTGTAAAATCACTTAAAAATCACACTGCTGTGACGTAAAAGAAGCACCGATACTAAAATTGAAATTCATTTTATCAAATACAACCTTTGCCCGCATTTTTTCTACCAAAATGTCATAAACATATCCATGATGAAATTTAAACAAAAGACAGATTAAATTGAGACGTCTACCGAGATACTCGAAAAGCGAAATTCCGGCACAACATGAAATTTGGGTACGATATTCTACCGTGAAATCCGCCAATGCAAGATCACGTGCCTCGCTTCGTGTCTCGGCGGAATGCTGCGTCTCGTCTGATTCTGCGAGGCCCGATATCATAATTATGGCATAACCCGGATTCATTTAGGAACTCATGCACGTTGAAAGTGCTTTTTCAATGGCGGATCTGAAAGCAGCAATTCTTGGAAAATGACGATATTTCTATATATACATTCTGATGACCACAAAAATACGTGTTGGATGGTCTTCTGATTTTCTTTCTTAGATCATTTAGGCCGAGTGATATAAAAAACAACAACACTTGTCCCTTACCGCTTTAGGTTCGACACTCACTCGGGGCGTCAAACTATACATGCGAGGAAGCTCTTCCAGGGTCCAAATGCGAAATTCCTATCCGTGTATAATAGTTATCGCGAGCGCAATCAATAACTACCCCTTTAGAACGTAATAGCTATCGCGTGCGTACGTAATAGTATCACGTGGCCACGTAATAGCAATATAAGAAAATCATATGTGCTCATATGTCACCGTATATACTACGTTGTTGTTGCTTAGAATATATCTTAAATCATTTTATAAGACTTTAAGCATCGGAAAGAAACGTGTTACAATTAATAACCGTTGACTTCAAACCACTTGCCCCTCACCGCTTAAGGTTCGAATCCCGACCGAGACTTTGGATTCTTTCATGTGAGGAAGCTATCCAGCTAGCTTATGGAACGTCGGTGGTTCTACTCAGGTGCCCGTTCGTGCCTTAAATAATATACGGAAGGGCACCTGAGGTCTTCCTCCACCAGTAAAGCTGGAACGTCGCGATGTGACGTAAAAACCCAAAACAAACAAAACAAACAATTAATAACGATAAGAATGGACTTGCTGCATATATGTTTGGGTTGGTAGAAGCTTTCAATGTCGAGCAGGGATATTAAATAAGTTAATATATGACTCCAATTCTGCATTGGCAGATTGACCGGAAGTGGCATAAAAATGGTATTTCAGAAAATACAGAAAGCCCAGAACAATTTTTATATCCGCTTTTCAGACAATTACAATTTACTAAGCAGACACAGTTTTCTTTTTAAGTAGAATTTTATGGAATGTGAGACAAAATTAATGTTCTTCGAGTCCTTTCCGTCTCCATCCGTCTCATTTCCAGTTTGTCGCACATATAATTGTTTACGAGCACATCGGTCACACCCTCGTGAGACAAATGTGCTCCGAGACAAATGTGCTCCTTCACTGCTACACCGTAGGGAACGTGTTACAGTATCGCTTTTTCCGGTTACAGTATAGAATTTTAAAGATGGAGGATTATTTGTGGGAGGACAGGTATCCGGTCCATACTACAAGTAATTTAGTTTCTAAAAGATGTAAAAGTAAATGACCTGTTGAACCTATTGTTAGGCTGTCGCACGATCGTCACTCGAAAGTGCGACAATCTTACGACAGTCTTTACAAATTGCCTCTAGTCACTGATTTTCTTAAGTAGTCTTAATTATTACATGCTTTTCGGTGGTTTATAGAAATATATCAGTGAAATAAAAACTGATAATTCACTGTTTTAAACAGTGAAATTATCAATTTGATAATTTCACTGTTTTGAATATTTGCGCCCGGTACGTTGTTTCAGTAAAATACAAGCGTGCACCGTACTAGAAACCAACGTGACGTCGTAAATGACGTCACGTTGTATTATTATTTGGCGCCCTTTTCATTTAGTACTATGTTAAAATGTCTTTTTAAACGTTTCTTTGCATATAATAAAAAGAAAATTTGTTTAGTTTAGTGTAAGATCGAAATATATTTCACCTCGTGAACACCAAAAGTTCATATTTCACTCGTGGCTGCGCCACTCGTGAAATATACCTTTTGGTGCTCACTCGGTGAAATATATTTCGATCTTACACTGAACTAAACAAATATCCTCTATGTAATCGTGTGATGGTCATACGACAAGTTGTAGGTGATCGCATGACAGGTCACGGGTAGTCGTAAGTAATCCCAGGCAATCTTTAGACGATCGTACGTTTGCTGATGACCTGTCGTGCGATTGTCAATGATGATTGGTCGCACTATAATCGCAGAAGTAAAGTTAAATCTTTTCAAAGAGGGCTTGGTCGCAGACAATCACCAATGATCGTCGGTTTTTACACGTCGCCGGTAGTTGCAAGAAATCGTAAGCTCTAGTGTGACTGGGGTTTAAACTGTAACCGAAATCTGGGTATAAACTGTAACAAAATTTGATCAAAGTCGCTAGGGTCTATGCTGTAACCCAGCAAAATTCACCTCGCTCTATACATTGTTAATTTTTTCAATTGCATTTGACAAACAGGAAAATAGGTTTAACTGGTCATTTACTTTTATAATCGTTTCTAAACACAAAGGACTAACGTCTATGCATGCATAAATAATGTCGGAATGGAAGAAAATAGTTACATTTTCCTTATTAATAAATGGTGTCACATCCAAGGATTTCTATCAGAGTCATCCAATCATATTCAGTAGAATCAACCATTACTTGCAAAATGATGTGACGTAATCGTATACGCACTGTTGATTTAATATGATGTTAGGCGTTGGTCACGCTTACATATACAAAATGTACGTTCTACAAGTTGAGAATATTAAGCATTCTTTTATATAGCGTACATCGAAACGTAGCCTAAACATTTTATTTATTTTTCGCATATTTTAAAAGAAATATGCAAACAGATGTACTAACTATTATTTATTGAAATTACGAGATAAACATTACCAATAGTTCGGCCGCAGGCCGTCTGTTTTCGGTTCGACTTCCTGTAAAATTTAAATGGAAGAACAGAATGTATAAATGTACACGTATTAGCTTTTCCAAAAATGATTGGAATCGCCGTTCAGGGTTAGCATATATAGTAATGATTTTTCTTTCTTGCCTAATACCCTTTTCATCCGCATTCAAATATAGTTTGGATGCAGTGAAAATTATATTTGGTGTTTATGAAATATATTGACTCCCTAATGACAAAGGTATATCTATATTTAGCCCCATGCTATTGATCAGCTAGCCCCGCCTAAATTCACCTGGCATCACTCGTCTGCAGTATCATTAGTAACCGATTAAGAGACCGAACAACTGCGTTGTTAAATCTCTCTCTACCACCCATGCTGCCCAGTTACTATTATATAGAGGATAATAATAATAATAATAATAATAATAATAATAATAATAATAATAATAATAATAATAATAATATCTTTATTTAAAGGTTACACATTAAGAACATACAATAACAATCATATATATCTCATTTCCAATGTGGCCTTCTGAAATAGAAAAAAACAATATATTTATTCATTCATTCTCACTCATTCATTCATATGAACATCAAGATATGCTTTGTATTTTTCTTTAAAACATTTAAGGTTATTAACAATACGAATATTTAAAGGTATATTGTTCCAAATGTTCATGCCATAATAAGAAATACATACCACGACACTCGATAATGCGAAGCGACAATACGTCAAAACGATACGACGCTCGACAATGCGAAGTGACACTTGACATCGCGATGCGATATTTTTTATCATAAAATTGTCGCGCTATATATTTTTTCGTTTGAGAGAAATATGGAATATATTTTCACAAAACATGATGAGTGAAAATATATACCTTTTCACGAAAAACGAAAAAATAACCTTTTTATTTAATTTCATTATCAAAGAAAAATGGTTACGAACCCCTTTGCTTGCTAACGCAACTGCAATTGTACAGCGCGCATATTTAGCGCTACATTGTGACGTCACGTAAGAATTGGTGTTCGGATTTATTTTCTTAGTTAGAAAACTTTCTATCGTTCTAGATACTAGTAGTTTTCAAAACAAAATTCAACAAAAAAGTTGTTTTGTAATTATCAGATTTTTCAAACAAAATGGCGAAAGAAGTCCCTCAAAATAATATGAGTTTTGACTCCGCCCTCTTTCATATTTATATTTCATATTTATGTCTAAAAAATATGAAATATATTTGATTGATATTTGACCATATTTCACGGGTAAAATTAAATAATGTTTTGATATTTTTCACCGCGGCACTCGACAATGCAAAGCGACACGCGACAAGGTGAAGCAACACTCGGCAATGCGAAGCGACATTTTGAATACATTCACTTTACTGAAATGTGCACATGTGAAATGGAAATACTTTTTCAAAAGATGTATCATTATTTTTGTTTGACAGTACATTTTGCATTTTGACTCGTACATCTTACATTCTGACTTTTAAATGTTGCTTTCTTACATCACGGGGGAGGAAGTGTTACACGAAGGATGGAGTTCTTATGATAACTTGTTTGGAGTTCTTATGATAACTGTCACGGAGTTCCAGGAAAACGTTACGGATTTCTGTGGAAAACTTTTCTATATACTTGGAGAACTCGCGTAAATAATGGTTATTTTTAACTTTAAATGGGGAGTTTGAGGTGCTAAATTTAACTTTGATAATTAAGCTTGCCCTACATATTGTATTTTGTTTCAGAAAAAATATTTTAGTCCATATTTCGCCGCCCTTTTAAAAAAAATCTGGCAGTTTTGAGAAAAATTACCAAATTACTTGCTAATTCGTACATACTTTTCATTTGTGATCTTCGTCGTTGCTATATACATAATCACCTAATTATTATGGAGAGTTGCAAACTTAAAGCCAAGGCTAATAAATTTATACCCGATTTTTCAAATGTTACGGAGTTCTTGCGATAACTCAAAATATGTCCTGGAGTTCTTATGATAACTTTTGTTACTGCCAGTATGTTTTTGTGCTTAATCACGGCACGTTTAAGCGTATTTTATTAGTCAATAAGTGTGTAAATCATTATGAAGCATAGTACGCTTATCATTTGCACAAAAATTTGGTTATATAACGTTGGTTTTGATCGTGTTTTTCAGTTCAATAGATATTTTTCTTACCTCCGTTTCTTGTGTTTTTTTTTGTGTTTGTTTTGGTCTTTTTGTGTGTGTGTGTGTTTTTTATTTTATTGGAATGACTGTAAACATACTTGATGTAGAGCATTTACTTACAGGATAAAAAGACGCTTTGAATTTAATACTCAAGCATGATTTCGTCATATACTAGTATACATTATTCCTGGCAGTTTTAGAGAACATTTAGAACAATTTCTAAAAGGTATCAGTTTTTTGTCATAGAAACGTATAAAGTTCTATGACAATGATATGACGATAGAAAGTAAGTCTTCAATAAGATATGTGAGTCACCGTAAGTCATGCCGTTTATCGACCCTGTTCCTTTCTCTATTAAATCCAATGTAGCATCACGTGACGTACAGCAATCTCCATATTTCGGAAAATTACTGCATACATTTTTCTTATCAAAGTTGGAGTCGTAGTTGTGGAAATTTTGCAACAACTTTTGCTGTAATTGATTTACAAAAATATATTGTCGAACTTCTTTCGCTCGAACCCGTAGGGCACGTGCAAATCTGTCGAAGAGATCGGTAGTAATCGGTTGATTTTTTATGCATAAAAAGATCATACATTTCGGGTGCATGGGTGTGAAGAGTATCCCGGTTACATACGATACATGGTATATTATGATACAATTTACTTAGCCGCTTTTGAGCCCAACTACTTATTGTCTGCTTTAGAAAGGCGGTTGCTTAAAACTTGTAACTGAGAAAAATGGTAAGTTTTAAACAAATTTTCCTTGGCAGTTTAAGCCATGTTACTGCTGAATACAGGTGACCGCTGATTCAGGTTTTCCTGAAGATTTTTGTTTGTTTGTTTCATTTTACGCCTTTTCCCAACAGTATTTCAGTCATAGTGGCGGGTAGTTTCCTAACCATCGTTCCTGGAAAGTTACACCAGTACTAGACTACCTTCCTCCGTGCTAAACTACCAAAGCATCTCCCGGGGATCGAACCCACGTCAGAGAGGTAACTGGATTAGAAGTCATCGATTCAAACCCCTCGACCACGGAGGCGGTCGTTCCTGAAGATAGCTTAGCAACTGTTTATCCTATATAGACTGTACACCAAAGCAGTTTCATGTCTTCTCCAGATATATTGAATGATCGTGTTTTAATTTTGCCACATGGCCTCAATGTTGCATTTGCGGAAACTTATGACATAAAACTTTTGTTGACAGAAACATTTAGTGCATTCGTTGGGTTTTATAATGTCAATATGATTTCGCATAAATTTAATAAGGAACTAAAACACGATCAAAACCAACGTTATATAACCAAACTTTTGTGCAAATGATAAGCGTACTATGCTTCATAATGATTTATACACTTATTGACTAATAAAATACGCTTAAATGTGCCGTCATTAAGCACAAGAAACACACTGGCAGTAACAAAAGTTATCATAAGAACTCCAGGACATATTTTGAGTTATCACAAGAACTCCATAACATTAGAAAAATCGGGTATACATTTATTAGCCCGGGCTTTATGTTTGCAACTCTCCACTATAATTAGGTGATTATGTATAGCAACGAAGAAGATCACAAATGAAAAGGTCAATATGTACGAATTAGCAAGTAATTTGGAAATTTTTCTCAAAACTACCAGATTTTTTTTAAAGGTCGACGAAATATGGACTAAAAGATTTTTTCTGAAACATAATTCAATAGGTAGGGCAAGCTTAATTATCAAAGTTTAATTTAGCACCTCAAACTCCCCATTTAAAGTTAAAAATAACCATTATTTACGCGAGTTCTCCAAGTATATAGAAAAGTTTTCCACAGAAATCCGTAACGTTTTCCAGGAACTCCGTGACAGTTATCATAAGAACTCCAAACAAGTTATCATAAGAACTCCATCCTTCGTGTAACACTTCCTCCCCCGTGTACATGCACATTATGCTTTCTGCTTTGGTGATCTCGTTATTTAACGATCAATTATTATTCATTTGTTGATCTGGCATATTAATTTAATAACTTTACCTGCAAGCTTGAATGACGAATGTCATAAGGAAGAATGACGCATAGCCGAAAGCCGAATGCACCAAGCATAATACGACGCGACATCTGGTGTAATAATATGTGACACACAAATTATGCTAACAGGTGGCGCTACAGTTATATTCTCATTGCGGTTCGGATTCAGTTTACCAAGTTACGTCCCTTTGTTTTAAAATTTCCATTTCCACTATGGAAGAAATAAGGTAAACATAAATACAAAACGATTTAACCAATATTTGTATTTACAAAAATGTATCAATTACTGAAACTACGTGGGTCAAATTATATTTCCAGCTGACAATGACAAGTTGTACATTTATAGAATTATTTTTTTTATCAACAAAATAATTATAAATAAGAACAGTTGTTCAAAGTGCTTGCCCAAGCACTTTGAACAACTGTTCTTATTTATAATTATTTTGTAATAAAAAAAACTTCTTAGTTAAATATTTCATTCTCTTGAAAAGTTCCTAATTTTTGACATGACTTAATTCCAATACCTGTGACCATCCACAACATTTAAATGTTTTTTATTAATTAGGACATTTCTTGTCTATTTTCAAACTAAATTTGTACACACATTGTTAGACTTTTTTAAATTAAACTTGTCAAAAAAAAGTCATTTTTCACTAAGTTGAAATTATTTACTAAGATGCTTTATGAATACGGCCCCAGGTTCTTGTTCACAGTGTCAGCTCAAAACTGAATCAACATCAACCGAAACAAATAAAATAGAAATAAGGGACATAACTATTTTGATCGATATTCCAGATACTCGTATATTTTCGGTAATTTCCGTATGGTTCCGTACATGTTTCCGAAGTTGTTGTATTGCACACAGTGCGTGCTTCCATGATTTATTTATTTTTGCTTCACTAAAGGTTTTCTTATTACTGTCAAACAATCCTATCCTCCCATGCATGCACTGGTTTCCAAGTCAGATGTCAGTGAATGAGGCTTCGTCTTGAGACTACTGCATCATCTAAATACACATCTAGCTGAACTGCATGAGCATCTAGAGGTTTATATTTAAAATGCATTATCCAGCGACTTACAAAATTTATTTATTGACCCATAAGCAACAACATTAGGGAAAAGCTGTGTTACTATGATGTCAATAATTGGAATTTGTTTTCATAATGACATTGTTAAGGATTAAAACTTAATAATCACACAAGTACAATTATGAAAATGGCATTGGATTTTTCAATGTTTAGCTTCATAATGGCCATGTCAAACATTCAGTCAGAATGTCTGAATCTTATAACGGCCGACTTTTCTCGTAATGGATGTGTTTTTTCATAATGGCTGAGTTTTCTATCCATGTCATAGTGAAAATGTATCAGCTCTGAATTTGAAGTGCTACTGCGCCCAATATTGCACAGTTAATTAATAATGCATATTGAAGTGTTTTCGTTGGCAGTAACATGTATCGCCCTGTGACTTTGTCATCATAGTAATGACTTCAAATTCTGCTAAATGCTCGTTTTATTTTCTTCACAAGAGTTTATGAATATGAAAATATGAAATATTAACATTAATAAAAATCCATTATATTATGCAAACGTTTTGGCTTTCTTTTCTTAATAACAGTAACTTGTACTTTGAGCCGGCACAAAGAAGGTTACGACAAAGCGTTCTACTGTGATGTCAGCCAAACAGATAAATTACAACATGGACAGGCTAAAATTGTCAAAGACTTTTGTAATTGTAACCCTCCATTACTACTGCTACATGAAATTATACGTACCGAATTCATATAAAAAAGTTTGTATTATCACGCGCATGCGATACATTTATTTTAATACAAACAAAAATATTTGAATACTAAACTAAATATTTCATATTTGCATAGATTATATAAATCAGAAAACAACATATTTCCAAAAATGTATCAATTACTGAAACTACGTGGGTCAAATTATATTTCCAGCTGACAATGACAAGTTGTACATTTATAGAATTATTTTTTGTTAATAATTTAAGGTAAATTTAAATAAATATCTATATTTTAATAATAACGAAATCTAGGAATCAATGGCAAATACTTAGGATAATCAAAAATATGTATGCCTCTGTTAAACATGTATCAAGGGATGTAACTCTTTCTCTGATTATTTTGAATGCGTGGTCGGTCTAAAGCAAGGCGATGTTCTCTCCCCTTTTTTATTTTCTCTATTTTTAGAAGATCTTCAACTATTTTTGAATGTGTGGTTTAAATATTGAAGAAATCCTGCTAGTCATCATGTTGTTTGCTGATGACATGGTGCTTTTTGGTAATACTCCCGTTGAAGCTTGCCTTGTCAAAATTATATTGTGATCGCAGCTGGGGTCTTATTGTCAATACTGAAAAAAACCAAGGTTGTGGTTTTCCGCAAACGAGGTTATATAAAACCCAACGAGCACTGACATTACGCGAACTCCTCTCTTGAAGTTGTCGATAATTTCAATTACCTAATAATTTTAATTACCTTGGGACGGTGTTTTCTTACAACGGCTCTTTTTAAGTAAACCAAGACACACTAATTGGTAAATGCTTAAAGGCTGTAATGTAATGTAATGATGATTAATTTAAAGAATGTTAGTATCGCGCCTTCAATTCAATGTCAATTGTTTGACGCTTTTGTAGGCTCGATCCTTAACTATACTTGTGAAGTTTGGGGCTATGGTACTTTTTATAATATTGAAAAAGTCCATCTCAATTTTTGTAGGCATTCTTAAATCTTTATATAATTCGCGTGTATATTTTCTGTTTTATCAGCTCTATTCATATCCCATATTTCACATCCATAACATAAAATCGGTTTAATTAACTTGTATAAACAATTCAATTTTTTGTATATAGATATCAATATCTATATAAGTAAAATTCTGTAAGTATTGTTTCATTTTGAAAATAGCTTTTAATGCTTGACCTGACATATGTGTGTTCGAAAGATCCCCCACAAGAAAACACTATACCAAGATATGTACCAAGATATATTCACTATTTCAATTTCAGACCCATTCAGACCACACTGAAAGACTTTTCTAACGCAACACTTGTGCTTTTTAGTGTAATTATGGTATTGGTGAAATTAAGAATCAAATAAATGAGCACTTGACGTGCTTTTTGATGTATTGTAAAAATTTTATTGTAGTCGATGAATGGAAAAGTATAAAATTTAACAAGACTACAAGTTGTTACATTTGTTGAGAATAAATCACAACACAACGATGTGAAATGATCGTTTTATCACAGAATGAGTAAAACATAATATTATTCAGTTTATATCCAATATGTCCTCCCTGAGCTTGTATCACTTTCATACACCTCTGTCTCATGGACATTACATAATTCTTCAGAAATCGCTGTGGAATGTTCCTCCATTCCTGCACCAGGGCTCCAACTCTCGGAACCTACTTCCGGGGTTGAACCGCTCGCCTGCGCACACGCCTATTCAACTCATCCCACAGGTGTTTAATAACATTCAAATCTGGAGACTTGGACGGCCATGGTAGCTGCTGAATGTTTTGCTGGTTGTAGTAGGTTCCGGGTGGCATGTGCTGTGTGTGCCGGTGCGCAGTTGTGCATAAGTATCATACCCCGTCCACCAGCTTGAAGATGAGGAATAGTGACAGGAATAAGAACGTCCTGTTCTGGTCGCGGAGACGCCTGATAACAGTCTTGCTACTAATGCCATGTTGTACAACTGTTGTTAATGCAGGCAGTCTTAAATCGGTTTTGAAGATGACTTGCAATAATCTGGGCATCTTGTACAGGTGTTGTGACCCTTCCACGAGGCTGCCGCCGCTCGTCCTCAATTCGGCGTTGGTACTTTAACAGAAGTCTGGCTATGACAGACACATTTCTGCCAAAAACTGCCGCCGCCTGAAAATATACAAACAAGAGTGGTCTTTTTTTTCTTCTATAAAGTAAATATTATGCAAATTATTTATTATATCAGAAATATCATAAATAAAGCAGTATTAACTTGGCATTATTAGTATTTAAAAATATTTCACAAACTTACCTCTCTGGCTTGAATGACCTGCCTGAAGCATGCCGATTGCGCGTGCGAGCTCTTGTAATTGAAAATGAACCATTTTACGTTTTACAGGATATCTATGATTTTTCAATGTTGCTAACTCAATACTATAGTTATATTGAAATAAAATCGAAAAGGTTTGCCAAAATCGTTTTCGTCCTATAGAACGTGCGGAACCGATAATCCGTCATGAATGTAGTAAAATATAAGTAAGATATCTTGAACTGTTTTTGTGAAATACGAATTAAAAAAGTGTTGCGTTAGAAAAGACTTTCAGTGTACATAGCTCTCCATCCTTTCTGAAAATCACTTTTGCTTCATTAATATTTACGATAAGTTCACAATAATCTTTTAAAATATCCATGCCTTTTTGGTTTCGGCTATTATCACAATATCGTCTGCGCATAAAAGAAGAAAAAAATATTTAAAAAAAACGGTCTCTATGCCTTTAAATCCTTCACGTAAAAGTGTATCTTCGTTTACACTGCGCCACTCGTGAAATATACCTTTTGGTGCTCACTCGGTGATTTATAGGGAGATAAAAATCGTTTGCATGAATTGAAAAAAGAAAGTGAGATAAGCAATCACCCTGACGGACACCAAAAGAACATAAAAAGCTTTCACTCAAAGTGTTGTTTTGAGAATTCACCCTAAACTTCACATTTTGATACATAGATCTTAAAACAGTAAGAATCTTTCCTCGGACACAAATATGAATCAGCTTTAACCAAATGTTCTCTCGCACTAATGAGTCAAAGGCTTTGGTAAAATCTACAAAACATGCGTATATTTTCATTTTAAATATGATAAATTAATTCATGTAAAACAAAAACGTTGTCAATTGTGCCCATATGTGACATTAAGCCTGCCTGTGATTCTATATACACTTGATATTTTTCCGCCCATTTATTCAATCTATTTTTAAAAACTTTACCCAAAAGAGTTATTTCCCTGTAATTCTCTGGGTAAATTAGGGTCCTTTTTTTAAATAGCGGAATAATAAAACCTTCCGACCATACAGAAGGAAAATTACCAGTGTTCAGTTACTTATTGAATAACGCTTGTATCTATGAGACAAAATGAATACTGTATTTAAAAAATTCATTTATGTAAAGATCTGGTCCTCCAGATCTATCTTCTCGCAATTCCTTTGATGATTTCATCTTTCGACTATTATTAAGTACTTTGTGTATTTAAAAGCTTCCAGTATTCTTTTGCGTTTTTATTCCGCAATGATGAAAGTTTGCGCGTGATACGCGTAAATGCTTTATAATCATTTCTAGTTCTTGTCATCTATATTCTATTGATGTCCGAGTTTTCTTCACGATATTTATTTAAAGATTCATTTTCTTGCATACGTTGTCACACCATTCCTTTTTAAATTTACTATTTTATATTTTTCGACCCGTTACTTGAAAATGGTTGACAAACACATTGAAATGTTTGGTTCAATTCAGATAAATTTGCATCAATTTACCATTATTTAATTTTAAATCGTGACATTTACGTTGGAAATCATGCCCGTTTGAAGAAGAAATGAATTCTTAATGAGCTGAATGAGAATGAGTTAAAACTAGGATCCCATCTATATAGATGGGATCCTAGTTTTAACTCATTCTCATTCATCAATTTTCTCTAAGTCCGATTCTCGACTATTATTAATACCGTTAGGCACATTACAAGTATCTATTGACGATCGCAATGTGAAATTAATCGCGCAATGATCCGATAAGATATTGGGCATATCAATATAAAACCGATTAAATAGATTCATCAAGTCCGTATTACATAGAACATAATCAACAACACTATTGTCATTTTGCTTAATACATGTAAAATTTCCGAAGTACTTATCTGTCCCTACTCTTCCGTTCATAATTCTTATACCAGTAGATTTACAAAAATGTATAAGTAATTTTCCATTTTCATTTAATGTTTTATCTTGTAAACACCTCGTTTCAAAAACGTTTTATGCTTTGTTTGTTTGTTTCACCCGGTAGTTTCTGAACCATCGTTCCTGGAGAGCTACACCAGTATTAGACTACCTTCCTCCGTGCTTAACTACCCATGCCAGAGAGGTTACTGGATTAGAAGTCATTGACTCTAACCCCTCGACCACGGAGGCGGTACATGTGGCATTATATTTAATATTGAAGGTATATTTCTCACTATATTATTTAACCTTGGGACATTTTTGCCAAAGTTCGCATTATATATAAGTTGACAAACAATTTACAAACACTACTTTCAACTAATTTCTACAATACAAAGTGCGTGACATATCATATAAGACAAACATCTTGTTTGCTACTTAAAATCTTATTCCAAAGGCTCTACTGTTGTATAATTAGGAATATTACCTTTATCTAAAGTAGAGTTTTGTGCCTTTGGAATAAGATTTTAAGTAGCAAACAAGATGTTTGTCTTTATATGATATGTCACGCTTCCTATTTTCAATTCTCCTGTGTAGACATTTTCAAATTATCTTTATTTGATGATGTAGCATCTTTGTTTCACACTGATAAAGAAGAGCGTAATTTTATAATTATGACCGGCGGAAAATGTCTTTTTTTACAAAAGCAAGTTAATTGTTCTACCAGACGACTTAATGCATTAAACTTGAATCGAATGACAATATACGGATTGCCTATCAAATTGTTAGTGGAAGTGTTAAATTCAACGCCTGCATGTTTGTTCTCTGTCAGCAGTCCGCTTAATAACTCTATAGCTTCATTGTGTGTATTTTTATTTCTTGTTAAATGTGTTTATGACTAAGTGGATCAGATCTTTATAATTGGTGTTCTCATATGTTATAAGACCAGGAACCCGGATAAATTTGTGGTGGATAAGTGCCGTTGAAGCGTAAATACTGTTTGGTGCCCAGCTGTAATCAGGCATTTGGTATGCACCAGAAGTAGTTACTTATGCGTAACCTGGGGATAAGGACGCTGTCCGTATTGAGGCGCAGTAGAATATTGAATTGTTGAAGAATGGCAAGACATTTGCTCGAACTGCGGCGGACATATTCCAAACCATTGAGAATGCTAATCATACAATATCACAGGTGGAGATGTTGTTTTTGTAGAAATAGGATGACTATTCGCAGCACTGCTGGTGGGATCATACGAATGATTGTCATCATTTGACATTGGTTCCACAGATGTGTTTCTTATCATGTTCTGTGACAACTGTGTAAGATTGTCAGCAACTTGCGTTCGTCTTGAAGCACGGTTGGTCAACTGATCACCACGTGCCTTTTTACTCCCTGATGGTTTCCTTTGTCGCGGCATTTCTAGCAGAAACCAGAAAATACCATTCGAATGAATAAATTCAAAAATGTACTGAATAAGTAAGTATTCATAATGAAAATAACAGATAAAGTATTTTTGTAAGAGCACTAAAACGAAGACCTACTTCGCCAAAATCCAAGACAGAGAGAATGTCTCCACGCGCCTTCCTGGTGACGAAGTAAATAATGACGTAGATACAGGTGGTCAGAACCTACATGCCCGGAAGAGTTGCCTCCTATAAGACTCCGGATAAATTGCTTGAAATATCTGTACTTATGTTAAACCGATTAGGCAAGGCAGGTCGTGTTTCATGAGTTACACATGTATAACACTTATTTTATCAATACGGATTTGGCTATGTTTGGATTGCAAATGAAGTAGGCAATCACGCGGTTTTATGCAGATACTAAAGGATTGTGCATACCAGAACATTTAAGTGAGATCGAGAACTCTACCAAATCATTTTAAAGCATAATGGTTAGCTGCTCCGTTAACTAATGAGTTATTTACCCATTAGTGATAATAAAACTGACAGCATTTTCTCATTAACAAGAAAGTGAAAGCTTTTGAATAAAGGGAATCATTTAATTCAAACTAACCTACATATACAACTTTTTTTTTGGTCAAATATCTTCCTAATTAAAATATATTGATATGTTTATTTTCTATATATGATATGTACATTTTCTATATAATATGTATGATATGAATTTGATTTAAGAAAAATGAAAAACGACGCTACTCTATAACTAAAGTTGATGCCATTTTGAATGTAATTTGGGTCGGAGGTCTTATAATGCAATAAGTTTTTGATGTTGTTGTTGTTCTAAAAGTTTACATGCAGGTTCGATAAGAAATATATAACATACAATTATGTGAGATCACATCTTCATCTGCTTTTGAACTACCTAGTCATGCGGTAAAGTTTACGAAAACACGTCATTACTATTATTTTTTAAATTCCTTTTTTTAAAAAAGAAAGAAATTATGACGTTTTTTTGTTGACAAAACGTGTTTTTGATTTTAATGTACAAGCACGTAGCATGATTTCTTGGAGTAACTGACGTCATTCATTTAAATTTTGACATCATCGTAGCACACATGATTTATGAATCCAGCGGCAGCATAATATAAAAACAGTTAAAAAAAGTTATGCGTGTGTCTCAATTTTTTTTTCAAATGATAAATTTTTATCAAAATGATAAACAAGCTAGAGGAAATGACTCATTCATAGGTTTTTGACATCGGGTTTTTTTTGCACACTGGATTCTTGAAATGCCAGTCCGGTACGCAACTGGTGCCTATGATATTTATCAACTTTAAGGGCGAAATAAATGCTTAAAATTTTATAACCTGCATGTGGAGTGAAAATTCCATGGAATCACGTTGACGCCGAAATGCTGTCGTGACTTTGCGCCGCTATCTTTTTCACTGCATAATTTCAAATTGTTGTGACTTGGAACCGCATATCATAAAATGTATGAAATTTTGCATGTAAAAGGAAATGCATTTAATTTACAGTATATATATTTAGATTTTAAAACGCTACAGTCTGTGTTTTTATAGAAGTTGTATGCGAACAATCTGAAAAGAACTTTGGTGGACGATGTAATTTTCATACTGGTATTCTGATTTATAAAGCTTGTAATAAGGTATCCCCATCATATATTTAAAATGGTGACTTTTTCGAGCAATGAAACTCGCAATTTAAGATCAGCATTACATAATGACATATATATGACACCCAACAAACTATGATAAAAAACTTTTTGTTTACATTGGTGCAATGATTTTGGAATAGAATACCATTCAATATCCGTGTTTCTAATTCTCTGACATCTTATGAAGCAGATCAAATAAAGAAATTATCATCATTATCATCATCATCATTATTATTATTATTATTATAATTATTATTATTATTATTATTATTATTATTATTATTATTATTATTATTATTATTATTATTATGAACCTCGTATTTATACAATATCTTATATTAAACTAAAATGAAGGGAATTAACCTTACTATGTTGAGATTTTTTAGATTTTACTCAAATTGTGAATGAACATATGGAGTTTTGCGGACATACAGCTTATATTTCATATATGAAATATAGTGTAAGCAAAAGACACAATTCATTGTAGAAAAATGTACAATGTAGAAAAATCAATGAGACCTCATTTGTTTTTATAACAGACTGCCGTACTCGTGTCTCTTAAAATTAAGCAGACGTCATATTGAATGCAATAAACTGGAAATTGCGATCAACTATAGCTGTTACTTTACTTGGACAGTATGAACTGTGAAAAGTGAAATAATTATTTGTAAATATTGCTTTTCTATGATATATCACAGACACAAACTTTTGTTGTAAAATCTAAATAAATAAATAAATAAATAAATGTCACCTGCAAATGATTAAATCACTGATCATTATCTATGGTCACAACTTTTATTGCATTACACCTTTCAAACAAGTATAAGAGATGATATAAAATAGTCGTAAGTGTCAGTCTAAATTTTCTGAACGAGTTGAATGAAATTATATTATTAAAAGTTGTTTCAACAAAATAAATCAAGCTAAACATTATTTTCGAAGTTGGCAGCCTTAAGAAAACTAAGAATATGAACATGAAATCGGAAATAGTTAATGGTCTACATGGAATGGTCTACCATTCCACGCCTTTTTTCAATATCGTGACACGATTTTCCCTAACCGTTAAATGTCGCATCACCACCATAAAATGTCGCAATATCTAAATTAATGTACAAAAACTGGTATTATGTTAATATAAAGGTTATGTTAGTGAACTGGGATTTGCTGTGATGGCTAAGATATGGGTTTGTCCCAGAAAGATGCAATTAAAATTCAATTTTAGATCAGTATTTTTATATTGCGTGCCAGCCTTTCATCTACAAGCATGTTTGATAGATTTTACTACCAAGGTAAATTGGATTAGTTTTATAATTTCATTGATGCAAACAAATCTGATTAGGTTTTTGCTCTTTTCTCTTCTCGTTTTCTTTCATTTCCAGTAAAAAAAAGAACTATTATGACCAGTTCAAAATGCTTTTCATGACAAGAGTATGCCTTTTAACTTCTCCACCTAAATCATCTAGATAGCGAAGGAGAATGGCAATTTACATATTTTATTGGTCTAACCTGGCGGGATGATGATTATACAAGATAATACTTATATGTATAAATAATATATAGAGGATATTTGTGTACGCTGGTATTTCACTGAAACAACGGAAGGGGCTTAAATTCAAAACAGTGAGATTATCAAAGTGGTAATTTCACTGTTTCAAACAGTGAAATTAGCAGTTTTATATCACTGATATATTGCTATAAACCACCGAAAAGCATGTAATAAATAAATAATATTTTTTTATTCTAGTACTTTGGTTCTTTTTTTTAAATGGCAACATGCGATGTTGTGTCAACACAACCAAATTCAATCGCATTTTCAGTGGTTTTAGCAGCAGTTCAATGTAAAATAACCTTGTTTCAAAAAGTTCTACAGTAGTTAAAAAAATCTCCGTTGTTATATCACATTGATATCCGTTGTTATCACATTTCTGATAGTTTGATGTTGGAATAAGGCTTTGACGATCTATAGTCTCAAAGAGTGATTGTATTTTAGAAAAGAAAGCTCAAGGTATCGCATGGTATGTAAAGGTACATAATTTATCGCCGGTAGGTAAAATGTTAAGTCATTTTTCTATGTCAGACGTATATTACGTAGCAAATCTTAATCACATATTTTATATTACACTATTTGGAAACATTGAAGTTCATAAATCATAAACATCTTGATATCATTTTTGAGCTATTAGGTTTTAATGTTCAAGCATGGGCAAGAATGTAGATGGTCACGGAGTTTAAGGTCATATTTTATTGCGTTATTGCGTTATGAATAGCGGCTAGCCGTGGTATAATGATAAGGCCTGCAGAAAGGAAATGGAAGTGATCTCACGTTTTTAACTGTGACAAAGGCAGGCACAGGCAAAATTTTCATTTCTTCGTTTTTGATTTTCATTCATTATTCTGTTACAAAAGACCTCAAAATAAATAAACTAGGCACTCATAGGAATAAAACTTTTCTCCTTGCAAAGAATAATATGGTGGTTTCCTAACTTGGCCCACGTGAGTCAGGTTAGAGCGTACTTTGGGGTCAAAATCGAGAAATTGAACTCAAAGTGCGTTGGGTGTCAACGGAGTTCTGCTTACTGAGCAATGACTTATTTTTGATATGCGACATTGAGTTGGAGTTCAAGATGACGGTCTATATTTATATACACCAATATTTCTAAGTGTCATATGCAGTAATAAAAATATGTGTATGATGTTTAAGTGGTGTTTTATTAATATTACCACTTGAAATATCTAAAACTTGCGGTTATTTAACAAAATACTATAGTACTTAAATTGCGAATATATTCCTACAAATTCAAATAATATCCTTTATGTCAGCCATTAACTAGATAACTTTTGGTGACATATTAAACATGATGGGGTTGTAATAAAATGCAATCAATGTCATCTTAGTACATTTTAATTTCTATCTAAATGACCTGTAGCAAGTAAGTTAGAAAAGATTTGTGAAGTTGGCTGCAAAAATTCAAATGTTACATAAATGTTATTTACCAACTGCGCTGAGAGAGATATTTAATTTACACCATTTTAACAATTGGATATTAACATTCATATCAATTTTACAAGTAACATTTTCGAAATATACCGAGTACAGGGTCAAATGCAAGAGTTCCAGGTCGACAATATAAATAATTTCTTTCGTTTTAGGAACGAATTAGAAGGAATTATTTTCCCTATATTTCAGCGAAAGTGATATACATTTTGTATATATATATATAATTCAAGAACAAATCAAATAGAAAGTAATATGAATATATTCTAATAACCTGGAAACAAATGCAACCGAGAACTATACTTATTAAGAAATTAATACATAGATGAACATCCAACATGCCTCTATCTTTAATTTATGAGAAGATAACCTAATACGAGATAAATTTTGTCTGTAGGATCTAATAAATAAATTGTCAAGATAAAATGCATGTTCAATTTGTCAATCTAATGTACATTCAGTGGACTAGACTAAATGTCTGCATTTACATTTTGTTGAATATTTCAACAAACTCTTTTGGACTGTATTGCAAATGGAGCCATACATGGACTATCTGTCAATTTTATGCAATTACAAAGACCAAAGCTGAAAGTGCATATCAACGGCTGTAAAATTGAAGCATTAATTGATACAGGATCATCAATAAATGTAATTGACGAAAACACGTACTCAAAACTACAAAATAAAGTTCAAGAGCAAGCTTTTAACAACAATATACAACACTGTCAAAATGCATAAAAATGATAATTTTTAAGTACATATGCCATTCTATACAGAATTATATGACACATGTAAGCAAATATAATAAAGATATATATTTACATATATAATTATATACAATACACATATTACTTTATATGTATTGTATATAATAGATACCTTTTATCGTTCATATTTCTTGTGAAAATAGGTAATTAAATACGTGTGTGGACTTTATTCTAATCAAATAATCATGTCTTTTCCTTTTTTGCCAATTTGCCAAATATTTTACCAGCATTTGCTGAAATACGATAATGACACCATGGTCATACTTAAATACTACACAGGATATGTTAAATCAAAGCGCATCTGAAGTGTATATTCGCTGTGCTTCTGGTGAACAAAGGCGATCTTTATAATTTCAGCCTATTGTAAAAAGGGAAAATCCATGTTGGATGCTCATCTACGTATTCATTTCTCTATTTCAGTTTTCAATTCCAGGTTCTATTTGTTCTTGAATTATATGCTACATGTATATCACTTTCGAGGGGGGGGGGGGGGGGGCGGGTATTATTCCTTGATTTGGTCAGAGCATTGCAAAACCGTATAATTCAATTGGACATGAGGTGATTGGATAAAAATGGGGTACTTTTAAGTATAAAATTAACACAACATTGTTTTCTGAAGAAAACGAAATATTTCACGAGTCTACTTGGATATTTGCATTTATAAAAAGTGTATGTCAGTCCTGTGATCAGCTGAGAATTTCAATGAAATGGGGGGGGGGGGGGGGGCTGGGGGGGGTAAGAGATTAAAAGATAAGAAGAACAAGTTGGAACGTCTTCATGGCAAAGTTGATAAAGTCGTTGGTATGCGTCATAAATTTTTATCACGAGTCCGAGCCTCAGACGTTTCAATTTTTTTCTTTCCATATTTTCATTAATTTTATGATAGATGCAAATGAATTGGAACATCAATGTAGTTTTGTTATAATATCATAATAATATATAATTTTGATATACCGTGAAAATTAGTTTTATCCTGTGTTTTGTGAAGTATGTAGTAATCATAGTACTTGTTTAGTGCACGAGTATTTCGTGCCAACTGAACTTTAGTTGAAACAATTTGTGTACGTGTATGCTGTATAAGGATTCACCAACTTGCTAGATATGCCTACATTAAAAACAAAAGATAAAAGTGAAATGAGAAGTAAGTAAAAAAAATAACACAACATAAATAAACAACACAAAATAAAATAAACTTATTCTTTTATCCTAATATTTTTTTGCGAATCGAACCTGCCTTGCATTGATATTCAACTATAAATTTAACTGACAGTCTTACCTACTGCGTTACGTGGGCAGTTGATAATATTTTATATTGTAAAAAGATGTTTTACATTTTATACAATATTTGAATTACTAGCTAGTAGTTGGGTATTCAGCTTGTAGTTCGCAACAAATACGCCAGCATACAAAATTTTTGAATTACAAGCTAGTAGTACCCAACTACTAGCTAGTAATTCAAATATTGTGTATGCTGATGTATCTGGTCCGAACTACAAGTTGAATACCCAACTACTAGCTTGTAATTCAAGTATTGTGTATGCTGGTGTATTAGTCCGAACTACAAGCTAAAAAAACCAACTACTAGCTACTAATTCAAATACACATTGTTGTGCTAGCAATCGGAATCCAAACCATTTATCCATTTTTTCAAACCTTTCAGTTTAACAAGGAGATAATCATTTCGTGTATGATCATAACCTCATGCTATACTATAAAATTTTTGTAAGGTTAGTAAAGGATGATAACCTAACCTGAGAATAAATTGACTGGGAACCGAAAAAAAAAGTTTTTTAAATGCCTTTTTATTGTTAAATTGACATTTTTACAACATTAAAATTTTTGGCCATCAGGCCGCTGGGCCGCTAACTTCACAAAAATGAGAAAATAAAAAAGTTCTTTGAAAGGGATTTTTTCTTTTTATATAGTCTTAAGAACACAATAAAGTAACGTTTTTATCATATTTATAACATTTCTACAACATTTAAATTTCCGCTGGGCTGCTAGGCCGCCAACTTCACACATCTGTCATCGTGAATGATTTTATATAAGCACAAAATGGTTTCTCAAAAACCGATGTAAAACCGAAGTTTGAACAAAAATTAGTTAACCGATGGTGTTAGGGCCAAAACATCTTTGCCTAAATGAGCGACATGCCCCTAATTCAAACAAGTATAGGGAAGTATTTAAAATAGTGTGTGCATTTCATACTAGTGTATAAAGCTTTAGGCCTATATTTTCGGATTTCAAAATTATTGTTTATTTCATGATTTAAATAGTTACATAACACTAGTACATAAAATATCCGTAATTTGCATTTTTCTTAAAATAAGTGAAACATGCCCTAAATAAACGCTAAACAAGGGAAATATTTTGTTCCAGAAAGTTTTCTTCTGATTTTCACAACGTCCCATTAGGGCCATCGCGACACACACATAACGCGAAACAACGTACAAACGAATTTATGATGGAAAAAAAACAACAAAAAACACGATGGTGAAAACTCGGTATAATATCGTATGGAACGCCATATTATAACATTTCTTTTTATATGGCCCAGAAAGCGTCTTATTATGTCAAATATAGGCGCTGTAATGCCATTGTGATTTGTCGACTTGTCTTTTTATACCTAACAGTAGTCTTATCTCTTTAAAATGTGATGTTGACTTGTGTTAAAATTGTTTAATTATTTCAAACAGTAGTGTTATCATGTCAAAAATGTCGTTTTGACTTGTCTGAAATGTGTCATATTATGTCAACTAGTCGCGCTATTTGGTCAAATTGTAGAGGTGTTTTTTTTCAAAAGACTGTCTGATTATTCGAAACAGTAGTGTTCTCTTGTCGAAATTTGGTGTTGACTTGTTTTATTTTATCAAACTGTCATGTTATTTTGTCAAAATACGAATGCCTAAACATTTTCTTATTGTGACAAACAACTGTGGTAATTTGCCAACGTACACTACTGAATTGTCTTTTTATATCAAATATTCGAATTATCTTGCCATAAAGGGGTGTTGACTGGACTAAATCATGCCTTATTATGATAAACTGTATGCTATTTTGTCAAAAAGCAGTTTTGACTGGTTAAGTCTTATAAAGTAAAAAAAATGCGGTATCTTGTCGAAATGTGGTAATGATTTGTATAAACTCTTTCTTATAATGTAAAACAGAAGTGTTATATTGTCGAAATTTGATGTTTCCTTGTAAAACACAGAAACAGTCTTATTATGTCTAATAATTGTGTAACTTTCTTCAAACTTGGTTCTGTCTTGAGAGTAATAATATCTGTCATATTTTGCGGTTCGGATAGAATATCCTTCCCGAGGTGGGTAGACCCGCCCATTGGGCGGTAACGAGGCTTGCCGAGTTACCGCCCATGGGCGGGTGACCGAGGGACGGATATTCCGATCCGAACCGCAAACATATGTCAGATATTCTTTCTTGCATATTCTACCATATTCCATTATATATGAAATTCTTTATCTTTAAAATTTATATCATTACAACCGTAACTACTTTCGTATGAATTACAACTTCATTCATAACGGTAAAATGACGTCATCTTAATCGTGCCATTGTACACAGCACGCGACTCATCTGGAACCCCCCATGCCAGATGAAATTTCCGGAAACGCCAGTCTGATATGCAAGAAAGCGCTGTCTAATTTTTTTAAACCGTCCCTTTATCTTTTTTGCTCTATCTTTTATCACTACGCGCGGGCTCTGGTCACGTGATACTAAATTTTGACAACATCGCATCTGGACAGGATAACACGATTATCTGACATAATGAGACGGCATTTAGACATGTTAAGGTCATAAACTGGCAAGTCAACGCCACTGTATTACATAATGATATTCCGTTTCAACAAGTAAACACCACATTTGAAAAGGAAAAAAAGATACTTCGCCACAAAATAACACCGAACCATGACAAAATAAAATGACACTTTGACAAAAAGAAAGTAATTTAAGACAAGTCATCACCACGTTTCGACAAGATGATAAGACTATTTGACATATAATAAGACGAAGATAGACAAGTTGCATCTGCATTTGGAAATAATAGCATGACAGTTTGACAAACTAAACTAACAGTTCTTAACCATAATTTGTAAAGATACCACCATTATTTCACATGATAAGACGGTGTTTAGGTCGGTTAACATAAAGTTTGGATAAAATAGCATGGCGATCTGAGAAAATAAGGCAGTGTTTAGACATGTCAACAATACTGTTTGACATAATAAAATAACGTTTACTTATGCAATCATGCAATACAACCTGACAACGATATTCCACCCGAATAACGACTTGTACAATCGAATCCCAATCATTTATCTATTTTTCACATTTCAGTTTCATCCAATAACAAGGAGGTAATCATAACTCTGAGAACGGGACCGCAGATTGCGGCGCATATTTTCGATCGTGTAACGGTTTTTAAAAACGTTTATAAAATCTTTTAGTATTATCCCAGTATATGGCCTCAAAAAATATGTTATCAATTGAACCCAATCTGTCTCTTTTAAAACTGGTCAAATTTAACGGTATTATAAAAAAGACAAGGACTGACGCAACGTTTTTGGCATGAGTTTTTCCCCTTGGGCTACAATTGATTACTATTTTTTCAGAATTTTGTTCCCGTTATTTTTTATCAAAGTCAGGATATAACGTTCACAGTTTATTGTTTACACGTGTTGACTTGTATAGGCGGCATTATAACGGGCGTATTCGTGTTTTGATTTCTTAACACACTTTAGTAATAAACTGATTTTGCCTAACTGGAAAACGGAATATTAAAACATGATCCATAGATAAATATTTTAGGCACTCATCTGGTTAGTCCAATATATTAGACGTTACAGGCTTGTTATAGTTTTATGTTGGTCAAGCCTGACCAACATATTTATCGCATAGCATTTTAAAAAAATAAAAAAATGTCTATTGTCTTGCCTTTCAAGCTTTATTATAGCATAAAATCGGCAATTTTTGACTCTTTTGCCCATGTTATAACGGGACCAAAACCATGTGTTAACATAGTCACGCGCTCTTGTTATAGCCCGGTTTCACCTATGCGCAATACATACAGGGCCGAGTAAACAAACAAACAAAAAATGACGATTTCGCCTGTTTGCCGAAGAGTCATGCGCTCTTGTTATATGGAAATTTATTGATTCGAGGGCCTCAGTCGCATATTCAAGTAACTATGCCGGAAAAACGGCGTATAGACATCGGTGCTAATCTTGGTTGTCGCCCTTTCTAAGAAACGGACAGTTGTCAATGTAAACAAATACAGTATAGAATCTACCTGTCATTCAGTTTAACTTACAAAACTAGATAACACAAAATTAATATGAGAAAATGTTTTTTATTTATGTTAATGTTGATAAATGCTCTTTATATTTCTTTGAGAGAATAATGCTTAGTGCCTAATCTTTTTTTTAAACTTGTTTGCTTGAATAAAAAACCCGATTCTGATGTCACTGATCTTTTTTCTACCGTCAATCTGAAATCATTCTAAGAATTTCTGAGGGTCATGTTTTGTCTTTGGTAGAGGGTAGAGTAATGTAACGTTTTTTTTTCTTGAGATAATAAATCTCCATGGGCCAAGCTTTGTTAAATCAATTAAAATTCAAAATTTCGTTCGGTTCCGAGAATTTTCCAAGTTGTTGGCCCCGGAAATATGAAACGCATACGTAAAACATAGAATTGGATAAATACCGTCCAAGCACAAGAATTTAATGTAATTGTGTTTTGTATAAACTATACATCACGAATCTGTTTGAAAATTTTATGCTATAATAGCGTCAACGCACGTTTATTTCGTGTTATAAAGTCTGCAGAGTCCCTCGGAACTGTTGGAGCCCTCGCCCTACCGGGCTCGGGCACCAACCGTTCCTCGGGACTCTGTGCACAGACGTTATAACACGGAAAAACGTGCGTTAACCCTATATTCGAAAGCTTATCTTCTTTTCTTTCAATTGCATGCTCTATCATGAACAAAAACTCTCAAACAATATCACACTGGCCATAGCTTTCGCAGAAGCGGTGGGTCTACCGGTGCGGCGATGGAGATTTCGTCGCAGAAGCGGTGGAAAAACATGGCTGTCGGATAGTTTTTTGCTGGTGTCGGTAAGTTTATGACTTATTTGTACGTTATGTTTTTATGTTCTACTGATAACACCTAGTGAGACTGGAGCCCACATATGTACTCTTCCAACTTATTACACGCATGAGGTGCAAATCATGACCAGTTATGCAAACACTTCTGTACAGTTTGACGAGGAGACGCCACTTTTGCCTCATTTTGTTTATAACACTACATATGTACTCAAAACTACCCCTAGATATACTGGCATCGCATCGTATGTATGATAATTACACAAAACAACCATATTTTGGAACTTTTGGAAATTGATATTACTATTTTAATAAAAGAATTGACAAAAATTGATTACAACGCAGACGGCGGTGGATTCGATTGCAACGCAGTGCGGTGGGCCCGATATCATTTATGTCTTTTTTTTTAACGTTAAAGTCACCGACACTTAGGAGTTGAGCTCCAAACACCTAAAAATACAAATGAAATATATATTTGTTAATCCTAACACATATAGTTGTTATATATATCAATGAAAGTAAATATACGCTTTTTTTGCATCATGTACCTTATAAATATGTTTTTATAAAACAATCCCTGTTTTAGATACTAGTTTAACATATTGGGGTGTATGTTAACTATGAAGTGCTTAAATGGTAATTTTAACTTATAAATTGAATTAAAAAATACTTAAAGTTTGTATTTTCTTTACAAACTATGCATTCATTTAACTTATAAAATGTCTTGATAAATTAAATTCCAGTTTGGACACTAGTTCAACATATTGACTTATATAGCTTTAACTCGTATATTGAATTTAATCTTTCAATTTAACAAATCAAAGTGTTTTTGTAGTTTAACACACAAGAGTCATCATTAACTATGTATTACTAACACATTGGTCATAAATATATTTTGAACTTTATTTTTACTTATGAACAGTTTGTGATAAAATTTTAATACATTGATGAGATGAGATGAGATCTGTTGATAGTGACACTAACTTAAGCTTTATTGCTTTATCTATTTTCTTATTTTATTTATTTCATTTTTTAATATAACTTTACATGTTAACATTAAATTATATCAAATTTTTATTTAACGTGTACAAAGCTATAAATAGGCTGCATGTAATATAAAAAAATATAGAATGCATTTTGAAATAAAATATTACAATATACCTGACAAAAAAAGATAGACGAAAATGTTGTTTATTGGCCTATGAGCGAATTGCACATGCACGCGTTCAAATTATCGTATATTTTTGTTTGTAAATTGTAATTGTAATCTTAAAGTCAGAATTTAAATTGTCGCTCTTTCGTTTTCGTTGCTTTTCACGGTCTGTCGTTCCTCCTTTGGTTGGACAGTTTGGTGGTTTTTTGTTGTTCAACTTTGTGTCATCTATTATTATAACGTTTGCTACAATTGTTTTCTATATGAAAGCGTATTTGAAGTTTCTGATTAATCTTTTGATTATATCACGTCTGGCTCTGCCAGACATTATCAATCAAATTTCTATGTTTGTATTTTAACTCTACTGAGGATGACACAAATTAACAAGGAGGAACATGTACCGTGGTAAAAGTAAAACATAAATACATTTCCAAACTTTTCATGAAAATATACATGAATATTGAGGCCTTAAAACCTAATAATTGTATATTTATTAATTCCAGCCCATATACTTATCATATATTTCAATAAAACTACTTACATATAAGCTGTTTTGAAGAAAAAGTAAATATTTATACGTCAAAAATATACACAAAATAAAAAAATGTGTTAGAAAAAAATCGCACATCCTTCAAATCACCTTCCAATTGATTCTATTTCCAATATTTTCGAATTATCCTTTTGTCAACAGGTGACACGAGTCATCTATTAAACATATATTACTGGTACTTATTATATATTTTCATCATATTTTTCTTTTTCAACAATATCAAACTTCATCTTCAATATACAAACACACTATGTGAAAAAATTTAAACTATCGCCGATTTATTTATTTACAAAATATTTCAACAAATTCAAGCGTGGCACTCAGCTCTGTCGTATTTAAATGCGGTGCGCTATGAATGTGAGAACCCGCATTATATCCCGCATGACTCCGATTATAGAAAGGCTGGTTCAAAGCGCATTTATATACAGCATATCTGAGAGTCATTTTGTTTTCAAAAAAGCGTATATTTACTTTTATTGATATATATAACAACTATATGTGTTAGGATTCACAAATATATATTTCATTTGTATTTTAGGCGTTTGGAGCTCAACTCCTAAGTATCTGTGACTTTAACGTTAAAAAAAGACATAAATGATATCGGGCCCACCGCACTGCGTTGCAATCGAATCCACCGCCGTCTGCGTTGTAATCAATTTTTGTCAATTCTTTTATTAAAATGGTAATATCAATTTCCAAAAACTCTAAAATATGGTTGTTTTGTGTAATTATCATACATACGATGCGATGCCATTGTATCTAGGGGTAGTTTTGAGTACATATGTAGTGTTATAAACAAAATTAGGCAAAAGTGGCGTCCCCTCGTCAAACTGTACAGAAGTGTTTGCATAACTGGTCATGATTTGCACCCCATGCGTGTAATAAGTTGGAAGAGTACATATGTGGGCTCCAGTCTCACTAGGTGTTATCAGTAGAACATAAAAACATAACGTACAAATAAGTCATAAACTTACCGACACCAACAAAAAACTATCCGACAGCCATATTTTTCCACCGCTTCTGCGACGAAATCTCCATCGCCGCACCGGTAGACCCACCGCTTCTGCGAAAGCTATGGCCAGTGTGAATATACTTATCAATTAAAATTTAAATATAAATATCAATCTGATTTGCCTATCAGCCATACTGGTTAATTAAAGAGCTTTACGGATTGATTCCAAATTTTTGAACGGAAAAATATTTTCGAACACACTGACGGTGCATGGGCAATTATTTCGTTGAAAAAATATTCTGTTAGAAACTTCTGGACTCATTTAAACGCTTGCATTTGAATTAGCCAATCAGATTTCGCGCACCGTCTGGCGGCCATTTGTATATCGGCTGTACATGAAATTAAATTAAATGAGAGGATTTAATCATGATTTTCGGATGTGACAGTTTAATTATTTTGTTAAAAGGTATTTATTTTTTAGTTCTGTTCATAAGTAGGTCAAAATTAATGTAAATACACGCTGTCTTAATAGTTTAAATACATTAGATCTAAATCCATGTCTAATGTCAATTTGTTTGCTACACGATTTTGCAAAGATCTGTTAAGACCTAACGTAACATGGAAAATGAAAAATGTAAAATATCAGATTAATGAATGATAAAATAGGTTACGTATAGGTCTTATAATTAGGACTATCATCTGGTATTCATTACTAGAAAAATTAAAATATCAAAATGGCGGATGTCACTCCTTTTCTTTTTTCAATATACCGTAAATTTGACTGATTTTTAAATTAGCAGATATTAGATAATTAAAGACCATCCGCTCGCATAATATGAAAAGATATTCAAAGGTCGGACAAACAATATGTAAAGCAGGTACGGATTCGGATTTATGCGCCGCAATATGCGGTCCTGTTCCAGAGTTCCTATGGCTATAATCATGAGTTATTGTTAAAAAATGTGTACAGTAGGCAAAAGTTATTTTGTAAAGTCAGTAAAGGATGATTACCTGAACTATACTCATGGTTTGGACGGGGAGAATAAATTGGATGGGACCCGAAAAAAATGTTTTAAAACATCATTAAGGACGATTCAGATTTGTTATAGAAATTGTACACCATATATTAGCCTGCGTTCCAGTCTATCACTTTTTTATGTGTTTCTGTTCGGCAAGTCGATATTATCAAAAACACGAATAAGTATGAAACAAGATATGTTTGTAAAACATGTATGCCCCCTATCGGCAGCCAATTAGTCATGTGATCAGGTTATTATGCATGACTTCTGAGACCGAGTGAAAACAAAAAATTAATAAGGGTTATCTACTGGTCATGACTAGTCACAAGGTAATAATTATTGTGACCCCATAGTTTGTGTGCAGCAATTTAAGTTATTACAAATCTTACCAAATAATATATGCATAAATTTTATGAATCATGTAGGCCTCATTAATGACAGCCAATTTGTTATATATCACCTTCAAATGTGTATACCAAAAGCATTTTTAGTTTAATATAAAAATATCAACCATGGCAACTTGAGTTGTTGAGTTATTGGTCAGAAACCATCTTTAAGTACAAGGTCAATATGTCACTGACCCCTTGACCCCAAAATCAATAGGGGTCATCTGCTGGTCATGAACAATCATCATACCAAGTTTGAAGTTCCTAGGCCTAAGCCTTCTTTAGTTATTGATCGGAAACCGTTATTTTCTACAAGGTCAATGTGACCTTGACCTTTGACCCCTTGACCCCAAAATCAATAGGGGTCATCTGCTGGTCATGGCCAATCACCATACCAAGTTTGAAGTTCCTAGGCCTAAGCGTTCTTTAGTTATTGATCGGAAACCGTTATTTTCTACAAGGTCAATGTGACCTTGACCTTTGACCCCTTGACCCCAAAATCAATAGGGTCATCTGCTGGTCATGGCCAATCACCATACCAAGTTTGAAGTTCCTAGGCCTAAGCGTTCTTTAGTTATTGATCGGAAACCGTTTTTTTCTTACAAGGTCAATGTGACCTTGACCTTTGACCCCTTGATCTCAAAATCAATAGGGGTCATCTACTGGTCATGACCAATCATCATACTAAGTTTGAAGTTCCTAAGCCTAAGCGTTCTTTAGTTATTGATCGGAAACCGTTTTAACTTACAAGGTCAGTGTGACCTGGACCTTTGACCCCTTGACACCAAAATCAATAGGGGTCATTTACTGGTCATGACCAGTCACCATACCAAGTTAGAAGTCCCTAGGCCTAAGGGTTCTTTAGTTATCACTCGGAAACCATTTGGTCTACGGACCGACGGTACGACAGACCGACAAATGCAAAGCAATATACCCCCTCTTCTTTGAAGTGGGGGTATAATAACGTGTATAATATGAATAAGAAAAATATATCAACGCCTGAATCCCAAGTGTACAATATATATGACTAAAATTCCAATTGAGGCCGTAGCGGCCAAAATTACAAAAATGATAAAAGATCTCTCAAAGTATATATCTTTTAAATAACAAGAACTTCATTAAATACCATTTCTTTTATATAACATTTCTTCCAACTTCACAAAAATGATAAAAAAAGTTTTCTGAAAGTGTTTTTCCCTTCTTTTTATATACCTTTTAAATATCAGGAATAGAAATTCATAAAGTCCCGTTTTTATCATATTTATAACATTTCAATTTCCGACTGCCAGGTCGCTAAAGAAAAAAAACTTTCTAATTGTGATTTTTTCTTTATATAACTGTTAAATGAAAAGTTATGTCTTTAAAAGTTGATTAATAGTCGTTTTTCAATTCTTTTCCAAACTTTTACAACATTAACTTCACAAAAATGAAAAAAGGAAAAAAGTTTTCTAAAAGTGAATTTTGCTTTTTATATATCCTTTAAAAAAACAAGATTTGTCTTTAGAACTTCATTAAATTCCGTTTTATCTTGTTTAAATAACATTTGTGCAACATTAAAATTTTTGGCCGCCAGCCGCTGGGCCGCCAACTTCACAAAAAATGATAAAATGAAAAAAACCCAGTGATTTTTTCTTTTTATATATCCTTTAAATAATAAGAAATTGTCTTTAGAACTTCATTAAGGTAGAACACCTTTATGAAGTTGTAAAGACAATTCTTATTATCACTTTGGGATTTTTTTTAGTTTATCATTTTTTGTGAAGTTGGCGGCCTAGCGAACTTTCGAGTAGCGTCTTGAAAATTGGCCTGATTAGATTCCGTTGATTTTATTCCAATAGTTTAAACCAATGTTTGTACACACGATGTCAAAATTGACCATCAAAGCCCGTTTTTGAACATGACGTCGTTGCGTAACCTTGCCAACTGTTACGGGTATTACAACGCCATTGGCGCACAAAATATCTAAAATTCTACAGCATTGGATGGAAATTAATTTTCCCTTTAAACTGATATAAAATTTATCGTTTTACGCCGAAAAATGTTTAACTAGAAATGTGTCCATAGGATACCGCGCCACTGTTCTGAATAATACTGAATAAATCAACAAGCAAACCCCAAGGTGCATAAGTACACATGCTGACCAACATTCTTGTAAACTTTCAGGCCTACAAGTGAAATACTTTTTGAGCTATGCATGAACAAGTTGAAAATTGCAAATGCAAATTTATACTACTGTAACTCTAACAAAACTGAAAAAAATCCACATGCAAATAACAACATAATGAAATGGTTTTTACTAAGTCAAGGGAAATAACTCTACAAATACTGGATAAATCCACAAGCGAAACCCTATGTGCAAAACTTAATATGCTGAGCAACCTTCCGTAAGGTTCAATGACTGTCAAATCCTTTTTGAGTTACATGCGACACAAGTTGAAAATTGCAAAAATTTTACTAAGTCAAGGGCAATAACTCTAAAAATACTAAAAATATCCACACGAAAATACACAGGTGCACAACTACACATGCTGATCAACATTCCTGTAAAGTTTCATGACTCTAGGTCAAATACTTTTTTAGTTACATGCGACACAAGTTGAAAATTGCAAAATTTTACTAAGTCAAGGGCAATAACTCTGAAAATACTAAAAATATCCAGACGAAAATACCCAGGTGCACAACTACACATGCTGATCAACATTCCTGTAAAGTTTCATGACTCTAGGTCAAATACTTTTTGAGTTACGTGCGACACAAAAGAGAACGGACGGACGGACGGACGGACAAGGGTAAATCTAAATGCCCGCCACTTAAGTGGGGGCACAAAAAATGGAAAGAAAACTATCAATTTTGTGTAAAATCTGATATTTAGTTGAGCCGAAATTTTCGGCTTTAAAGCGGCTTTTTTAAAAATTCCTGAAATAAATTTTTAATTTTTTCTTTAAGCGTCCTTTAAAATATATACTTAGTCAAAATGACAAAACAAAATATGGGGTCACCGACTCCGATTTTTCGGTACACGTGATTTTATACGCAAGGATACGCAACGACGTCATGTTAAATCAAAGCACAGAAGGCGCTGAATTTGTTTGGGTCTCAGAATGTCAGAAAGGTGAAGGTTGTGAGATTATAAACCAATTTGTTTTTATATAGTGCCGCCAATGCTTTCCAGTGTTTTAACTGTAGTAAATTGGCTATAAGACTAATTGCAACACTGATAGTCAATGCAATGTTTATTTGACTTAAAAAATTAAAAAAATGAGTTGCCTCAACTGGGATTCGAACTTCAGACCTCTCGATTCACGGTGAAGAAAACCATATTATTCTAAATTAGAGTTTGTAACTCTTATTATTTCGACGCTAAACCTGTTGTTTAACACAGATGTAAATAATCCAGAAGCTTACTGTAAGCATGTATATCTATAAGAATGAAACAATATTAGAAATCTTCGACCATTCGGGTACTACTTTGCTTGAAAATTAATGCGCCTGTCATTTGACAATCTTTACGCATTGATCTCCCCTGAATTTTTCGGCGTTAGTGAACATATCAAGGGAAGTAACCGCTTCAAAAAACTGGTCTACTTTAGGCAATTGCAATTAATAGCATTAGGCTCTGAAATTTCGCTACCATTATTTGTTTGGTCTAACGACCCAAACAAATTAAAACGGGCTTTGATGGTCAACTTTGACGTCGTGTGTACAAAAATGGCTGAAACTATTGGAATAGAATTAACGGAATCTAATCAGAAATGTGGTCAGTTTTCTGCATGACGCTACTCGAAAGTTCGCAAAGTGTCGCGTTCTACCTTAAATGCCGTTTTATTTCTGCAACATTGAAATTTTTGGCCGCCAGCCGCTGGGCCGCCCACTCAACGCCGCCAACCGCTGGACCGCTGGCCGCCAACTTCACGCCGCTGGGTCGCCAACTTCACACATCTTATTATATATTATGTATTATTATATATATACAGCGGCGATATAAAATATTCGATCATTTCTTTTGCCTCGTAAAGGGAAATTTTCCCGGGAAGAGGGTTTTCTTGGAGGGTCTTTTATTTTATAAAATGGGGCTTGGTTTGTTTTGGGGGAAGTGTCTTAATGACTTTTTCAAAGAAATATATGTTTTTATTGTCATTTTCATAACTTGAAAGTGCTGTGGGCAACGTCCCCGGGGACGATGACCGGATTATATATATAGAGCCGCGATATAAAATATTCGATCATTTCTTTTGCCTCGTAAAGGGAAGTTTTTCCGGGAAGAGGGTTTTCTTGGGGTGTTCTTTTATTTTATAAAATGGGGCTTGGTTTGTTTTGGGGAATGTATCTTAATGACTTTTTCAAAGAAATATATGTTTTTATAGTAATTTTCATTACTTGAAAGTGCTGTGGGCAACGTCCCCGAGGGCGAAGACCGGATTATATATATATACAGCCGCGATATGAAATATTCGATAATTTCTTTTGCCTTGCATTATGCAATCTTCACGGAATGAACTGAATTTAAATTATCATTTTGCATTCATTCCGTGAAGTATCAAATATAGAAGCAAATTAATCATAAATTTTTGTATACATTGCTTGAAATGTATACAGAGTTATAGCTGTATTTCAGAAATTAATAGGGTAAAATGCTTTGCTGAACAACATCCACTTCCGGATGAAACCTCGATAAAAGAAGATCTTCATTTTGCAGGATTGTCACATTTAGATCACTTTTTATTAAAATATTGTTTGCATAGTGGTCAATAAGCTTTGAAAGTTCAAAACTATGCACTTTCAGTTTAAAGAAACATTTCTTAGCATGAAAGCAAAAAATATGAAAATTACTATTTCATTGATAAAAGCATTGTGTAAACCTACGCTTTAAACTTCGTATCCACGCATGCGCGTGCAAGAATGAATGAGTTACTTCAGACACTGTATAAAAAATGTCCAAGATCCAAAATAAATATTAAATCAAACAAGTAAACCTTATTTACTCTTTAATTTACACTTGGATATTTTTTTCTAATTCAAACTGTTTTACAAAACGAGCATATAAAGATATATGTCTTATTTAGTGGTATGTAACATTGTAAGCGTCTGTATGAATGGAATAAAAGTTAACGTTCTGAAAACGTATTGTCATATAATTGCATTTAATAGAACCCTATCAACATGGTGGCATCGGAGGAATATGTAATTATTTGTTGCACACCTGCAGTGTGAAGTATTTCTGCCACATAAATGAAATCGCCCAAAAGCCATTTTCGGGAAGGGGAAGATTCGTACTCAATCATATTCGATTTGAAGATACGTACTCAATATTATTCGAACTAAGGATTCGTACTCAATATTATTCGAACTTAGCCTTCGTAATCGGTTTTACTCGAACTGACAATCATGGCAGATACGTTTAGACCCCCTGGACATTTAGATTTTGAAAATGGTAACATATCACATAACTTTATCAAATGGAAGCGCCAAATGGAAATTTACTTGACTGCCAATGGAAATGCTGAGAAAGATGAAAAGATACAAGTAAATATCCTATTAATACACTATTACACTGTGCTGGACCTAAAGTTATAGAGATTTATGATCAATTTACATGGGCAAATGCAGAACATAAACTGAAAGTTGACAAAGTATTTGACAAAATAGAAAGCTATTGCAATCCAAGAAAAAATGAAGTGCTGGAATCACACAGATTTTGGGTAACAAATCCAGATGAATATACATCATTTGACAGTTTTCTTACAGAGTTTTGAAAGCATGTTGAGTCTTGTAATTTTGATACACAGAAAGAAAGAATGCTTAGAGATAAAATTGTATTTAGCAGCAACGGAAAACAACAAGAACTGCTGTTAAGAGAAGAAAATCTGGACTTTGAAAAGGCAATCAAAATATGCCGAGCTTACGAACAATCGAATAAGCATGTGAAAGAAGTTCGCAATACAAATGATCAACCAATCCACAAAGTTGAAAAGACATATTCATCTAATTTTCATTCCGGCACCCGTCCAAAACAACAGTTGAATCGTCCTAGTCAACCGCGTCAGTATAAACCACCAGTGGTAAAGAAACAACAACGTCCACATCAGAATCGATCACAATGTAAATATTGTGGATACAATCACGATTTTAGAAAAGAGAAGTGTCCGGCACGGGGTAAATTATGTGAGGGATGTGGCGGCAGACATCATTTTATAGAACAGATGTAAGAAAATATGAATCATCAAGTGAAGATTAATTTTGGTTATAATGTGTCAAAATAGGCCAAAAATCCAAAATAAAAGCAAAAATGATTGTGAAGTAGATTTTCAAATTGATACAGGTGCAGAGATCAATACAATCAACAGAAAATATGTAAAGAAAAGTCAAAGAAAGAAAATTTTCTCTAAACTAGGTCAACAGTAAGTTCACTTGGTGAAGTATACTGACTAACAAAAATCAAGGTGGTATCACGGCTTTGATTGTAACTTACTGTAAATCAGTATATCTATGTGTTAAAACAATTGAATACATTTAATTTATATGCAGAAAAATGCTTATCTGTAAATACATATATGCAGTCACTTCTAATTCTACATGTATTCTTATTAACATAATAATATTGAAATGTCTCAGCATGTAAGGGACTCGAACACCTAGCTGATTCTCGGAATACCGTTCTTCCAACTGAGCTATCCGGCCGGTTACACATAATTATCTCCCCTAAATAGTAAACAGTTTTATTTATGCATGTACATATCTTTGGACAGATAAGAAAACAAGTAAAATGGTTTCCTGCGGGGAACATTTTTAATGATATAAAGATATTTCATTAAACTATTTTCAACATTGTTTGTTGGGGGATAAATAAACGTTTGTATCAGAAATATAGTTGACAATAATCGATCAATATAGAAGAAGGTCTTTGGAAACTGGTGACCGTTGAAGACCGGAGAAGGTCGAACATAAAACAATTATTTCTTTTTAAGGAAATGATTAAATAGGCCTACCATTTTATGAATAATTCCGAGCAAACAAAGAATAAAGTAAACACACAAGTTTACGCAGAAAATATCTCTATTCATTATGGCAGATGCCACTACGAATATTTTAATTTTGTAGATTTTCAGTATAAACAATTTATTGTTTGTAAAATTTGAGATAGATTTTAAAGAAACATTGATAATTTTCAAACAAATCATTCAAGTTTTTCCACCTTAAACGGTAAAATAATCATAGAAAATTAGAAATATCACGTAATAGATTTTTGTTCTTAATAGGTGTAGTTCGGACTAATTCCCTAGAGGTAAATCCGTAACGTACCGTTAAACGGTATTTAGCTAGGTTTTCGAAAAGATCAGTTAACCAGTCATGTACGGTTTACAGTCCATGTACTCACACTGGCCATAGCTTTCGCAGAAGCGGTGGGTCTACCGGTGCGGCGATGGAGATTTCGTCGCAGAAGCGGTGGAAAAACATGGCTGTCGGATAGTTTTTTGCTGGTGTCGGTAAGTTTATGACTTATTTGTACGTTATGTTTTTATGTTCTACTGATAACACCTAGTGAGACTGGAGCCCACATATGTACTCTTCCAACTTATTACACGCATGGGGTGCAAATCATGACCAGTTATGCAAACACTTCTGTACAGTTTGACGAGGAGACGCCACTTTTGCCTCATTTTGTTTATAACACTACATATGTACTCAAAACTACCCCTAGATATACTGGCATCGCATCGTATGTATGATAATTACACAAAACAACCATATTTTGGAACTTTTGGAAATTGATATTACTATTTTAATAAAAGAATTGACAAAAATTGATTACAACGCAGACGGCGGTGGATTCGATTGCAACGCAGTGCGGTGGGCCCGATATCATTTATGTCTTTTTTTTAACGTTAAAGTCACCGACACTTAGGAGTTGAGCTCCAAACACCTAAAAATACAAATGAAATATATATTTGTTAATCCTAACACATATAGTTGTTATATATATCAATGAAAGTAAATATATGCTTTTTTGCATTTGACCTTATAAATATGTTTTTATAAAACAATCCCTGTTTTAGATACTAGTTTAACATATTGGGGTGTATGTTAACTATGAAGTGCTTTAATGGTAATTTTAACTTATAAATTAAAAAATACTTAAAGTTTGTATTTTCTTTACAAACTATGCATTCATTTAACTTATAAAATGTCTTGATAAATTAAATTCCAGTTTGGACACTAGTTCAACATATTGAAGTATATGTTAACTATATATAGCTTTAACTCGTATATTGAATTTAATCTTTCAATTTAACAAATCAAAATGTTTTTGTAGTTTAACACACAAGAGTCATCATTAACTATGTATTACTAACACATTGGTCATAAATATATTTTGAACTTTATTTTTACTTATGAACAGTTTGTGATAAAATTTTAATACATTGATGAGATGAGATGAGATCTGTTGATAGTGACACTAACTTAAGCTTTATTGCTTTATCTATTTTCTTATTTTATTTATTTCATTTTTTAATATAACTTTACATGTTAACATTAAATTATATCAAATTTTTATTTAACGTGTACAAAGCTATAAATAGGCTGCATGTAATATAAAAAAATATAGAATGCATTTTGAAATAAAATATTACAATATACCTGACAAAAAAAGATAGACGAAAATGTTGTTTATTGGCCTATGAGCGAATTGCACATGCACGCGTTCAAATTATCGTATATTTTTGTTTGTAAATTGTAATTGTAATCTTAAAGTCAGAATTTAAATTGTCGCTCTTTCGTTTTCGTTGCTTTTCACGGTCTGTCGTTCCTCCTTTGGTTGGACAGTTTGGTGGTTTTTTGTTGTTCAACTTTGTGTCATCTATTATTATAACGTTTGCTACAATTGTTTTCTATATGAAAGCGTATTTGAAGTTTCTGATTAATCTTTTGATTATATCATAATCTATTCTTAGACAATAAAGACGTCTGGCTCTGCCAGACATTATCAATCAAATTTCTATGTTTGTATTTTAACTCTACTGAGGATGACACAAATTAACAAGGAGGAACATGTACCGTGGTAAAAGTAAAACATAAATACATTTCCAAACTTTTCATGAAAATATACATGAATATTGAGGCCTTAAAACCTAATAATTGTATATTTATTAATTCCAGCCCATATACTTATCATATATTTCAATAAAACTACTTACATATAAGCTGTTTTGAAGAAAAAGTAAATATTTATACGTCAAAAATATACACAAAATAAAAAAATGTGTTAGAAAAAAATCGCACATCCTTCAAATCACCTTCCAATTGATTCTATTTCCAATATTTTCGAATTATCCTTTTGTCAACAGGTGACACGAGTCATCTATTAAACATATATTACTGGTACTTATTATATATTTTCATCATATTTTTCTTTTTCAACAATATCAAACTTCATCTTCAATATACAAACACACTATGTGAAAAAATTTAAACTATCGCCGATTTATTTATTTACAAAATATTTCAACAAATTCAAGCGTGGCACTCAGCTCTGTCGTATTTAAATGCGGTGCGCTATGAATGTGAGAACCCGCATTATATCCCGCATGACTCCGATTATAGAAAGGCTGGTTCAAAGCGCATTTATATACAGCATATCTGAGAGTCATTTTGTTTTCAAAAAAGCGTATATTTACTTTTATTGATATATATAACAACTATATGTGTTAGGATTCACAAATATATATTTCATTTGTATTTTAGGCGTTTGGAGCTCAACTCCTAAGTATCTGTGACTTTAACGTTAAAAAAAGACATAAATGATATCGGGCCCACCGCACTGCGTTGCAATCGAATCCACCGCCGTCTGCGTTGTAATCAATTTTTGTCAATTCTTTTATTAAAATGGTAAGAAAAAATATTATTTACTAAAATTTATAGTACGACGGGAACCAGACTTATTGCTGTTTTCAGTACCATTAAAATGGTAATATCAATTTCCAAAAACTCTAAAATATGGTTGTTTTGTGTAATTATCATACATACGATGCGATGCCATTGTATCTAGGGGTAGTTTTGAGTACATATGTAGTGTTATAAACAAAATTAGGCAAAAGTGGCGTCCCCTCGTCAAACTGTACAGAAGTGTTTGCATAACTGAAAACAGCAATAAGTCTGGTTCCCGTCGTACTATAAATTTTAGTACGGAGAGAAAAGGGCAGGTAATCCAGACTAAAACATCAATCTCCTAAACCTACGCAGTGATCTCCCCTTACAGGATTAGATCTCTGCCATCACAACATTTTCGTCAAGATTTTTGACGATATGAATTTTTTTTCAATTTTTATATTTATTTTAAAAAGTAAACACGGTTTTGCTAATGTTTCAAGACCGGTAGGTGTTAGATGTGAACTAAAATAAAAAATAATTTTGGAAACATAAATATTATGAAAATAATTTTTAAAAAATTAATACAGCACCGTTTATTTCGAAAACAATGGCCCCACAGGTGGCAGTATCAGTGTTTGGACACCCCACCCCTATTTGCCCCTGGAGCCCTACTACAACCCTGAAAGAAATAATTCAACACTATAAGGTATCAAATACAAAACCACCGATAAAATTATTTATCAAAAAAAAAATTTCAACTATCAAAATTATAGTTATAGAAAGGTGAAAAGCCTACTATATGTTCATTTGCCAAAGAATGTGGAACACGGGAAATCGTCGTTTCGGCGACTGAGGCGCATTCCGGCGACTTTCGCTGCATCATTCATTAACATCAATAAAAAGAACTAGAATTCCACAGCTTACCTAATTCAAGTCCAACGAATATCAATATTCTATCGTTTTTTTCTGTTTATCGGTATATTTTGACTTGTCGCTGCCATTTTGGATTCTGATACCTGTGTGATATACGCGATCTGATTGGACGTCCAATTTGGCTCGTCCAATCAGATTGCGTATTACAACACAGGTATCAGACTGCAAAATGGCTACGACAAGTCAAAAAATACCGTGAAACAGAAAACAATCGGAATGATTTTGATACCTGTTGGACTTGAATTAGGTAAGCTAATCCACATTCTGTGGCAAATTAACATATAGCAGGCTTTTCACCTTTCTATAACTATAATTTTGATAGTTGAAATTTTTTTTGATAAATAATTAAGACTAGGAATCAGAATCAGAATTAATGTAAAAGCGTTTTAAAAGTATCTTGGAAACATTTTTATAAGAAACATTGTGGACTTAATATAATTTAATGAAAGTGAAATTTTAGAAAATTTGTATGGAATATAATATGATTAAAGTGTGACATAAATAAAATCAATAAATTGAATAACTAATTAGGAACATTTGTGTTCATCTTCATTTAATCAAAGTTATCTGTAGCCTAATTTATTTGGCGTGAACGGTTTGACCCATTTTACAGACTTTTTTTATTACTGTCAAACCGTTACGTCATTTTTACGCACGGAAAATATACCGGCAGCACTAGCGATAGTTTGGACTGATTTTTACTGCTTAAACCTGAAAGTAACTTCAAAGTCCTCTACAGATCAATAGAATATAAATTCTAGTACTAACTTCTCCTAGAAAAAATATTAGATTGTACCTGTCTTAACGCATACATGCGATTTATTTCAAATTTGTACTGTCTACTCTATCTTTGGCTGACATGTTATGACGTCATCGTAAAAAATCGATTCCGTGAAAGCTGGTAGTAGCTACCAGTGTGTCTAGCAGGTAAGTGTGGGTTACGCATGAAAATTAAATTAAAAAAAATATCGGGGGAAATAAATCTATTCATTATTTTTTAATAAATGTGTGCATTATTAACTACTATTGAAAAGTATCAATGTATTTAACCTAACATGTACTGTTGTTTAATATTTTTTAAATATTTTAGTACATGTACTCAACATTTATCAATAGGAGGTTTGCGTTCTTGTTTATTGCTAATGACTGCCAAATGCCACTCTCGGATAAAATACTGACTTCATTTATACATGCATATTTATATGACAATTAAGAACGTAAAAGAAATATTGAAGGAAACTATTTGAAATACACTTCAAATTATTCAGTTTTTGTACAAATATTTTAAGAGTTCTTTTTCACCGATTGCCGATATATAATACCATATTAAACTTACTGATAAAGTTTAATGTCTTCTTGACATACTTTATTAATTTACTAAAAAGGAACTTTATTGTGATCCAGTCATATGCTGTGTAACTATAAGGGAAGGGTCACATATTTTAATTGAAATAAATTTTATGTAGAGGATATTAAAAAAAGTCATTGAGAAGATCAGAATTTTCAAATGAACAGATTAAGAGACTTATACATGTATAAGGTGTATGTCTTGTTGTTTCATACTGTTTTGGTGACACTTTTGTTTCTGTCCCTTGTTGTTTTCTTGTCTATGGTAAGTATCTTCCCTTTGCCCCTAGTTTTATTTCTTTATTTCGCCCCCTCCCCCCTTCCACGAATTTCCTTTCCCCTTCCCCTGTGCCCGTTTACTTAGTGGTCCTATTAATCATTCATTTATATATTTTCTTTGATTTCCTTCTCAGTTACATTTTTAAGATAAGCCTGACCGTGCTCTCCCTTGCGCCCTGTCCCGTTTTTGTTTAGGATTCTCCTGGGCTCCTTGCCAATGGTTCTTGTTCCTGGGTCGTGTGGGGATTGCGTTCATTGAACGCCGCCTTTCCTTGTTCATCTTGTTTATCATATTGTATACATGTGTACCGAACCATAACAAACAGATAATGATTATCAATACAAGGTTCGGCAAGCAAGCAAAGAAATGTAAAGAAAACAGAAAAAACTTATCCACATATCCACCCTAAAAAAACACCAAAAAAAGAACCCCCAAAAAAACGCCTGAAACTGCAAATTCGAAACATAAATACACTTGAGTGCCAAATACGGCTCTGGTAGGTGCAAGTGCTCCCTTCCGCTGGTTTAAACAGAATTGATCACTTAAACATAATAATGTTGAAATTTTTTATCAACACCCACAGATGTGTACAAAAATTAAATACGGCGGTAATCATGGAACTTTCAATGTGACACATTCGAGGTGCCGTTCAATGAAAAGCGAGAACAAGATAACATTTAAATGGGTCAGAATTTTTGGTGTCCTTTTGGGACAGTCGTTCTAACATTTCTCCCATCTGTTTTACATTGTTATGCTATTCTACGTCTAAATAAGGGTCACTAAACTTCCACTTGCTGCGTTTTTATCATAAACCCCGTCATATCTGTGCGACAATTGCATTTTACTGAGGACTGTCTGAAATTCCATTTTATAGTTTGAAATTTTAAGATTTTTTTCTCAGAATTTAAAGTTATTTTTGGTTGTTTTGAACTTCTTCCCCTACACAACTCTCCTCGATTTTTTTTAAAGATAATAAACTAGAAATTGATATGGAGTTTAATATAAATTGAAATTCTTCTTTGCTTTATCATGTATAGTATAATTATAATTCATTAAGATGTACCTACAATTACATTGTATTTTCATACGTGCGAAATCATGGCAGGGTTATAAAATAAAAAGGCAGTTCAGAAATTTCACCTAATGATCACAGATGTTAAAAAATCCGACTTTACAATTTGACAATTTAAATGGACTTTTAAAATGCAGTATGATCTGACGCTTGCGTCATTTTCCAATATGGCCGCTTTCAATAATTTTCAACGATTTAAAAAGTTTAAGTGGAATATTTAGACTTGTGTTCGATTTTGAAGTATGATAACTTGAAACCTTGCATAAAAAACGGGTCTCTTTCAGGTAATGTAGACCGTTTCTTTGAAACTTTTTTTAGTTTTCGCTCCCAACAACTTCTAATTGGGAAGCGTCCGTGCATAAAAATGCAGTTCGTGGTTGGACTTGGAAAAAGACAGCGCCCGTCCAAAATTATCTCGGTGTCTCTTTGACAAGTCTAATTAGTTGGACTAAGTTATCTGCTATCACACTCTACATACTGATAGTAGAGTAAACTATGTGACCGACTGTTTGGGGTGGACACTTTATATTTTGTATCGGGACTCAGCTTAGACCTCGGCTAATTCCCCACAGCTTAAACAACCGGTACCGCATAGCTCTACGGGAGGTCTAGGTTCCCGTACAGTGTTGCTGTTATAAGTGGAGAAGTTGCAACGTGCAGTAAGGGCCGCCGCAACCCCAGCACAGTGTAGCAGCAGCCAGCCCCAGCCCCTAAGGCTCCCCGGTCGCAGTTGATGGCGAATGGCCGGGTACTGTGTAGCAGCAGCCAGCCCCAGCCCCTAGGCAGCCCCCGGTTGCAGTTGGTGGAGAATCTGGGTACTCAGTAAACTGCTGAGAGATCATTTGGACATTTTGTGATATGAGGAAACAAATACAGATGTAAAACGACAAAATCTGTGAGATGATCGGGCACTAGAAGAACAGACTCAAACATTTGGTTACGCAGGGCAGCAGGATTTACGTGAGGGGACGGAGCCACAAAGACCACTTGAGGACATTATCAGATTGATGTTGGGTGAGTGCAATTTTTGTGTGCATGCCTTTCATATACCTGTTTATATGTGACCAAATAATGAGTCTGTATAGAGCAATTGAGTAAAATACTATGGTAGGAAAAATAGGGCATTAAGCTGTATATTAGATTAAGAGAAATTTTTGTTGAAGTATTTTTTTCAAACGTGCTTAGGTCTATTTTTTTTTGGTTCACAAATTTTTTGATGTGAACAACATTTTTGACTTTCTTAAATTTTGAGTAAGGAAATATTGTTAAAATTGATAACTGGTGCTGTTCTAATGAAAACTGTAAAGTAAACAGTTCACAAAAGAAACAATTGATAATGGATGTTGGTTTTAATCCAAAGATGGAGAAAAAATACACGAAAATAACAATAGGAGAGCATAATACACCTTGCTTAGTTGACTCTGGGGCTGATATTATAAGTGCTATAAATAAATATCTATTGGACATTGTTGCACCTAACGCAAAATTAAAAGAAGTTATTTACAACAAATTATTGGAGTATGTGGTGAAAAGCATCATGTTTAAGGTCAAATAGATATCACATTTGAATGTCAAGGAGTAAACTTTACACCAATTTTCATGTGTTTGAACAATTACATTCTAAGATTTTGGTTGGAATAGACTTTTTAAGAAAATATAAGGTTCAAATCAATTTTGGTGAATTAGAAATGATGGTTCTATATTCTGCAAGCGTTAAAACATTAAAAAGTACAAACTCAGAAAAATATTCCTCCACAAACATCTTTGGCATTAGCTATCAAAGAAGTTATAGTACCACCACATAGCGAAATAAGCATACCAGTGAGAATATCAAGAATACATTCTGACTCAACAGTGCTATTAGAACCAAGAATGAACTTACAGGATCTAGACTTAGCAGGAGGAAAAACAATTACAAATGTGCAAAATTCTAAAAGTGTTTATAGACTTATCGATCCAACCAGTGTTCCAGTATTTTTAACTGCGAGGCAAAGAATAGCAAAAGTTTCTGTGATAGACAATCCAAAATCAATATCAGTGCTCAAAGAACAAAATTCAGCAAACATTTCCAACTTAAGTGCTACAGAATCAAATCAAACTAAATTATGAAACGGTAGTGAAAGATTTAGGAATAGACATTGACAACCATGAACTTAGCAATGAACAAAAGCAAAAATTATATAAATTTCTCGGCCAAAATCGTGACATCTTCGCAAAAGATTTATCAGAACTAGGGGAGACAAATCTGCATAAACACATTATTGATACCGGAAACTCTAAACCAATCAGTTCAGGTCCATATAGACAACCACCAGGGAAAAGAAATTTTTTACAGAAACTCATTAAAGAAATGGAAGATTCAGGAGTCATTGAAGAAAGTAACTCTCCATGGCACAGTCCAGTTGTTCTATTAAAGAAGCCAAACAATGAATGGCGTTTCGCTGTGGATTATAGGAAGCTGAATGCAGTAACAGAACCAGTGTCATTTCCCATTCCGCACATGACTGGTGTATTTGATACCCTTGCGGATGCCAAAGCCTCCATTTACTCTACGCTAGATCTACGCTCAGGATTTTGGCAGGTACCACTACACAAGTCAACCAAACATAAGAGTGCTTTCATTACAGACCACGGAATTTACCAATTTAATAGGCTCAGCTTCGGACTGGTAAACGCTCCAATGACATTCCAAAGTCTCATGACTAAAGTGCTTCGCAACCTGAACTTCAAAATTGCTCTTGTTTATATTGATGATGTTTTAGTGTTATCACATGACTTTGATGAACATTTAAACCATTTAGATCTAGTTTTCAATAGTTTAAGATCAGCAAATCTAAAATTACATCCCAAGAAGTGCAAATTTGGAACTTAATCAGTGAAATATTTAGGACATATTGTTACAAAAGATGGAATGAAAGTGCTACCTGAAAATACAGATAAAATCAAGAATGCAACTAGAACTAAGAATGCTAAACAAGTAAAACAAACATTAGGAATATTTGGATACTACAGACAATTTGTGATGAACAATTCCAAAATAGCTAAACCTTTGACAAATTTATTAAAGAAAGATGTGAAATTTAATTGGACTGAAGAATGTGAAAATGTCTTTCAATTATTGAAACAGAAATTAATATCAGCACCTATATTAAGATATCAAGACTTCAACAAAAGTTTTATTCTCGCGGTAGACTCATCAGATAATTCGATTGGTTATGTACTCTCCCAGATGCATGATGGGAAGGAACATCCAATCTGCTTCGGAGGAAGAGCCCTGCACAACAATGAACTAAGGTGGCATATAACTGATAAGGAAGGACTGGCTCTTGTTGAAGGAATACAACATTTTAGACACTACCTTGCTGGACAGAAATTTACAGTGCATACTGACAATGTCTCTGTAAAATATCTTCAGTAGATCAAGGATTGTCAAGGTCGCCTAGGCCGTTGGAGTATTCTTCTTCAAGGTTACCAATTCGATATCCTGCACCGATCAGGTTCAACAAATTGCAATGCCGATTTCTTATCAAGGCAACGTTTCCAAGATTCTACACAAGCAGCCTCTAGTGAGTTAGCCGACCACATTGGCTCACTACATGAGGAAAACAAAGAATACACAGGCGTGACACTTGTGTACCCTGGTGAAGATGAAGAGAACATTATAGCAGCTCTTTCATCAGAACAAGCCATGGATCCTGAAGAAGGACTTTCAAAGACTTAGCTAAGCATCACATGAATGTCCCGACTTCAAAGACATATACAACTATCTTGCCAATCGTAAAGTCCCGGAAGATCAGCAAAAAGCCAGAACAATAGTTGCAGAATCCTACAATTATGAACTGGTCGACAAGATCCTACATCACATTTACTCCAGACGTGGAAAACAAGTGTTGCCAGAGGAATGCCTTGTCATGCAGATTGCCATTCCTAGAACTTTAAGAGATGATGTACTGAAACAGTAGGCGGACATCAAGGATTTGAAAGGACCTATGCATCACTTCGTAACAAATACTACTGGCCTTCAATGTATGAAAACATAAGACAGTATGTTAAGACTTGTGAAGTATGTCAACAGTCAAAGAGAGCTTTCAACTCCAAACCTCCTCCATTACAACCACAGCCTGTTGATGACGTTTTCAGTAGATGGCAGATGGACATCCTGAGTGGACTTCCTACCACAAAGGACAAATATAAACATATATTGCTAGTAGTTGACAGCTATTCTAAATGGGCAGAATGCTTTCCTTTACGAACGCAAACATGTGAAGAAGTTGCAAGTGTACTGTTTAGGGAAATCATCTCAAGATATGGTGCACCAAGAGTACTACTTAGCGACAGAGGAAAGAACTTCATGTCAAACCTTGTAAAGGCTTTATCAGAGCTATTTAACATCAAGCAAACCTTTACAAGTGCTTATCATCCAATGACAAATGGATTGGTTGAGTCCAAGAACTCCTACATTCTTCAAGCCTTCAGAGCTTATTGTAAGGATCAACAAGATGATTGGACAGACCTTTTACCTGGAATAATGATGGCTTACAGATCTACGCCAGCAACACAGTCAACAGACTTTAGCCCTTTCTTCCTCTTATATGGTAGGGAAATGCGGTTACCGATTGACACAGTGCTGCAGCCTAAAGATCATCTGCCACAAAGTTACAAGGTACATCTGGGCAAAATACTTCAAAATTTGGAAATCTGTAGGAAATTAGCAAACGAAAATATTCAGCGAGCCCAAGAAAAGTACAAATATCAACATGATAAATACAGCAAAGCTCCTGAATATAGACCTGCTGAGAGAGTTTGGTTGTATTGTACTAAAGTTCCACCTGGGAAAGCACCAAAGTTACATAGAAAATGGGTTGGACCATATTACATTACTATGATTGGACCAAACTACACCTACAGATTACGACATGCCAAGACCAACAAAGAAGTAAAATCAATGGTGAATGCAATGAGACTGAAACCATACTTTGACCCTGATGACAGACCAACCAATCCACCAACAGAACTCGAGAATCAAGAAGATGAGCTAGATCCAGAGGAGATTCATGATGTGAACCCTTCGAATGGGATAACAAAACAAAATGATACAAATGTAAGAAATAATGAAAGTAACCAGAATAATGTAAGAAATAGGCAAAATGATAAGCAAACACCAGTTGTAAATAATGAAAGAAGAAGTAAGGAATCAAGAGAAAATAATAATAGTAACAGAGTTAGAACAAGAGGAACTGAGACTGCACCACGGCAAGATGCCAACAGAAATTGTAAGAATAAAAGAAAGGAAAATAATGTTCAACAGAAAAGTAATTTAGAAAAGCAAACTAGTAGAAATACAAATCAGCAGAGGCAGGAAGCCAAAAGGATACAAGAAAGGAAGATAATAAAAGACAAAAGCCAAATAAAGAAAAACATAACATGCATAGAAATAGGAATGAAATATAGAAAAAAACAAATAAATGATAATAGAAACAAATGTCAAACACAAAGTAGAAGACTAGATGTGAATGATAAATCAAACCATAAACAGAAAAATGTGACAATAAGATCAGACAAATCATATAAGAAGCCGGAATTAATGAACCATAATCAGAACAGACATGAACCGCAAAAACAAAATTCACATGATGCTGTTAACCAGAAATCAGAAATAAAATCGAAGTGTATAGAATGCAGAAAAGGAATATGTAAACCCTTCAAAGTAGAAGATATTAAAGCAATACTAGCATCAAACCGTAGCAATGGAGCACTGTACTATAAAATTAAGTTCAATAACAACAGCACTGAATGGCACTATGATTGTAAAATTCCAAATCAATTAATAAGAGAATTTCATGCAAACAAAACCATGTCAGGTAAACGAAGAAAGAAACCACTTCAACAAGGTCACAAATTTTTTAAAGAATCAACAGAATCTCAAACAAATATAAATTCATTAGCAAAAGATAAAAATGATAAAGATAACAAAAGACTTGTGGAAATCAAAATCATCTATGGAGTCCACTATTTCCTGGTTCAAAAAGGCAATGAAACACCTGAAATTCAAACCATATCTACAGCATGTAATTTAGCAAGAAAGTTTATAGTTGAATTAGAAGACTGGACAAAAAGGAAACAATTAGAAATCAAATTGGAGAATATACAAAGAATACAATGGTACCTTACATGAATTACACAAGGGCCATTACTTGTCCGCTTGGACAAACAACATTTATAAGTGAAATATCAATTAAACAAAAATGATGAAATACAGTGCTTAGTAAATTTTGAAAATCCAAACATAGTACCACAATCTGGCAAAATCTTGATAAAGTCCCACCAGGATGTTATTACCAGTTTCTAGCAGATTTAAAGATGAATTATGAAAAATATGTTATGTAAACATACCAGCTAACAACTACATGTACTAAAAAAAAAAATTAAGGAATACAAAATTGTTGGGAATTGTAAGAAATAAAGGGACTCTTCATAAGGTGGACTATTAAGGTTATTTTATTAACCTATTCTTAGGTGTTTTATAGTGCAGGTTTTTTTTCCAGGATTTTGGGAACATGACCCATACCCATGGAATTTGGAATCTCAGCGATGTTTTGTTAAAATTTGGGAAAAATTGCATGACTTAAATTTTGCAGTGATTAAATGAATGCAAAGAATAACTGTCTAGGAAGGCATCTCCAAACTATTAAACACCATAACAGTGAAGAAGTCCGTTTTTTCTAAGATTTTAGAATTTGTTAAATATTTTTATTTTGTAACTTTCAATTGGGAATTTTTTCCTGTGGATTGGGAAAATAATATACTATTTTCGATTGGGAATATGACCGAATATCGGCTATAAAATAAGGCACAAAAAATCCCTGTATATAGTGCTAAGATTAATATGGTTGCAAACATATTTAATCAACCCAACCTTTCATATCTGACATTAGCTAAAACAGTAATCGACTAATAAGTATCATAAATGCTTTCTTATGGATATATTTTTTTTCTTTTGGGAAATATTCCACCTATGTTGATATAATTAAGAATTATTTTTTCGGAAATTTTAAAGGTAACCCATTCTTAAGTTAGAGCACTTGTGAGTTATACAGTGGCCTTGAACAGTGCAACTTTAAAGAATGGATAACTTTCAGGCATACTGTATAGATTATTTTTGTATTTAATGAACTTTAATTTTACTTAACTAAACTAAAATTGGTCACATGTAAAACGGTGTATGTAAGTCATGTACTAATAAAATTTGCATTCCACAGAAACTAAAACAGCAGTCAACTATCCACGAATTATTGTGTGGTATTGTGAACAACTGACAGTGTATCAAGTCGAAATTATTTAACAATGGTGTGAAACAAAAACATTAGTGTGGAAAGAATATTTTAAAGAACTTTAGAAACTCAGTCATCATATTTAATTTTGGGCTTCTGTATGTTCATATAAATATTTCTAAATAATTGCTAAATGTGCATAAGAAAATTATTGTAAAGTATTGTAAATATTATGTATATTTGTTTAATTGCTTTAAGTTTGGGGATGAACTTTATAAAGGAGAGGGGTACTGCCACCAAGGGCATATTTGACCCCAGTTTTTATGTAAATAAAATAATTAAAAATAATAAAATTATAAAATGACAAAAAGAAAATGCAAATAATAATAATATTTTCATGTATGAATGTGAGTGTGTATGTAATCTATTACAATGTTTTAAGGTAAATGCTTTATTTTACAGATTCAATGTAATGTTTTGAAATCATAATCATATTATTAATTAACTTACTGTTTAGGTGTAAAAAGCCATAAGGCATATTTTTAGCAAATTTATCTAAGTACTTAAATATCACATATGTCAGTCTGTTTGACACTTAAGAAGATTATTTCACTTTTAGAAATCTTTTACTCTTATCAACACCTTTTGGTTTAGGTGCTATTTATTTATAATACTTTGTAGCTTTCAGCAAATAATGCTATAAGGAAATTATGTAACTTACAGGATATGTTTTATATCTTTTTTTCATAAGATAATTTTTATCCAGATTAAGCATCATGTAATACTTTTCTATTTTTCATTGGTTAATGTTTTTTATTATTTTTCATTGGTCAATGTTTTTCAATTTTCATTGGTGAATCAATTACTTATTTAAATTAATAATACTTGAGAATATTATATATAAAGAGACAAAAATAAGTTAAGAAAGAATTAAGAATTAGAACTTTTAGGAATAAAGAATGATTAGAAAGAATTGGAATTTTTAAGTATAGGATATCGACCGAGTACGAGGCCTTTCTGTTTAGGAAAGACTTGGTCATGAATTTCATGTGACTACGCGCTCGAGGTGTTTCATGAAATTCGTGACCAGGTCTTTCCTAAACAGAAAGATCGATGTACGAGGCCGATATCCAACTTACACACCGTTAAACTATTGGCTTGAGTTGCATTTGATGTAATGCACAAAGATTACTTTTAACACAGCGCATATACAAGTAAGCTTTTATTAACGTTCTGTTTCAATATACGTATTGTCAGAGGGCATCTCTTGTATAAATTTTAAGTATGTAATTTAACAATGGAAACGTCCTATTTCATTTATTTATGGATGTTATTTTGTTTTCACAAATTTGCGCGAAAGTTTGTGTATTGAAGCACAACGGAATTTCGACAATAGGAGATGAAGTTTGGTAACAATTTAACGATGGAATATTTCAACTTTTTTAAAACAGGATGGGGGGGGGGGCAAATGTACGCCCCTTCCAAGGATATGAAGGGGGCAAATGTCCACCACAGCAAACTTCCGAGGGGGCAAATGTCCGGATACCCAGGAGACTACGAAAGACTTGCATATGAATATTGTTGTCTGAGATACATAATCCAATATTATATTTTATATAGCAGATTATAAATTGTTATCGAATAAAACATGATCGTTCAGCATATAAATTTGTATACTAAATCACCTATAACTTTATTAACATTTCTTTTAATCAAGAATTTTTTTGATAATACAGGTTTACCGCTTCTATCGGTACTTGAAATTATAATGGGAGATGTGCCCATTGTAGACCAATCCACTTTAAGTACTTGTATATGCATGATACTATATAGCAAGTTTTGGAGTATATTTATACAAAATTCTTTTAACGTTGTTGTGTAGCATTCTTTGAGACTAAGTCCTTGCTTCGACGGTTTTCAGGGCATATCTGTTTTGATTTTTCGCCGGTTGAATAGAACGGCAATGCTGCCAACTCAAATAGAGCAAATAGAGGGGGAGGGGATAAACGGGGATTTAACAATCTGAGTGATCCAGCGGTTGGGACTTCGCTATTAACAGTGGGTAGCTGCGGTTTCCAATGCAAAGCATATTCAAATGGGCGTTATTTTAATCACTGTGGCGCCGTTATATGTCGCAACGCCGCTAAATGTCGCACTTGCCGCTAAATGTCGCACCATTGACGCTAAATGTCGCAACCGCCGCTAAATGTCGCAAAACCTTTTGACGTTAAATGTCGCAATGTTAACGTTAAATGTCGCACGAATTTCCCTTACCGTTAAATGTCGCAACACTACCGTTAAATGTCGCAAGATGTAATTTTATGTTGAACTCAAGTTTTATTGTTGTATCATATTAATTAAATCTGCCTACTCAATTTGAAAGCGAGTGAATTTATTATATATGAAACTGCGCTACAATTTAGGCGGCGATAATACTCATCTTGTAAATAAATGTAGATTGTTTTGCGTTTGATTTTTAGCTGATCTTATGCAAGTACATATTGATCATTATACAATTGTCTACTATTTGTATGAAACTGTTCTGTAAATAGTTTAGTACAATTGTGTCTGTAAAATGGCAGGAGGGACAGGCTGCCTAAGGTGGCAGTCTGATGGCCTAGTTGACTGAGGAGGCAAATTGTCTCGCTGTCGGAAGAGGAAGCCTAAATTGCTGACGACCTGGACCTTAAGAGTTTGCCTAACGCCCTGTAAGCCTAACGTTGGTAGCCTAGTATCATGAGGAGGCCGCCTAACATCCTAACAGCCTATCGATCTCTGCTTTGCAACCTGAAGTTGGCAATCAAAACAGCTTAGAGTCGGCAGCCTAGTAGCTTAAAGTTAGTGACTTATATTATAAATATGGTAACAATTTAAAATACAGTAAAATCACTATGAAAGGTCATGCAAAAGCACATACACATGCATGATTATGGAAAAAAACGCCTTTACCTTTAGGGCACTTAACTTTGTAGTCTAATAGCCTAAAGCTGGCAGTCTAGGAGCCTGGCAGCCTAAAATTGGTGTCATGTTATAAAAAATGGAACGATCAAAATAATAAAACGGCAAGTTGGATTTTTCCTAAAATCCACTAGTTCAAAGGGCTTCATAATTTACACATTTATTAATCAATACAATAAACTTGATCATGGCAAGTAACATAATTATTGCATAAATTTTAATCAAGTTATTGCCATTTTCAGCAGTTTGAGAATGAATATCGTTAACCTAAACCGGCAAGTTGGATTTATTTAAGTACTGTCTATACTTATGGCTTCATAATTTCCACAAGTTCATGATGCCATCCATTTTCCCAAGTTATATTCCTTTTTTCACTTTGAAAATAGTACCTTGTATAGTTAACCTATTCCGGTAAGTTGGATTTATCTTAAAAAATTATTTAATGATATCTTCCATATCTGGTAGGTGGATACCATTAATGGCCGTTTATTTTTTTATGGAGTAAGGGATCTCTAGTGTCAAGGTCACTGGTGTGGATTTTTTATAACATTTTTGCTCATTAAGCCTTTATTGTTAAGATTATGTATTTCATGTTTAATACAAACATGCCAAGGGAGGTCCTCTTCCTTTGGGTTTAGTTGGGGGTCCTGTGGGTAAAGGCCAAAGTCACCAATGCCAAAAATAGATTTTAACATTTTTACAGGTGTTTTAACATTATTCTTTTGAAAGATGTCTTTTATATTTGGTAGGAACATGGAATTGAGGTCTTCTCCTTTGGATGGAGTTATGGTTCAGTTGGGTCAAGGTCACCAGTTCTAAAATAGATTTCTACACTTTTACAGCCTTTATTTATTGACAAATGTATTTCATATTTGGAAGGTAGATAACTTGCATGGTATTCTTCCTGTATATTGAGGAAGGGATCAATGGGTCATGGTCACAAATGCTAAAATAGATTTTAATTTGCAGGATGAAGTTCACACAAACAGTTTATGCTTTTATCAAATTTGCTAGTCTTATGCGTGTTCTTATTTCCATTTTAACGCCAGAAAGGCAGTGGTCATTCATATTATTGTTGCAATAAATTAAAAAGATGTTTTCTTTACACATCTGTTCCATTTTTTTGTTTGAAAAATAAAGCTCTTAAAATTATCTTAAAATAGATACACTATTGTGCGTATGTTTGTATTTATGGTCATTTGAACTTCACTATGACGTACTCGACATGCGCATTTTAGGACGAACATAAAAGTGGTTACAGATATCTAACCAATATCGTCGTTACATATGTACGAGTATAATTCATGTCTTGTGTTTTTCGAAACATGTCTGATTTAATTTCATTGAAATATTTATAATGAAGCGTTACAGATTAAGATTTTCATTACAGCAAAGTAATGATATAAAAAGCCTAAATTCTCTGGCCAAAACGGCTAGCTGTCTTCAGCCAAACAGCAAGGCCAATATGAGCTTAATCAGTTATTTGTATACTTATTATATGAAAGTTACTGAGAATCTTTCGTAGTATAAAGCGACTTGGCGAGTAAAATATCACTTGCCACAATGTCAAAGCTTAAATAGTGTTTGACAAATCGTAAAATGTACTAAATCTTGTGTACTTATTTTAACTTTGACATCTGCTTACTGTGTGTGAATTTGCGTTTCTTTATACTCGCCACCGGTTGCCCATATGGGCGAGTCCTCCAGAAGAGTACAAGTCATTTTAGATTTTGGAGGATAGTGCAATTACAGATATAGAAAGATTCCCCGATTCCAGAACCTTCCCTTCTTTAACGTGCCAAGTTGTTTTAGCACCTATACACGGGACCTCGATTTAAAGTATCATCCGAAAGACTGATCAGTAATTCTAGTTGGTCAGCCCGGGAATAGAACCAACAAGGTCGAGGTTACAAGTCTCGCGCTCTATGCGGGCTGGCTGCTTACAAAAATTCCGGTGCATATAATCGTAAAATTCGCTCATATCTAGCACCCGACTGCGTATCGAATACTACATGATCAAGGAGTACTACATGATATTTTTTTTCGATTTTTGTAAATGACCGTGCATTTCATACTATGTTTTTCACGTATTTGCCGTTTCTGTTAAAATAAAAAATTTCCTTGATATTCAATCAATATTTCACGTTTGAAGTGAATATTTGTGATGTTTTTTTTTTTTTTTTTTTTGAAAATATAAAAAGGGATATATTTTAGAAAAAATACCTTTCAGGGTCATCTGTCCTTTAGAAATGCATTAGTACTTTCATATGTAATAAGTATTTGAAGTTTAAAGTGAATATGTTTGAAATTAGCCGTAACCAAAAGGTTAATCAGAGCGAAAACATCTTAGAGAAATAAGGGGAATAACTTTGCAAAATATAACTAGGATTATCTGCCTTTTGATATTGCATCATTATGATCATAGTGAACAACTAAACCAAGTTTAAATAAAGTAAATTCGGTAGTTTCTGAGAAAATAAATGAAATTACTTAAACCAAATTCTGAGAGTGACAATACCATAATACCTTTAATATGTTGTCAATCAGGGTTACAAATGAAAATGTTAAACAAAAGACAAATACAAAATACTTATCTATTGAGAATTTAGTATCAATTATCCTTTCTAGCCTAAAGATTACAACATATATAGTAGCTCAAAACCTCGATATTTATGTTCGTTAAAGAAACCAAGTAAGACAAAGATAATTTTTGTATAATGGCAATTACAATTAAAATAACTATGAGAGTGTTAAAAAGTAATAATATTCTACTTTAAAAATGATTTTAACATGAATTTACATCTTGCGACATTTAACGGTAGTGTTGCGACATTTAACGGTAAGGGAAATTCGTGCGACATTTAACGTTAACATTGCGACATTTAACGGCAAATGATTTTGCGACATTTAGCGGCGGTTGCGACATTTAGCGTCAATGGTGCGACATTTAGCGGCAAGTGCGACATTTAGCGGCGTTGCGACATATAACGGCGCCACAATCACAAATTCGTTTGAAACGGACATATTCTCGTTATATTTTTTCGATATGAATTTTCGGTACAATTTTTATGTACTATGGATTTTCTAGAACGTTTAAGATGTTTTAAATGAATTTGAAGCGTCTATTTTTGTTACATTGTGAACTTAAGAACAGAAGATCCGCTTACTTTAATATTACTTTGAAAAACTTTGATACCCTGTCCATAATTGTATTCAAATATTTGATATAGGGGTGTTGGAATAATTGCTAAGTGCATTCATACAGGAATGTTATGACAATCATATACATTTTATTTTCATTTTCATTTTCTATTGCATATCATGTTGTCTTTGCATGCGCATAGGCAGGTCTATTTTTTCACGTGTTTTTCATGACCGGGTCTGTCTGACTAGAGCAGACCTGTGCACGTGCAAAAGATAGATCTCATAACGGACTTTCTTTTGTTTAACAGGTCTATCCGAAAAATATAGACCTGTCACAAACAATAGAGGAGGTGTGTAATAACTTATACTGCATACAAGTACACACATTGTTTCCAACTATAGTTCACTTGGCACAAATTAAAATACTCGTGCACGGCAAAAGTACTACATGACTACTACATACTACCATGGATTTATATTTACCACTAAATCAAGCCCAAAACGCATTTTCTGTATCAAATTACGCCGTTAATAGAAACTATAGTCATCCCTCTACTTATATTTGAGTTATTAAGAAATAATTCAAGCCAAAATAGCATGCTTTAGATTTTATATAATGTTGATGCTTTTGAAACTATTTCTTAAAAAAATACGGTTATGAGTGCGAGTGTGAATGCATGTGTCGTCCTTGTCTCTTTGTGTTTTTTTTTGTTGTTGTTGTTGCTATTTTGTGTGTGTGTGTTTTTTGTTTGTTTTTTTTCTTTCATTTTTGATTTTTTTGTAATTGTTGTTTTTTCTTTCATTACATTGGTTTCACATCTGGTATAACCGAAACAAATAATTGTAAAACCACTGTGGGATGTGCTTCGACCCACAAATGGTTATGTGACGAAGCGAATAAATGGGGTTACCCCATGTGGGGCCTGAAAAAAAATAATTGAGTTTTCACCCTTTAACTCGAGCTACTTTTAACAAAATTTGCGACTTGTGTACAGAGTCTAGCACGGATGTGTACGGGTGTAGATTGAAAAGTGTTGGTGATTGTACGGGGTGTAGTAGGTAAACGAATGTCATTTTCTGCAAAATAAATTCAGTACCAGGCATATACATGTAAACATACATGTATACATGTAAACGATCGATGTCTGGAGCAGGGATTGTTGTGTGAATGATTTTAATTTTATAAAGGATACAAATATTTAATTAAATTATTAACATGTTACGCAACATGTATATTAATTGCAATAAACAGTTTCCGTCCTGCTAGACCACTTTTTATGCGTAACTATAAATTAATAGGAAAAATGTAAAAGTCAAAACACCACAATTTCAAACCATATTGGTAGAACATTCAACAGTCTTAAACAATATCAAACCATGTTCGAGTTAGGCATTGTGAACAAAACTTGATCTGAACTTGTTTTATTGGTTTATTAGTTTACCCGTCTTAAGACTTCATTGAAAAACAAAAATATGTTAATGAGCTTTTGGTAAAATATCCGCCTTGATTAGTTATGTTAATCATTAGATTTATCTTTTGGGGAAATACTATATAACTGGCTATAAAATCTTTCATATATATTTTTTGCAGTCAAACTCGAGTGACCTGATTTCGATATTATTTAATAAATACAATGCTGCCGCCTTTGCTGCTGCTTTTTCTGAAAATGATAATGATGACCAGAGATCTGCCAAGAATTTGAAAGTACTGGGCCCTGGGCCCACTTGGTCTGAAAATGATGGGCCATTTTTACCAAAGTATGGGCCTTGGGAAAATAAGTAAACATTGACCAAAATAACTGTTAAAAAGTTTGTAGATGATTGAATTTCCCTGGTAATAAAACTTAAATCATATTTTATGACAAGTGGTTCACTTATGATTCAGTACTTAATAACTTTCTAACTAATATTAATTGCAGGCAAACTATTTTTGAAATGGCTGCTAAAAATTTGATATGCAAATTTATTCACATAATTGCTGGTTCTTACTTGTAATGTCTTATACTGTGCATTATCCATTTAATTGTTCCTACTTTGCACCAAATGTCCCTTACCACTGTATATTGACGAATTTTATTGCCCCTTGTATGCCTCTGTGTAGACAGCATACATCAAAGACACTTGCCGACAGACCTTCTGATCATGAGAAAAGTCATGCACAATGTTTCCCTGATTGGTTAATCACCCTGCCAAATATTCTGATGACGAAAAAGACATCTTTTTTACACTTGGTCAGCCAAAACTTGCGTGAACTTGAGTGACCTTAGGGGTGATCAACTTGTACACCTGTCAAATTATACTGTAACTTACAGCATTTCTTAAAATAGCAACACTTTTTTTTCAGTTACAGATAATCATTTTAAATATTAAGTAGTTGTATAATTTGTTTGTTTGTTTTATTGGATTAAATTTACGGTAGTAGAAATGAGTATCTGTGTGGGAAAGGAATTATGAGAAGAAATGCGGTAAGTAGATACCATGAACAAAAGCTAGGAATGGATAAACTCAAGAATATGCGTAATTACAGGGGCATGGGTAACATGTTGCTGTTGGTACCAGTTTTGACTGGATGACTAAATAACGTAGCAGACAGTTTTGTTTTCTTATAAGTCTGGCACAGATTTTAGATGCGCCCATGGCCCTTTGCTGCAGATTTTCCTGTTCCATTCTCATTTTTTAGCGCCAATGGCGCAAAATCGCGTCCTCGGCAGATCTCTGGATGACTATTCAATGATGACGATGATGATGGTATTTTAGTTTTCAGTTCAACAATGCCATACCAATGTACAGAGTGTGCAGAGTGATATGAAACATTTAAAGAGTCTATTCGGCATATCATAGAATATCATTCCAGTTTGGAAATTCGACATAGAGAGTTAGATGGGCAAAGAGTTATTACAAAGTGACCGCAGAGTTATGTACAGAACATGGTCGAACAATAGCTATTGATGACAAAAATAAGAAAATTCACATTTCTAAAAGGAACAATGTACCAAAGGATAGTCCATTCAAGAAAATCATAAAATTTGGCAATCTCAATGAAGATGAATTCATCTGATGTTTCTTCCACAAAATGCTGAAATGTATTTGATATATCTCAAGAAGATGTCACATTTGCAGAGTTAGTACAGCTGTGATTTATTCATTTAAAGACAGTGGTCAGCTAGAAGAATATGTACATGTACTATACAATAAATTGTAGCAGAGAAACGGTTCTCAATTCTAAATAGATATATCTCCATTCGGACCATTTCCATTCAGCGAGTTGGTCAGAAAACTCCTCAACATGTCTTATAAATACCGACAGACACTATTCAGCTTATGATTGTGATGGTATGACAATAAGAACAAGAAATTATCATAGTATTGCAAGCAATCCATAAGTCCCCTACCGGTTAGAACCCCAGCAACATTCTGATTTCAATTTTACCAGTGAATGAATGACATGAATGAACTTAAATCTTTTGAGTTCTAAGTTTGTCTATTTCACAGTAATGTGTTAAGTTTCCCTGCCTAGTTTATACAACCTTGTCATATTATTACGATGTGGGATTTTAAAGTAAAACCTATAAGGAATGAAGAAGTTGGAGTAAAAATACCAATTTCTCGAAAAAAATCTAAGTTCAAGGGGGACATAATTCTGGAAATAGTCTTGCTAGAGTATTTAACCTTCTCAAAAATGTTGAGTGATAATAAGAAACATATATATGAAGTTTGAAGTAGATACATTAGTTAATAAAGAAGTTATTTAAAAAAGACAACATTTTTTTCATAAAAATTCTAAGTTCAAGGGAGGTAATACTGATAATTTTTGTGCTAGAGTTGTAAACCTTGTCACATATGATGTGGTTGATGACCAGAAACTTATATTTAAAGTTTGAAGTAAACACCTAAAGAAATAAAGAACTTATAGTCAAAAAGCTGAAAAATTTAAATCAGATATCTTAAAATCAAGGCTATTTGTTGCCATAGCATTTTCACAGAATTTTCAACATAGGAAGAAAAGAAAAAGATGTGCATAATCTGCAGACTGCCATCTACCCATATTTTAAGTTTCATAAAAATATTTTCAGTTCTTTTTGAGTTATCACTGGATCCAGTTTATGTGTTAAATTTGCCATATTTTCAGACTATTTGTTGCCATAGCAACCAGAATTTTCAACATAGGAAGAAATGAAAAAGACGTGCATAATCTCCATACTGCCATCTATCCATATATCAAGTTTCATAAAAATATTTTCAGTACTTTTTGCGTTATCGCGGGATCCAGTTTTGTGGACGGACGGACTGACAGACAGACAGACAGACGGACAGACGAATGTCAGACGTTTCACTCCCAAGACATTTCACTATTGAGACGTTTCACTCCCAAGACGGTTCACACCTAGACGTTTCACTCCCAATTTGTCAATTGTATGGACGTTTCACTCCCATTTTTTTAGATATTGCTTAGGAAAGTTAACAAATTTATTTCCATTTTTAATAGCCATATCAGGATTGATTATTTATATTGATGTATGTTTTTTCTGTTGTAGATAAGCAATTAAAGTTCTGTAATAAACATTTTTTTTATTTTTGTTGCATTGAAAAATGGTTTAATAGATGATGATGAAAGATATGGTTGGTTATTCAAAATAAAACACACAATTGTTTAAAAGGAATTCATACTATAAACTATAATATAAACTATACTATGCTCATCCTTGAGAATAATATTTTCATTAGTACTTTCATAAAAAATAAGTCACATGGAAATAATGTCATTAACTTGATATCAATTATTTTTATCATAAAATAATTGTTAAAATAATAAAAAATATCAATTATGTATTAATTTAAAATTAAAATATTTGTTATTTCATGTAAGTCTTAAACAATTATATGCAAAAGATGTGCATAAATTTAATTATTCTTTTGAATTATTTCTTTATCAATTTATTTAAACAGTAGCCATTAAACAAACATAGGTAATTGTGGTGTTAACAGTAATCTCATCACCTAATTAGTTGTATAAACACTGAGACCAACAACTAACAGTTTGACATCACCAGTAAATCAGTTGTATAAACATTGCACTTTAGCATCAACAGTTTACTAATCAGTTGTTTATTGGACCATTAAAATAGTTTTTAGATAATTAATTTTTTATTAAATTTAAGATCTATTTATTTTTAGTATATCATAAGTCTTAGAAAAAATTTTGTATAAAAATGGGAGTCTTGGTGTGAACCGTCTTGGTGTGAACTGTCTCAATAGTGAAATGTCTGTCTACCCGGACAGACAGACGGACGGAGGGTTAAACCTAAAGTCCCCTCCGGTTAAACCGGTAGGGGACTAATTAAACGAAGTCATACTTTTAGGCTCAAAAACAATAAAAAGTTAAATTATTTAACAAATAACTTTGTATCGTCCTCTAATTAGTCCCCTACCGGTTTACCGGAGGGGACTTTAGGTTTACCCTCCGTCCGTCTGTCCGTCCGTCTGTCTGTCAGTCCGTCAGTCCGTCCGTCCACAAGACTGGATCCCGCGATAACGCAAAAAGTACTGAAAATATTTTTATGAAACTTGGTATATGGATAGATGGCAGTATGGAGATTATGCACGTCTTTTTCTTTTCTTCCTATGTTGAAAATTCTGGTTGCTATGGCAACAAATAGGCTAAAAATATGGCAAATTTTACACATAAACTGGATCCAGTGATAACACAAAAAGTACTGGAAATATTGTTATGAAACTTGACATATGGGTAGATGGCAGTCTCAGAATTATGCACGTCTTTTTCTTTTCTTCCTATGTTGAAAATTCTGGTTGGTATGGCAACAAATAGGCTGAAAATATTGCAAATTTTACACATAAACTGGATCCAGTGATAAAGCAAAAAGTACTGGAAATATTTTTATGAAACTTGACATATGGGTAGATGGCAGTCTTGAGATTATGCACGTCTTTTTTTTTTCTTCCTATGTTGAAAATTCTGGTTGCTATGGCAACACATAGACTGAAAATATGGCAAATTTTACACATAAACTGAATCCAGTGATAACTCAAAAAGTACTGGAAATATTTTTATGAAACTTGACATATGGGTAGATAGCAGTCTTGGGATTATGCATGTCTTATCTGTTCTTCCTATTTAGAAAAAAATATCAGTTGCCTTGGCAACAAATAGGCTTAAAACATGGCAAATATAACAATATTTGTGATTAGTCAAAAAGAGCTGAAAATTTTTATGAAATTGCATCTTTAATTCAAGAGTTATCTCCTCTTTAAGAATTTTGCTTTTAAAATGTTATATTTTGGTAACAGGGATGTTTCAAATATTAACTTTAGAGTGTCCTTCAGTCCGTCTGTCTGTCTGTTCATAAAAACTGTTTCCTGTGATCACTTTTAAAGAACTTTTCCAACAAGTTTACTTAAAATAGAGAAAAATTGAAACATAAGTGAATGGCCAATGGCCCTTCAGAATGTTGATGGGGTTCTAACCGGTAGGGGACTTATGGATTGCTTGCAATACTATGATAATTGCTTGTTTATCCATGTTTAGTCTGAAATGAGATTATGTCCAATTAAAAAATAATATAAAAGACTATGTGACTGCTAGACATCGTATACATCTACTAAACCCTGTACATTAAACTACTACATCCCTTGTATTCTTTGCTAGACTCTGTACACAAGGCAAGGCCGTTTTTTGCAAATTTTGTTTAAAGCAGCTTGAGTTGAAGGATGAAAACTCAAATATAAGTGGAGGGATGACTATAGTTTGTATTAACGGCGGACTTTGATACAACAAATGCGTTTTGGGCTTGATTTAGTGGTAAATATCGACATCGTTCGCACATGTCAACAAATACGCTACATTTTATCGCCAAGTTAACAAAAAGTATTCAATTTGCAAACAAAAGCAAATATTGCTCTAAAACTAGAAACATTTAGCTTCACAATATTGTTTAGTTTGTAAAAATCGATGAAGTTATGATGAAGAAATAAGTTAAACATTACCTTGGGTGTACTCGGTGTGCAGCTTTCTACTTTCGTTTTCGGTGTTTTTAGGGGCTATATCCGGTGGACGCTGTACAACATTGATTATATTCCCTTCTTTAACTGAAGCTGTTTTACCTATTCAGACAAAGTGTAAAATTTTGTGTACACAAACATTGCAACGTCACTCTCACATTATCATAACAGTTTTAGTACTGTTATGTACAAGTCTGTTTAAAAACATAAATCAATGAATACCCCCAGGCCCCCCACAAACACCGAGATTATATATAATTTCTTTCGTTTGAGAAACGAATTAGAAGGAAATTACTTTCTCTTAAGGTAACGTAGTCACCATCTGGATATTTAGTAAAGCGTGACATGAGTGCACGATATTTACGTGCAGTATTTCTGTCTGTGTAAGTTCATTCAGCTTTGTGTAACCGACCGGTTTGCATCGTTGACTTTTTATATCTTTTTAAAAAAAATAGAAGGTAGATAATTATGAATAAAATATGTTTCATTCAAAGGTAGAGTGTGAACAGATATGCATTGTAAATTTGTAAAATGGCGTCATTTTTAATTTGAAGTGTTTTCTTTAAAGTAGTAGATAAATATTATTGTGTGATATAAACTATGATGAAATATTGTATGCATTGTTGTACCACCGGTTACCTAAGTGCTTCAGTTACAAATTACAAGTTAGACTGAGTTGTGTTTTTGTTTGTTTAAAGTGACTAAAGGTTCAATTATTGAATTTTGGTTGCCATAATTTTGATATTTAAGTACGTATTTGATTCATATGTGGACAAAGCAGCCCTTGTGACCAAACACACATGTAGAGTAATTTAGATATGACCTTCACCTTTGGACAAAAACAACAAGTGTGATTAAAACAAACCTATTGAAATTAATTAACTTCTTAGGCTCGAACTCATGATAAAATTTTAAGTCGTATCACATGCCAACAACTTTACCAACTTTGCCATGAAGGCGTTTCAAATTGTACTTCTTATCTTGTATTATAAAAAGCTGTTTTACCTATTCAGACAAAGATTGTTAAATTTGAAGTCACTCTCACAATATCATAACGGTTTTTGTACTGTTATCTACAAGTCTATTTAAAAACATAAATCAAGAAGTACAAATGTTGCTGCAATGCAGCAATTGAGAAGCTCCGCGCAAAAATGCGCTCATTACAGATACCTTACCAAATTATTCCAACGCACAGGTCTTTTTATATTCAGAAGTAGATTTTTTCCGAATGTTTTGTAAACCATTTTTTGCATTATTATACTTATCTTATGCACTGTCCATAATTAAAAAGAGGGGCCAGATATTTAATTTGAAAAAATGCTTTCACTGATGCCTACCGGGTAAGGAAAGTAATTCCATTGAATACAAACAAGACTTTCATGACTTGTAAATGTTATGTGACATGACTGTACTGTGTTCTGTTTGTATAACTGTAGTCAGTAACATCACGGTGATAGGGCGTTTACCACAACTTTTCCGCGCAACGTCAAAATATCATACTTCTGACCGAGACACCGTATATTTCTGGACAAAATATTAATGGCGGGATTACCAAATTGCAGGTTATAGCTTACAAAATATCTTACTGCTGGACATTGCAAAATTATTCCAATTGTTTAAGTACTCCATCGAATTTTTGAAACAATTTATCGTTAATCTAGCACAACACAATTCACAAAAAATTACATACTTTGAAGAAATAGTGTTTACAAAAGATCGTGTCTACCTCAACATGACTCGTACTTGTCACAAAAACATGTGTTAAAATGACGATGTATTTGTTCTATGACCTTACGAGCTCGTGTATACATTATGGGTAGGCATACATTCAAGTTCCATACAAAATTGTGTGTTTCTATTATAAATTTTAGGGAATATATGCTGAAAAAAGGCCTATTAACTCGAATATTGGAGCACCGTACAACACTGAATTTAAACACCGCATTCTTTTTCCGTTTGACCGATAATACTGGAACCGTTTTCATTTGCACCATACTTTATAATACTTTACATAGACCAGACGTTCAGAAGTTTTCCATAAAATAACATATGATTATAACAGCAACATAACATAACAGCAGGTCAATTAACAGTTACTTATAAAATATGGTGCAAATAAAAACGGCTCCTGTATTTATCGGTCAAACGGAAAAAGAATGCGGTGTTTAAATTCAGTGTTGTACGGTGCTCTAATATTCGAGTCAATATGCCTTTTTTCAACATATATTCCCTAAAATTTACAATAGAAACACACAATTTTGTATGGAACTTGAATTTATGCCTAACCATAATGTATACACGAGCTCGTAAGGTCATAGAACAAATACATCGTCGTTTTAACACATGTTTTTGTGACAAGTACGAGTCATGTTGAGGTAGACACGATCTTTTGTAAACACTATTTCTTCGAAGTATGTAATTTTTTGTGAATTGTGTTGTGCTAGATTAACGATAAATTGTTTCAAAAATTCGATGGAGTACTTAAACAATTGGAATAATTTTGCAATGTCCAGCAGTAAGATATTTTGTAAGCTATTACCTGCAATTTGGTTATCCCGCCATTAATATTTTGTCCAGAAATATACGGTGTCTCGGTCAGAAGTATGATATTTTGACGTTGCGCGGAAAAGTTGTGGTAAACGCCCTATCACCGTGAACATAAGATGATAAAAATATCAAAGTCTGTTGTTTTTTTAATTACAATTGTAACAAATATACAAATAGTAACATAAGGGACTGATATTATAATATAGTAATATTACATGCAATTTTTTCATGTCAAATTAAAAAAAAATGGTTTCTTTCAATACTGATAGAAGACTGTTACCTGAATTTTAGGCAGGTATGAAGAAATTCACTAACATCATGTTCGTGTGTGTCACAGATATAAAAGCTACTTGATATTGGTGATATATAAAAAGCTATTATTAATTGATTTATTGGGAGATCAATATACTTTTTTGCTGGATTGCTTTAAAACCATTCATAAAAAACATTACCTACCGGTTCTTTTGTTAAAAGCGGTCTAGTAAATCACTTACCGACCGCTTAACAGGTCTTCAAATATATACCGACCTGTTTTTGTTCACAATAGAAAATATGTGTAGTCGAGAAACTCGTGCATTACAGTACACAATATTAATTCACCGTAAAATAACGCTGAATTGGGGGGGGGGGGGGGGTAATGACCACTTTGAATAGGGAAAAAAAGGGTCGATATATATTTTAAAGGTTAATAGAAATAAATTTGTGCATACGACTGTAAGGACCATCATAACATATATTCCAGATTATTTGTGAGAAATACAACTGGCTACTTTTCTGGCGTTGAAGTTTGTGTTTCGCCGATATTAATGAGTAAAATAACGCACATTTAGCCTTTCTTTAACGTTTGCTTTTCGGTATACCTAACACATTTGCCGAACTATATAGCTTCATAAGATACAAGTTTTCGGCATTTATTTCCAAAACTATGTCTGAATTTGCACAATCCTGCATTATTTAACAATTCTGCATTATGGGATATATACGACGATTATATTATTGGTGCATATCGAATCAAAGTCAACTTCTGCATCTTTCTTTCCCAAAATATTACTTTCAGTGAGAGTATGGTTCATCTTAAAGATATACTATGCTCAAATTTGAAATTAGGAAATATTGATAATTGCTACACAGTTTCTTTGTAAATATGAAATAAACATGTTTTGACTTCACACAAAGGTGATATGTCATGTTTAAAACACTACACTCTGTAGGTCGTGACAATAGAATATAATGTGTCGTTAAAAAACTGGCAGTTTTTTAAAGAAAAGACCAACTTTACTTGTCTTGTGATAGAGAACGTGACTTACAATACATAGTTAATTCATTTTTTTTCTTTTAATTAGACATACTCAGTAAGAATTTCATAGGTTTTAATAAATTTCTTCGATTAAAATATTTTTCTCAGATATTTACTTAAATGAGCATAGTATAAGACCGTTTTTCTCATTTTTTCCCAGTTATTTTTACATTACAATTTTAATTTTGTATACCAGTACTCGCCTGTTCTTCGCAAGAATACGACTTGCGCTTCCATTCTAGACCGCGTGCTTACATGTGGTCTTATCAAACATATGAATAACGGATGATACACCGAAAGAAAATTCTTCCAAACATGGATGAAATTCTAAGAACATTTAAAATCAACCATCATAAAAAACAACAACAACAAAACCCAACTTACATGACGGTGTAACTACATGTATTACTAATATTTATTCATAGGACCCCGTCCTTTACTTTCCTTTGAAAAAATCGTATATTTTAATTATATAAGAAATAGCTTGATCATATATTTACCATGAAATTTATTATATATAAAGATATTATATATAAAGATAAAGTGTTCCGTTTTTAATTTATCTTCCTCAAGATTTGTTTATATTATTAATATGTTATGTATTCATATAACAAACTAATGATCTTACCTTTCCCTACTCGACAAGTTATGTTTTCATTTTCTGTGACTCAAATCAACAAGTACATTACCAGACCTTATAACATAATGAAACCCCACGAAAATCACGAGAATATTCAAATAACACCTGATTTGTGAACGAATGAATTACAAGAGCGTAGCGGAAGGTATCTTTGCTTGGCTTTGGAATGCTTTCTTAAACATGATAAAGTAAATAAATAATATGTTTCTTGTGAGTAATATTAATAAATACTGAGTTAAAAACTGATGTATGGACAGAAAAATAAAAGAGCATGTAGGTAAGATAGTTACCGCACTCGGAATAGATCTGCATAGTACAGAATGCCGTTAGGGCCATTGCCTATGAATGTGTTGACCTGAAACGCGATAGTCGATAGTACGATGGTGAAAACGCGAAATCACGAAACTACGATGGTGAAAACGCGAAAGTACGATGATGAAAACGCGAAAGTACGATGATGAAAACGCGACAGTACGATACTACGATGATGAAAACGCGATAAACTTTCGTGTTTTCACCATCGTACTGTCGCGTTTTCACCATCGTAGTTTCGTGATTTCGCGTTTTCATCATCGTACTATCGTGTTTTCATCATCGTACTATCGCGTTTTCACCATCGTACTATCGCGTTTTTACCATCGCACTGTCGTGTTTTCATCATCGTACTATCGCGTTTTCACCATCGTACTGTCGTGTTTTCATCATCGCACTATCGCGTTTTCATCATCGTACTATCGCGTTTTCATCATCGCACTATCAGATCAACACATTCATAGGCGATAGCCCTAACGGCATTCCGTAGCATAGTATTTACAGACCCGGTTGCCTTTTAAAAACCTCGATCGCTACGCTCTCTCGGTCTTCAAATCGCCACCCGGGTCTGTAAATACTATGCAGACCTATTCCTCGTGCGGTGACTATTACATACACCTCATGTTCAAACTGCAGATCAAAGTTTCTGTTGTTACAAATGATGCGATCTATCTATCTATAGTCTATGCTTAATGAGGGTCCATCCGTCCGTACGGGCAGTAAATGCAGCTTTCGCTGTCGAATACGGATCCCGGACATGTCACCAAGCACAAAGTGTTGATAATTTACCTCCGTGTATTACCAATGATGCCAATGAAATGTAACCTTATATACTAAAGTTATAATTATTTCAAAACAACCAATATATTATTATTATTATTATAATTATCAAAAGCAAAATTATTAAAGTCTTATACCTGAAATCTTCTTTATATTGACAAATTTAATCACTAATAGTGTACTTGATATGCTGTGTGTAAATGTTATTCAAAATGTAACCAATTATAATTTCATGTACTACTACAAATTTATAACTCAGAACATTTATAGCTATTTATAGCTTTCGAATTTATGTACAGCAGAACTGCTTTCCGGTTCTCATTCATTAATATGACATGAAGGGGGAACCAATATAATTATCGGAAGGAGTTATTGAATCCGTATTTACTTTTAGCTGTAAATCGAAGGGATTAATTGATAAAGTCAGGGTACATGGACAAAAAAAATAGTTAACACAAATAGCTCCGCGCCTGTGGGCTCGGAGCAATGAATACCCCAACCCCCCACACACACACCGAGGTTATATATAATTTCTTTCGTTTGAGGAACGAATTAGAAGGACATTATTTTCCCTTAAGGTAACGTGGTCACCATCTGGTGACATGAGTGCACGATATTTTCGTGCAGTATTTCGGTCTGTGTAAGTTCATTAAACTTTAGGTAACCGACCGGTTTGCATCGTTTTATTTTTAGGTCGACTATACGAAGTATATGGAGAGCTGTCCTACTCGCCCCGGCGTCGGCGTCCGCGTCCAGATTAAAGTTTCGGTGCAGTAAAATATTTTTCACTATTACTTTGTCATTTCTTAAGGTATCAACATTAAACTTCAAATATATGTTCCTTATCATCATCCACATCTTATGTGACAAGGTTCATAACGCTGGAACCAATATTTTTAGATTTATCTCCCCTTGAACTTAGAACTTCCTTAAAAAATACTATTTTTAACTGTTTCTTCTTTATTTCTTAAGGGATGAACTTCAATATCAACCCGTAATAAGAACTTGTCCTTCGTGCAACATAAATTACTCCTGAAGGGTTTCTTAAATTTTGTAAATCGATATTTTTCAAAAGTAGTGGAGCCAAAGGGCAAGAGATGGAGCGAAAGGCTCAATGATGAGCGCAAGGCGATATTAATTTTGCGTATTGGGAGGAGCGCAGTCTATGATTTGTTAAATATTAAAGCTATAGAAGTTAAAATAGACATGATCAAGTGTTGAGACTGAGCTATATATACCTTTAATTTAAAGACAACAAATAAAGCGTGATATCCTTTCAACGACTTGTCGTAATAAATCTTATCGCGAAGGTGTCCCCTTGTTGCTGCCTTATATGTTCCAAATTTGGATGAGGCCCGATCATTGAATCATATGCATAGCGTAATACAGAGTGCCAAATATTCGAGATCAATCATGATTTTTGACACAGTTATGTACATTTAAAAACGTGTGTCCGTGCAAATTCGACAATATGTAAGGGTGAAAAGGTGAGGGGGTCAGAAAATGGGAGGAGGTGTGAGAAAATACCTACCAAGTTAAATAAGCCACGTTTTCATGAAATAGAAAGACTTTTGTAAGGTGGGGAATCTCTATGAAAATGGTTGGGAAAGTGTCAGTCGTTCTAAGGATATGAAATATGATAAACAAGATTAACAAGGAAAAGTGGCGTTCTGTGTCCGCAACCCCAACGCGATCTAGCAACAAGAACCGGTGGCAAGAAGCCCAGAAGGCTCTCAAACAAAAACAGGACAGGGCGCAAGGCGGAGCACGGACAGATCGATCACTAACTATAAAATGAAACGTAAAAAGAAATGATAAAAACCGACAAGAAAAACAAAGAAAAAAGATAAATGACTGTTAAAAGGTAAGAATTTCTTACATGCATGCCTGCGTCATATACACACGAGTATTTTACAAACAAGTGATGTGACATGTAAGTTGTATATCGGAATGCCAGACTATTCACCCCCTTACCAGTTCCTGCCCCAAACCATTTCCTCTAAGACAGTTCCCCCCCACCGCAAATTTAAAATTTGCCCCCCACCCCAATTTGAAATTTGCAGACAATAATCCCCCTTCAGAATTTTCTATTTTTTAATTAATTTTCATATTTTATCTATTTTAAGGGTCAATGTTTTCTAACAATATGAGAATTATTAGGGGCAGCACGAAATACCCAAATATACCCAAATACACCCAAATATTGCCCAAATATTGCCTAAATATACACAAATATGGTCCAAATATACTAAAAATAATGTCCAAATATACAAAAAAATAAATGTTTAATAACAAAATGTGCTGTTTTTATTATGAATTACCATATAAACGTTCACCATGGAGCTAAATATATCTGTGCGTTCACTAAGATAAAATCAAACATACCCAAATATACATTTTCCTATCACCAAAATATGGAATCTACCCAAATACAGTATACTCCATTAAAGCTATATTAAATTAAAAAAAAATAATACGATGGACACTTGTATGAAATTTGAACAAAGTTATACCAACAAATTTTATCATATCTTTATAAATATTAATTCTTTTTCTCATTATAATCTGTATTTTATACAAACAAAAATGAATATTGCTGTATTTGTGTATATATGGGCAATATTTGGGTATTTGATGCCGCCGTTTATTAGTATTACTGGCATGTCGGCACTTCCTTATTTATTTATAAACAAAACTCATGGCCCATAAGGGCATAAGAGTGAACAATCAACAAAACAAAAAATAATAATACAAACATGGCATGAAGTAAATAAGTAAATAAGGAAGATGACTTATTGAAATTTCAGCATTATAGCTTTGACAAAAATGGCTAGATTAAATAAAGTATTTCTGTTGTCGCTACACATAAGAGCCGGAAAATTTAAAATACTAGGAAACCTTGAATAATAGTTACTGATATACCTGTGTCTTTCATGATTAAAATAAGTACATTTAAAAATATAATGAAATTCATCACCTATTTCTTGCTGATTACAAAGTGAGCATGTTCTATTTTCTCTTTCAATACCAAAATAGCGACCTTTCTCTATAGGAATATTAGAATTGAGACATCTAAATTTACAGAGAGCAATTGCTAAATTTCTTGGTAAACATAGTAAATAATGTTCTAATTTAAATTGAGTTTTATATATTCTATAGTTTAAACACTTAGCAGAATCAAAAACATCACTATTCCATACTTGTAAAAACTGATCACGTAATCGTGATTTTATTACATAATTTATTTAAAATTATTCAAATTTGCAACATTCTGAGTTATCCAAAAATCAGAACAACCAAGATTATTCAAAGTAGATTTTACTTTCTCGATCCACTGACAATGTAAAATACCCTTTTCATGAAGATTATACATAGTGCGGTACAAAGAAGCACATATTTTATCATTTTTACCATTAACTAATTTACTCCAAAAATTTAACATTCTGCAAGTAATATCATTTTCAATAGGAAATGCACCTAGTTCTCCCAAGACCATAACCGAAGGAGTTGACATCTTAAGTTTAAGTATATATTTATAAAATTTCAATTGAAACTGAAAAATAATAGAATTATTTTCAGATCCCCACACCTCCGACCCATACAATAATATTGGCTTAACCATACTATCAAACAACTGTAACTGAATATCAATTGGCAAACACAATTTCTTAATTTTAGTTAAAATACTAAACATAGCCTTCCTCGCTTGATCTGTCAAGTGCTTTTTTGTTTTATTAAATTTACCATTAAAGTTGAATATCACACCTAAATAACTAAAATCATCTACAGCTTCTAGAGGTGCATTATTGAAATAAAATACAGGCTTATTTCTTAATTTACCACGAGAAAATACAACAACTTTTGTCTTATCGGTATTAACAGTCAAATGCCATAATTTACAATAATCAAGCATGCAGTTTAGTGCTGTTTGAAGGCCAGTTTGACTTTCCGCGAAAACAACTGTATCATCAGCATAGAGTAATAAGTACAACTTCAAGAATACATCAACTTCATCATTACTTAACTGTTCATTTATCTGGTCTGATAAAAACTGCAACCCTTCACAATATGTAGACATATAAGAAACCAAATCATTAAGGAAAATTGAAAACAAAATTGGAGAAAGATTTTCTCCCTGACGGACACCTAAACAGCTTACAAATGTATCTGACAATGCATTATTCACTTTAACACAAGACTTAGCTTTGTCATAGATATTATGAATAACTTTAAGTATTTTCCCATCAATATTATGTGCTAACAATTTCCTCCAGAGAGCAGTACGGTTTATACTATCAAATGCTTTCTTGTAATCAATAAAAGAGCAGTACAATCTCTTTTTCTTCGATAAGTAAATATCAATCAACATTTTTAAGGAAAAAATATGATCCGTAGTTCCATAACCATTACGAAACCCTGCCTGCTCCTCAATTAATAGGCCAGACTCTTCCAAAAAAATATTTATTCTAGAATTTAAAACTGATGTGAACAATTTACCAAGACAACTTAAAATGGTTATACCTCTATAATTATCAGCATTATTTTCGTCCCCTTTGTTTTTATAAATAGGTAAAATTATACCCGTACACCATGTATCTGGAACAATTCCTGTTTCAAGTACAAGATTAAATAAGCTGCAATACAATGGTAATAACAAATCTTTTGAGTATTTTATATACTCATTCAGTATATTATCTTTAGGTGAACATGCTTTGTTATTTTTTTCCATACAATAGCAGTACTGGTCGGAGAGATAACTCTTGACGCATAGATAACCCAGACACTTAATTTATATAACTGTTATAACTTTGTTTTTCAACAAACAAGCAAATGATCACCTTGTTGTATAGGAGCAGGAAAGACAGTGATGACTTTTTTGTAATTTGGTAAACTTTTTTTTCTTCAAAGAATCTTAACTTTTTATCAAAGTGTTCTTTTAACTTAATTGCAATAAGTAAGTTAGAATTGAATTGACCACAAGCCACTGAAACAGTCATTGAATTTAAGATTTTGAATTTACTGGCCAGAATTCAAGTTTTGAATTTATTATATTCTTATAAACTATATATTTAACTAAATTTTCTTAAAATTTACAACTGCCCAAACTAATTTTCACTGGCCATGGGCCATCGGGTCAGTGGTAAATTTTATGACTGCTGACATGGGAAAGATTTTTTTAAAAATTGTTTTTGTATCAAGAAACAAGAGCGATCAGTGATCACATGTGTCGCCTCATGATGGCCAATTTCATGTTGGGACAAGTTTTGTGACAGACGGACAGACAGACGAACAGTGCACAACTAGACTTGGTACTGATCATTCCTGTGAAGTTTGGATGAAATTGCACCAGTAGTTTATGAGGAGTAGTCCGGACAAGCTTTTGTGTATCTGGCAACACACAGAAAAAAACACCTTTTTATCAAAGGGCCATAAATTGGCCAAAAATCATTCAACCGGAAAACCTGTGCAATATGCGCAAAGACTTGCGCTACAGATCAATCCTGTAAAGTTTCATTGAAATTGCATTAGTGGTATAAGAGAAGTAGTCCGGACAAACTTTAAAAATAAAAATTATTAAAGGGCCTTAACTCTGACAAAAATCATTGAACCGGAAAATGCTGACAATATGCACAACTAGACTTGGTACTGATCATTTCTGTAAAGTTTGGATGAAATTGCACCAGTAGTTTATGAGGAGTAGTCCGGACAAGCTTTTGTGTATCTGGCAACACACAGAAAAAAACACCTTTTTATCAAAGGGCCATAACTCGGCCAAAAATCGTTCAACCGGAAAACCCGTGCAATATGCGCAAGGAATTGAGCTACAGATCAATCCTGTAAAGTTTCATTGAAATTGCATTAGTGGTAAAAGAGAAGTAGTCCGGACAAACTTTAAAAATAAAAATTATTAAAGGGCCTTAACTCTGACAAAAATCATTGAACCGGAAAATGCTGACAATATGCACAACTAGACTTGGTACTGATCATTCCTGTTAAGTTTGGATGAAATTGCACCAGTAGTTTATGAGGAGTAGTCCGGACAAGCTTTTGTGTATCTGGCAACACACAGAAAAAACACCTTTTTATCAAAGGGCCATAACTCGGCCAAAATCATTCAACCGGAAAACCCATGCAATATGCGCAAGGACTTGAGCGACAGATCAATCCTGTAAAGTTTCATTGAAATTGCATTAGTGGTATAAGAGAAGTAGTCCGGACAAACTTTAAAAATAAAAATTATTAAAGGGCCATAACTCTGACAAAAATCATTGATCCGGAAAATGCTGACAATATGCACAACTAGACTTGGTACTGATCATTCCTGTAAAGTTTGGATGAAATTGCACCAGTAGTTTATGAGGAGTAGTCCGGACAAGCTCTAGTGTATCTGGCAACACACAGAAAAAAACACCTTTTTATCAAAGGGCCATAACTTGGCCAAAAATCATTCAACCGGAAAACCCGTGCAATATGCGCAAGGAATTGAGCTACAGATCAATCCTGTAAAGTTTCATTGAAATTGCATTAGTGGTATAAGAGAAGTAGTCCCGACAAACTTTAAAAATAAAAATTATTAAAGGGCCATAACTCTGACAAAAATCATTGAATCGGAAAATGCTGACAATATGCACAACTAGACTTGGTACTGATCATTCCTGTAAAGTTTGGATGAAATTGCACCAGTACTTTATGAGGAGTAGTCCGGACAAGTTTTGTGACGGACAGACGGACAGACAGACGGACAGACAGGCGACGGAGAAGTGATCCCTATATGTCACCACTACTCCGTAGAGGCGACACAAAAAAGATAAAACATATGACATGAAAAAATAAACTATTATTGCTGATTTACCGGTCATTTTTCACTTGAAAATTTAAGCGTCGACTTTATCTACTGTAGTGGGGTAAAAACACCATGTTTTGTATACCTCATTCAGGACCTTGATAACAAGACCTTGTAAAAGGTAGAGGATTCCGATCCTGTGTGCTTAAAATTTTAACATATGAGGCCTGTGTAAAGCCCATCTCACACAGAACTCACAGCTTACACAGTTGGCCACCTTGCACATTAAAATTTAATGTAAAATATTGATGAATCATAATCTTTGTCAGAATAAATATCTGGAATAATTGACTCAAAATGTGTAATTATCTGCTTAAAAGAATTTTTCCCAATGAATTTATAATTAACATACCCATTTATTTACATCAAAACGTATCAATACTGATCTATTAATAAAATAAGATTGGGGTCAGGAACAGTCTGCAAATATTGTCATACCCAAAAAAGGGGGAGAACAGTTAATGAGAAAATGTCATGGGGGCGGAACTGGTAAGGGGGAGAACATTTTGGCTACCCTTTACATGGACAGCACAAAATACCTGAACATACCCAATTTTTTTTTTCAAAATTGCCCTAAAATTGTCTTAATATACCCAAAATTGCCCAAATTAATATATCCAAATATCACACATATTATAAACTTACAGTAAAATATGGCTAAATATTGTATGTACAATAAATAATAAATACAAGATTTAACTCCTAACAGGTGAAATACAAAAACTTGGCACCAGTGTGTGAAGATTAACAATCTGTAATAATGGCTTATTGATTGCACTTGGATCATTTCCCTTCCACTAAGAATTCATAAAGCGTTATAAGAATTTGAAGTAATATAATGCAACAGTTTTTACAATTACAGTATTATTACTATTTATGTACTGAAAGCTATTTTGTTTGAAAATAAAACGGCATTCTAAAGTTAACAAAAGAAAATACAAAAAACACATTGAATTGAAAATAAAAACCTTTATTTTCATTATAAATGATTTCAGTTCCTACAGTCTCAGGTCTTCATTTCTATAAAATACTCTAGATAGACCTTTTGTTAGGAGATGTTCAAAGTTATAGTCCTATGTAATAATTATGTTGTTTTGTGATATTTTTCTCCTTTGAAGTTTCAAAAATTTCATGATTAAACAACTTGATTGATGTGTGTCCAATAACATGTAGGAATTGTTGTGGGTTAAAATGTGACAGTTATAGAATAGGAAAAAGTTGAAATAAAGGAGTGAAATCTTGTATTTTAAAATGATATGCTGAACAATATCTGCTAAATGCGCTCTTGAAATGCTTGAATACACACAGAATAAAACATTTCAGAACAATTCAATAAAATGTTAAATATAAAATATAATTTTTTACAGCTTCAGGCAGCAATAAATGTCTTAATGGTAGCTTGATTCTTTAAACTTTTAAGAGTTTATGTTAGATTATCCTTGTCAAATAAATTTTAACAATGTCTGGCTATAATATGCTAACTGTCACTCTAATTATCTAACAGGTATTGTTTGATTTTATTAACCTGTCAATTCCATACTAATTATACGGTCAATGCACAGAATATATTAATATTCGCTAAATGTTCGGTAAATTCCGTGAGATTTAAGCAGTAAGATATGATTAAATTCATCTGGTTTCTATGCATACGTTACACTGACCGTTATAGCGCAATAGGGTAAACTACGGGTATATAATTTCTAAATGTCCTACGTGTTGTAAGATCGAGACAGCGTATGTCCAGGCATTTTTTTCTTAATCATAACTATTTTCAAAATTTTTGAAGTTAATGCTGTTTTTTTCTGTTTTAATAGGTGTTTGCACTTTTTTGTTAACACTATACTTTATTATATAACATTGTTAAAGAATTAATAATATTCAAAATTCATTTGGGTTAAGATCAAAAAATGTCATTTCAGTGCCGTAAAATACAATACAAAACGTGACAATTCAGTGTTTCTTAGTTGTTTCATATCTGTGTAGAAAATTCTGAAAGCGCTTGATCATTTTCATTATAATATACTTAAAAATAAAGAAAACATAACTTTAAAATTAAGTGACGTCTAAAAAAATTGTCAAAAAGAAGGGATCGAACCTCGGACCTCTCATACATTAGGTAATCACTTAACCGACTTTGCTATTGCGGATGTTACGAGAACCTACATTAAGCTAGTGGGAGTTTTCCAAACATTAGTTATATACTCCATATTAATTCTCGTAAAATAAACGGACAAAACCGAAGTAGGATCGAATATTTAAATGAGTGCTATAATGTATTCATAATTGACAGGTCAATAAATTCAGACTATATGTTTCCATGTGTACTTATGAAAATAAGTTTGTTTTAGTAAAGGATTGTAGTATATGAAAGTGTGAAACTATGACAGATAGTTATAGCAAATATCTCTCATGGATACATTTATTCAATCAACACATATTCAAGTGTAAACAGAAATAAAAAGAATTGTAGAAACTTCTGGGAATGAGTGATTTTTTTCATTGTTATTGCAGCAAACACAATAATTCACAAAAGAATCAGACCAGCAGGCCAACACATTCTGTGACCACAAATTTCACCTTTCCATGCTTAATACGCGGAAAGTCCGAGCGGGGCCGAAGGCTGTAGCGCTCTTAGATAACATGTATGACGCGTATCAATTCAAATGAAATCAAATTTAAAGTAAATGAAAATTTCAAAAAAATATATATCCTATACCTATAAACTGTAGTCTGCATTGTTCGACTTGAAACTGGTGGCATACATATTAAACATCGGCTGTCGGTCCAGACGGGAATATCTAGCTCTCGGGTAACTATTTAGCGGAAACTTGGCAGAACCTCGTTACCGTCGTAAACAGGTACCCTCGAGCTAGCTATTCTCGACTGTACCGGCAGCCAGTGTAAGGTTCTTATAGTGTGTATTATTTTGAAAGAGATTCTAATACTGGTGAGAAGTTTGTTAAACTAAATGAAATTATCAAGTCTTTAAGGAACTATTCAAGTATCATTGAAGAGTTCCTCTTTATACGCAATGAAAGCTTATTTTGTCCACATCGATATACGACCTAATGAATTTATACTTTAATGTCTCTCCCTTCTTTATGACATTTTCATCTGTTGAAGAGCAGAATATTTACTTATTCTGTCATCAATATTTTCATCACCGTTTGCATGTCACCTAGATTTTACAAAGATTCTTTTAACATTATACTATTCACCAAACTATTTAAACAAAAACTGTCCATCAAACAAAACCATATCATTTCTGTTAGATATGGTTACGGAAAAGATAAAAGATCTAGGGAATTGAAATGAATTGCAACATTTGATGAAAAAATGGGATGACAAATACTTCTTACATTCGTTTTGACGAGACTGGCCGAGATATAATATTTTTCATGTTTTACAAATTAAAAATAAATAACGTCACTAGAAGTTCAATTTCCATTAAAATGCATTTCAAATGTCTTTCCCCTATAAGTTCTAGTGAATATACTATTTTTTCCTCAATATTTTTGCAGTAGGTACATCTTTTCCTATTACATGAATTAGTTTTACCGTTCACATTTCGTTTATTTAGAGTTGAATGGGTAAGGGAAGTTTGAAGGTTTATGATTGTGTAAATTTTTCACACTGTGAGTCTAATGGTTAGTTTGCTATTATTCTGTTGTAAATAATGATGTGAGCATTTCTTTGATGTCATTGTAATGTAAAGTATAAATAGTTTCTACTACAATGTTTTAATTGGCATTATTTGTAATGCAGACTATATAATCTATATAACATTATTAGCAGGTGCTCGTTTCTGTAAGATAATTAGCCAATCATAAATAGCCGTAAGAGGACGTTGTTGTGCAAAGCATATATAAGAAGAGGTATTCAAGGTAAGTTTAGTGACCAGCCCGCATAGCTCAATCGGTTAGAGCGCGAGACTTGTAATCTCGACATTGTGGGTTCGATTCCCGGGCTGGCCAACTAAAATTACAAATCAGTCTTTCGGATGAGACTTTAAATCGAGGTCCCGTGTATGGGTGCATAAACACTTGACACGCTAAAGAACCAGGAGAAGCTTCTGGAATTGGGGCATCTTTCTGTATCTGTAATTGCACTATCCTCCAAAAAAATAAAATGACTAATACTCTTCTGGAGGACTCGCCCATATGGGCAACCGGTGGCGAGTATAAATAAACGGAAATACACACGTGAGTTTAGTTTTTGTTGGTGGAAGTCAGATTGTCAACATCTAATCTTGGAGCTATATTACCTGCTATATATTGTCTGTAATCCGTGCTCTCTAGGGGCAACGTTATTGCAGGTTTTTATATAGTAAAAAGTAAACCGGGTTGCAAGATATTTGTTGGATAATTGTTTTGAGATATTAAAACAGAAGCATAGAAAATACGAGCATAGTATAATAGATAGGCATCGAGACGGTTTATAATATTAGGACGGCATAGAGACTAGGCATCGAGACTATGATTTTGGATTGTTAAACAAATATATCCATATTGTGTTTTGTTTATTTAATGTTGTTTAATTCAAGTTGATTAATTTATATTCCAATCATTTTGAAATTATTGGTTTTCAATCGTTTAGGTAAGGAAACCAAGAGGGAAATTATTAATGTTATAAATTGAATACACAAATATAACGTATATTTAAGCTCAGTACATTAATATGGGGAAAAGACGGATTATATAACGGTATAATTTGGCGCTGCTCTGTGTTATTTCCGTTATTTTTCAGAACTTTTTACTTCTTTAAATGTAGATCTTATTTTACTAGCCGGATAATTTCTGTTGTTGAAAAATGATTCTAAATTAATAAGAGATTCGTGAAATTTATCATTTTTTATCATAAATTAGCCACTAACCTGATAAATATACTATAGAATCATTCCCGGAATGACGGAAACTCGCTGTATCCGGTTTGGTACGTTCCGTATGGAATTTATCGGAAACTAAAACCCACGCATTTGCATTTCACTTTTTTTCTTGGCGCCACACTAGGCGGACGGATTGTTTATGCTGTTTTTTAGTTACTTTTATAATTATGACGGAACAAATTTATCTGAACAGACACGCCATTGTTTGCATGAAATTTTTCAAGATGATGCTTTGTAAAAAAAAACAGAATAAAAACTGGGCATTAAAATTGAAGATTCTCAGAAGGAAATTTTGTCACAAAGTTATCGAGCCAAAAAGCCAAATGATGTGACAGCATATGCTGAAGAGTACAAAGGAATGTTTCCTTCATTACCTGAAACTGGGGATTTTTTTAAAAGTTCCCCCCTTAGATGATATTGTTGATGAATGTTTAAAACGTCAACATCGTTCAAGATGTGGATCTTTTGCTAAGAGGGGTCGTGCTTTATTTTCTCAACCAGACAAAATGGTGGAGAAGACAGTATTTTGTGGTCATCACGCAGCCAACATGGGTATTATGATGAACTTGTATATGCAGCAAGCATTGGGAATGTTACTCAACATGTTAGAAACTGAACATATCATTCAAATTGAAAAGAAAGTAAGAGATATTTTTTTCTCTTTGTACCGAAAGTTTGGATCAATTATGACGTGTTGGGGCATTTTTTCATATTATACGTAGACAAGTGACAATGCACGACACAGGTTTGTTTAGGCTTGATACTTCTACTGACATTTCCAGTATGCCATTAACAGGTGAAGGAGTCTAAGGTCATGGTCTTGATGATATTTTGAAGGAAAGGAAAGAAGTCAGTAAACTTTAGATGAACTTCTTCCAGAATCCAAATCAAGGAAGTTTTTAAAACGTAAAAGTGCTTCATTAGAGGGTGATTCCTCCACTACTCCTGCTAAAATGATGTGTGATAAACCTGCATCTGAACAAAAATCCAGGGATAATTTTCGTATTCCAAAGATTAATGATCGAAACAAACCAGAAGGAAGTGGCTCTAGATCATTCGAGACTAAATCATACTCGTCTTAACAGCCTTACAAGTCAGCAGGCAGAGGAAGAGGTGTTAACACTAAATCCGGAAAACAATGACTCGGTAAGTGTGTTAATGTTGCGTCCAGAGATACCTGTAGGGGGAGATTAACTCATTTCCTAGACAAATGGGTTTTTACTGTGATCGAGAACGGTTACAAACTCGAATTCGATCAAATTCCACCCTTTTTAAGAATAAAAGAAACTTTTTAAAATTAAAAACAAATGGAAATTTTAGAAAAAGAAGTTTCTTCATTATTAAAGAAAAATGCAATCGAAACTGTTCCAAAGAGTTTTTGAAAAAAAGGTTTTTACAGTACGCTATTTTTAGTAACAAAAAAAAGACCGGAGATTTGAGTCCTGTAATCAATCTAAAACCCCTGAACAGGTATCTCAAGAAGCAACATTTCAAAATGGACACTCTGTCAAAAGTGCTAAATCTTGTTCAAAAAGGAGACTGGGCGTTCACTCTAGATCTGAAAGCTGCTTACTTTCATATTCCGATATTCAAAAAAACATAGAAAATTTCTCAGATTTTGCATTAAAGGTCAAGTTTACCAGTTCAAAGCTCTATGTTTTGGTCCAACTGTGTCCCCCAGGGTATTTACAAAAGTAATAGCGGTAATAGCAGAACATCTGAGATCAAAAGCCATTCGTCTAGCAGTATATCTAAACGATTGGTTATTTCTGAGCCAAAGATTAGCAGCAATATTAAAAGATCGAGAATTCACGCTTAGTCTCCTAGTAGAACTTGGGTTCATAGTGAATGTAACAAAGTCGCACTTAGTTCCAACTCAGGAAATAACATACATAGGGGCGTTTTTCAATCTTATAAAGGGTATGGTGTTTCCAACTCTAGAAAGGTTTCAAAAATTACAGTTGGCAATACAAACTCTTTGTCGGGGTCAGAATACGGCCAGGCAATACTTAGTTATACTAGGGATATTAGCGTCAGTGAAAGAACTAGTTTCAAATGCTCGTCTATTCTTAAGACCTATCCAATTCAAGTATTAAAACACTGGAGACCTGTATCTATGGCTTTGGATGTCCAAGTCCTTTGTACTCCACAGCTAAAATACCATCTGAAATGGTGGTTACTTCAGAAAAAATGTCTAACGGGCAGGGTCTTGCAGACATTCAAATCCGATATTGAACTAACCACAGACTCGTCGATGACGGGGTGGGGTGCTCATTTAGGCAAACAGGTAGTACAGGGAACTTGGTCGAAGACGATGAGCTTAGAGCACATAAACTTCCAAGAGTTGGAAGCAGTATACCTTGCTTTAAAACATTTTCTCCCAAAATTGAAGAGCAAACACATTTTGATCAGATCAGAAAATATGACAGTTATTCATTATCTGAACAAGCAAGGGGGGACGAAGTCGGAAAAATTAAGCAATTTGACACGAAATATTTGGTAATTAGCTATTCAAAGTCAAATAATTCTCAGAGCAGCTCATTTGAAGGGTAAGTTGAACTATCTAGCAGACTCTCTAAGCAGGAGAGCAATTCAATCATCCGAACGGTCTCTGAATCCATAGATAGTTCAAAAGATTTTTCAGGTATGGGGTCAACCGATGATAGACTTATTTGCTTCAGTACAGAATCGTCAAAATGTCTGGTGTCTTACTCATGGAAAAAATCATCCGAAAGCGTTTGCTCAAGATGCTCTGTCAATCAGTTGGGAGAACATGTTTGTGTATACGTATCCTCCATTTTGCATGATAACAAAAGTTCTGAGTCATATGAACAATTTCCAGTGCGAAATGATTCTGATAGCACCAATGTGGCCACGGCAGCATTGGTACCCGACGTTGTTGAGTATGTTCATTGCATGTCCGATTCAGTTACCAAATCAAGTAGATTTACTTTGTCAGAACAGAGTGAATCATACAAATCCACAGTTTCTGAATCTAACTGCATGGAGGCTATCAACAAACAATTCAAAGAGAAAGGCTTTTCAAGCAGCACTAGAAAATTGCTCACAGCATCATGGAGGACTGGTACACGAAAAGATTACACCTGTAAATTAAAAAAATTCAGTAGCTGGTGCAATACAAAACAAATTGATCCCTATAAGGCATCTTTCTTTGACGGACTGTGTAAAATTTCTTAGCTGATTTATTTGATAATGGTTTGAAATACACAACAATTTCAGGCTATAGGTCAATGTTATCTGCAGTCTTGCCAACAATTGACAAATTTCCTCTTGGAAAACATCCTCATGTCATAAGAATGTTGAAAGGAGTTTTTAATAGTAGACCTCCTAACGTAAATTGATACCTGAATGGAATTTACCTATTGTTTTGCTGATGCTGAAACAGCCCCCATTTGAACCCATGAATTTAACAAAGTTGAGATTTTTGACATGGAAGAGAGTATTTTTAATTGCCATAACAACTTTTAAACGATGCAGTGATCTTCAAGCCATGCGCATAGGTGAAGTATCTGTCAATATTCAGGAAAAAGGTGTTTTTTTTATAGACATGGTCTTTCTAAGTAAGAAAGGGTCATCAAAGTAAGACTAATTTCATTCCAACGTTTAAGGACAATATTTTTTTAGATCCTAAGAGAGCTTTGCATTGGAATTTGAAACGCACAGATGATTTACGTAAGGAAACAAATGAGTTGAGGACAATCAAGCCATATAAACCTGTGTCTGCACAGACTATTTCTAATTGGATAGTGAGTGTTATCAGAAAAGCTTATAATAAATCTAAAGAATTACTAGAACCAAAGTGCGGGGAGATTCAACTAGGTCAATTGGACCTTCATGGGCTTTGTTTAAAGGGGCACAGTTGGTGGACGTATTGAACAGTGCAGATTGGTCTCGTGCTTCAACGTTTATAAAGTTTTGTCTGAAAGAAGTCTCGGTGGACTTTTTAAAATGTTAAAAAAAAAACTAAAAAAAACGGCTAGTTTGTGTATTACTTTAATGAAAGTTTCATTATTTTATCATGTATACATAATGTGTACATAGGAATTGGACAATTATTGGATATTACAATATATTGAATTACAGAATAGTAAATGTACATTTGTAAAAAGAACTGCTTTAAACAGATTGGAGATTTTGTAAAGTGTTGTTGAAAAACATAATTATAAAAAGTGGAACATAATGAAGACCCACCTCAAGTTCAGACACTGCTTGGGGAATCAGTCATATTCTATAGTATATTTATCAGGTAAGTGGCTAATTTATGATAAAAAAAATTCAATTTGTATTCAAATGGTATTTTTTTGAGTAAATTATACTTACCTGATAAATATAACAACCCTCCCTCCTCCCCTCTGTTATTGTCAAATTAGGTACTTCTAGTTGTGACGCCTAAAAGTGAAATGAAAATGTTCTGCTAAACTCACGTGGTTTTAGTTTCCGGTTAGGAGAAATTCCGTACGGAACGTACCAAACCGGATAAGCGAGTTTCCGTCATTCCGGGAATGATTCTACAGTATATTTAATAGGTAAGTATAATTTACTCAAAAAATTACAGTTTGAATACAAATTAAAAATTGTCTGAAAAGATAGGTTAGTAACAGATAGCTTGTCTGTAAGACCGGTAGGAAATTAGCAGTAGCAGTGAGCAGTAGCAGAAGCAGTAGCGAATTTATAAAACGTGAAGTTGGCAGTAGCAGTAGGACAGCAGTAGCAGAAGCAAAATTATAAAACGTGAAGTTGGCAGTAGCAGTAGCTCAGCAGTAGCAGTAGCAAATTTATAAAACGTGAAGTTGGCAGTAGCAGTAGCTCAGCAGTAGCAGTAGCAAAATTATAAAACGTGAAGTTGACAGTAGCAGTAGCTCAGCAGTAGCTGTGGCAAATTTATAAAACGTGAAGTTGGCAGTAGCTCAGCAGTAGCAGTAGCAAAAATATAAAACGTGAAGTTGGCAGTAGCAGTAGCTCAGCAGTAGCAGTAGCAAATTTATAAAACGTGAAGTTGGCAGTAGCAGTAGCTCAGCAGTAGCAGTAGCAAATTTATAAAACGTGAAGTTGGCAGTAGCAGTAGCTCAGCAGTAGCAGTAGCAAATTTATAAAACGCGAAGTTGGCAGTAGCAGTAGCTCAGCAGTTGCAGTAGCAAATTTATAAAACGTGAAGTTGGCAGTAGCAGTAGCTCAGCAGTAGCAGTAGCAAATTTATAAAACGTGAATTTGGCAGTAGCAGTAGCTCAGCAGTAGCAGTAGCAAATTTATAAAACGTGAAGTTGGCAGTAGCAGTAGCAAATTAATAAAACGTGAAGTTGGCAGTAGCAGTAGCTCAGCAGTAGCAGTAGCAAATTTATAAAACGTGAAGTTGGCAGTAGCAGTAGGACAGCAGTAGCAGTAGAAAATTTATTAAACGTGAAGTTGGCAGTAGCAGTAGGACAGCAGTAGCAGTAGCAAATTTATAAAACGTGAAGTTGGCAGTAGCAGTAGAACAGCAGTAGCAGTAGCAAATTTATAAAACATGAAGTTGGCAGAAGCAGTAGCTCAGCAGTAGCAGTAGCAAATTTATAAAACGTGAAGTTGGCAGTAGCAGTAGCTCAGCAGTAGCAGTAGCAAACTTATAAAACGTGAAATTGGCAGTAGCAGTAGCAGTAGCAGTAGCAAAATTATAAAACGTGAATTTAGCAGTAGCAGTAGAACAGCAACGCATTTTGGCGATTTTACTACTACGTTTAAGAAGGGAAAAGGCCGCAAAAAATAGCTCAATATTTTTCGATATATATCACAGGGTGAACCGCATGCAAGCAGTCACTTCACTTCGGCTTTACCTACGAAAACCGAATTATTTCATTTTGTTCTATATATACCCGAAAATCAAAAATAGGCGTTAAATAGAGTTAAAAAGTTTTTTACGGTCGTATGCAACAACACGAATTCTGCATGGAATGGAATTATTTGTAAATAAAGGGGATCATCCTTTTTACAACGGAATTTCATACATGGCAGGGTCCTGTTTAATGCGTACTTGGTCCCGTTTACTGCGAGCTGCCTCCTGTTTAATTGCATAATTCTCAACAGGAACTTAATTGACATTGCGCCAGAGAAGGGGTCGCTCCGCCCACTGGTTCAGGCGACCCGGTCAGTAAGAACCTTAGACAAAGTACGGTATCGATGTAGTGGCAAAACTGTAATATCACTAATGTTACAAATGAATTTACCATATATAAATTTTCTATATATAAAATTTTGATGCTTTAATGGTTTTATTGAATAGTAGATCTTTTTCTCAATGTATAAATGCATTATGGTATTTCAAAAACGTAGGAAAAACAATATCTGCATTAAAACCGTATTAATGATGCATGAAACGTTTTTATTAAAGATCGTGTTATTTCTTGTTGATTTCAATGAAAATTTAAAACATCAGTATATCATTATATCTTAATAATTCAAAGAGAGACTATATGTAGAAAGTATATGATTATGTTATGAACGTTTTATTTTGAAATTGAAAAAGCGAAGCAAAAACAGTAAAGTTATATTAGTGACACAATAAATTTAAAAAATCATTTTTCGAGTTTTATGTGCGAAATTCTGTTGAGACAATACATTAATTTGTTCAAGAATTAATAAAATTGATTCAAAAAAGTGCATGCCCTTGTTAACTTTTTATATGTGATTATGTATTGTTAACATACATTTGATATGATTCACGACATAACACAACGTTATTCTCTTTAAAATATGCTTCACATACATCAGTCATGATGTTATTGGTATTTGTTTCGTATAAGCAGATCTATTTGAATATTTAATATTAATTTATTGAACTTAATAGAAATACTCAAGTTAGATAATTTCACCAAAGTTGTTATTGTATTTACTCATTATATTTGCATTTCTCTTGTAATTTTGTTGCGATTAATGCTTCCAAGGGATCACTTTGTTTCCAGATTTTTTACAGTAACATAATTTTTAAACTGATTTCTTTAAATCATCATTCATACATCATTTAAAGGGAAATGTAAATATTTTGAGATACTTTTATCTATTTAACCTTTCCTGATCTTGTCTATACTAGGTTTGTTGGAACTCTCTATATCGTGTAGATAGTGATGGAATTAGATTCCATCTCTCATAAATCTCTTGAAAGTATCAGAATTGTTCCAGATATGCGGCTCGTGTGTTTCTCATATGTGGGTATTACGCACGCTCATCTCTGACTTTAATTGCAAAAATCTTTTTCAAACAAATTTAATCATAATTGTACGGAGCCGCTAAAGTGACTTTTTCCACACTTTTTCCCGGGACTTAATTCGTTTAAACGAAATATTAATTCGTAATAACGAAATATCAATTCATGTTTACGAAATATCAATTCGTAATTACGAAATATTAATTCGTTTTTATGAAATATTTATTCGGTTTAACGAAATAATAATTCGTGTTTATTAAATATGAATTCGTAATCGAAATAATAATTCGTTTTTACGAAATATTTATTCGTAATTACGAAATAATAATCCGTTTTTTACGAAATATATCGTTTTTACAAAATGTTAATTCGTTTTTACGAAATAATAATTCGTTTTTATGAAATCCTATTCCGTTTTTGAGTAACCATGAACAGTCACAATACCTTCATTCAGTGATGAGGACAGCAAGCAAAATAATATACCTGAGTAATTGGGCTGACATAGAGTTTGAATTGCTTGACATAGAATCTTCTAACCAACGAAAGGGGTCCTTTACAAGCGTGGATCAACATTGCCACCAACTATGACGATTATAAGCTTAATGGCTTATTATATTTGAAACATCCTCTTTTTCCCCTTTTCAAAAACATATTCAATTCACATTGGTGTATGATATCAAAGTTTAAATAAATGACATCAGATCACCTGTCAACAACTCGGTGATTATTGTGTCCCAGCTTGTAGATTGTAAATTTAGGAACAGAGAACACTTTATGGAAGACAGATGTTCTTAAACTTTTGGCGTGCGCCGGATGGCAAAATCTTTGTATTTCCGCAGAATAGCTCATGTGGTTAGATATTGCGATAGTAAAAACAAATTATTTTCAACCAGGCAAATAGTGCTTTATATTTCTTTTGTAATGGAACTTTAATGAGAATCATCGTAACAAAACCATCATAACAATCATCGTAACAATATAAACAAAAATATATGGTGCTTAAATAGTTTTTATTTCAACAGTTCAAAAATGTGAATTGGCTTCTGTTGTGCACTTCAATTTAATAAACAATTGTGATTTTTCCCATTAGACGTATTACGTTTCTAATATACATGTAAGAATGTAAAACTCATTGTCATTTACTGTACATTATTACAATGTATATTAAATGCTGAAAAGATCTTCCCGTCCCGAAAAGGCTATTTCGGCAGGCAGTTGATATTATAAAATATTAATAGTTTAATGAATGTATGTGTAAACTTTTTACCAATATTGCAACAATTTTCCACACTTTTTTCCCCCAGACTTAATTCGATTTTAAGAAATATTTATTCGTTTTTACGAAATATTAATTCGTAATAACGAAATATTAATTCGTTTTTACGAAATATTATTTCGTAATTTAGAAAAATTAATTCGTGAAAATGAAATATTATTTCGTAATTACGAACTAATATTTCGTAAAAACGATTTAATATTTCGTTATCACGAATGTTTCGTAATAACGAATTAATATCTCGTAATTACGAATTAATGTTTCGTTTTTATGAATTTTTTTTTACGAAATGCATCATGTGATTAAACGGACTCACAAAAGGCACAAATGCATCTTTCTTGTCGGCTCAATAACTTAAAACCTTTGAAATTTACTATCTTTATATTTTAAATTAGTGTTTTTTATCATGGCATGGTGCCAATAAATAAATTTTAACGAAATATATTTCTTTAAGATTTACTAATAGTGTGTATGATATATAGTCGTTAGTTTTTTAAAGAAACATGTCAGAAAAGACTAATTGTCTAAGAAATTTAACATTTTTTTTGCCAGCTGTTGGGAATATGTTCCTTTGTCATAGTCAGGCATTTGAGAAGCACATGCACGAAGCGATGCGCGAGAGACAAGAAAAGCGACATTCCGGCAAAACATGAAGCGAGCCGTGAAATTTCGTGGTACGGGAAACTTCGACATGGCGAGATCTCGTGTTACAGTGTCGTGCCTCGCTCGCTTCTGGTCTCGTCGGAATGTCGCGTCTCGCCCGATTCTGCGCGGTCAGATATTCCATAATTATGGCATTACCCGGATTCTTTTAGGAACTCATGCACGTTGTAAGTGCTTTTCAATGGCGGATCTGAAAGTAGCACTTCTCTGAAAATGGCAATATTTTTTATATGTTTCTGATGAAAACAAAATACGTGTGGGATAGTCATCTCGTTTTCTTCCTTAGATCATTTAGAGGTCTCCGTGACCGGGTGATTTAAAAAAACTACTTGCCTTTAACCGCTGTTGGTTTGACACGCACACGGAGCGTCGAACTATTCATGCGAGGAAGCCCGTCCAGGTTCCAAATGCAGAATACCTATCCGCGTGCGCACGTTATAGTTATCGCGTGCGCAAGCAATAACTACTAGTATTCCTTTTGAACGTAATACGAGCTATCGCGTTCGCAGATATAAGTATCGAGTGGCCACGTAAACGCTTTTGCTTGTGAACATTATAAATAAGAAAATCCTAAGTCCCTTTTACTACCTTTTGTTGCTTAGAATAATTCCTAAATCATTTATAAAAATTGAGTATCGGAAAGAAACGTGTCACAATTGATAACGATGCATATGTGCTTTTTAGAATTGATGTTCGCCGTTTTACCTCATGTTAATTGTAATCATAAATAGGTTTGCACTTATATTTGTATAAAATCTTAAACCTAAAACCTACAGTGGAACTATATATTCTTATACTTCTAATTCAAGAAATTTGATTGGCTGAACCTGAAGCATACACTTAAACATACGGAATCCCGTCCACCCTGGTACAATGATGAAAACGCGATGGTACGATGGTGAAAACATGATGATACGAACGTAAAAAAACGGTTGTATGATGGCGAAACAACGATGGTACAACGGGAATGGTGAAACTACGAAATCACGATGGTAAAAACGTGATGGTGAAACTGCGACGGCATGATGATGAAAACGCGATATTATTTTCACCATCGTGTTATTGCATCAGCGTGATTTCACCATCCTGCCATCGTTGTTTCATCATCGTACCGTCGTGTTTTCATCATCCTGCCATCGTTACATCACGTTTTCAAAATTGTACCATCGTGCATAGTGGATCAGGGAGACAAAAATTGTTACTTATGTCCAAACGAAACACTGTAATAGGGCGATATTTGAACGATACAATATCGTGACTCCTTTCGCATCTCGCCTGAATCTCGCGTCTCACTTCGCATCTCGTACGTCGACGCCAGACAAGAAAATCCTTCGAGGCCATGTACCACTAAATATTTCCTCTATATTCTATATAAAATTGATATTTTTTAAAGACCTACAAAACATAGCTAGATCCATTTTAGAGAACAAATAAAGAGTTATGATAAAACTTTAAAATATTAAAATTGAAATTCACTTTATTAAATAACACCTTTGCTCGCATTTTTGTTTCACCAAAATGTCTAAAATCGCGTGTCCCTTTAAAAAAGCTATCGCGCGCACATGTAATAGTACTAGTATCGCGTGGCCACGTAATAGCTACCGCGTGCGCACGTAATAGATAAGAAGATACTATGTCCCCTATATGCCACCGTAGATACTAACTTGATGTTGCAAAGAATATTTCTTAAATTATTTATAAACTTTAAGCATCGAAAAGAAACGTGTCACAATTAATAACGATAAGAATGGACTCTCTACATATGTTTACTGCACTGGTAGAAATTTTCATTGTGACACGCAGAACAGGGATATTCTTTAATTGAATATATGACTCATAATTAGAGGCAGGAAGTTTTTTGACTGACCGGAAGTGACCTAAAAACGGTTTTATAAATACAGAAATGGAATGGAATATCGGACGACACAGAATCGTGCGAGACGCGACATTCCGATGAGACACGAAGCGAGGCACGATATTGTAACACGAGATCTCGCAATGTCGAATTATCTCGTACCACGAGATTTTAGAAATGAATAAATTTTTACTTCTTTAGATAGAGCAAGTATGAATTTATTAATATTCAAATAATGATTTCTGAGGAAGTTAGATGCTTGTAATCTAAAGAAATTCGCGATAAATGTGAAATAATGCGTCATAAAAAATGTAGTATTTTGACTCCAATACAAAATTCTAAATCACTTCAACTGTACAAACTGCAAAAAGCAGCAGATGAAAAATGCTTTAGGTAATTAGCCAATGAGTAACTTTTTGGAGATATAAAAGTATACCAAAAATACAAAGCTTTTAAGGAATACAAATAAAAGCTTTTCTCAGGCATAATGGGCCTTTAAGTGATTCTATGTAGACTATAAAGGGAATACTACTTAGCGGTATATGACCTGGAATCAATTTCTTGTCTCGCGTCGACGAACTAGATGCGAAGCGAGATTCGAGATTTCGGCAAGATGCGAAACGAGTCACGATATTGTATCATTCAATATCAACCGATTACGGTGTTCCGTTTGGACATAAGTAACAGTTTGACTCCCTGAACAGCTATGCGCAATGGTACAAAGGTGAAATTGAGATGGTACGATGATTAAAACACGATGGCACGATGGTAAAATCACGATGACACGATAGAGAAAATAATATCGCGTTTTCATCATCATGCAATCGCAGTTTCATCATATCGTACCAGCGTATTTTCGCCATCGTAACATCGTCTTTCACCTTTGTATCATCACGTTTTCATCATCGAACCTTCGTTGTTTCACCGTCGTACAATCGTTGTTTCACCATCGTACAGTCGTTGTTTCACGTTCGTACCATTATGTTTTCACCATCGCACCATCGCGTTTTCATCAACGTAACATCGTGCCACCGCGCTGTCACCATTGTACCATCGTGAACGGGATTTAGTTTGTTTCAGTGTACGCCTTCAGGTTAAGTCAATGAATTACTTGAATTAGAAATATTATGATTAATAGTTCACTTTAGGTTTTCTTAAAGAAAGCATAAGCAAACCTATTGATGATTACACTTGCCATGAGGTAAAACGGCGAACCTCGATTCTAAAAAAGAATTTCTGCCGTTGGAATAATGTGACAAATAATTCATAAAAAATGACATGAGACAAATGCGCTTTCTTGTCCCTTAAAAACACATGAGACAAATGTGCTTTCTTGACCCTTAAAAAACTTGATCGGAGCACATTTGTCACACAAATGAGTTTTTTGGGGTAGACATTTGAGGTCCCATTTGTCTCATGTGGGACAAATGCGACCGCATTGGTCTTACGTAAGACATATGTGCTCCTAGACAAATGTGCTCCTACAGAGCATTGATGCGTGCCTTATATGTGTCTGCCATCTATGAGTAAATACAAAAAAAACACAAACTATTTCGGCAACTGTATATATAGTTCTTTGACAAATGTCATTGCAATAGATTTTTTATTTTGAAACAAGAAGAAAATAGTTAGAAATAGGCAGTAAACAGTACACTGTTTGTTGTAACGCTATCACAATATTCGGAATGTTTATTGCTTTAAAATATGCACAGTAAGCAATAGACAGTAAGCCAAACGCTGTATTTTGTATGTCTTGCTTATCAACACCGATTCCTAAGTGATATAATTAATATCTTAGCATCAGAATATCATTTTTCATAGCTCCATCCTATTCAATCTACTCTAATGTAAGAAACTAGTTATTTGGAAATACAAAATGTACACCACATCTGATATCTTGACACATATCTTCGAATCAGTTTAAAAAATCAACATAAAATTGTTTTTGTTTTTTTTAGAGGAAATTAATTTTCATCATGTTTTCGTTTGCATGTGCATTTACCAAAGGTCAGTACTTTCTGATTTGCTGGAAAAAAATGAAACCCGATTAATACTACCAACTACAGAAAATATTATGAAAAGTGAAAATGTCGAAAATTATATGTCGAATTACGCACCTATGTCCAGATTGAAAGTTAAAGTTTGCTCGTTTAATAAAAAAAAAAGAAATCTTGTCCAGTTTGTAAATTTGAAAAAAGACGTACATCATATATAAATCATTTATTGATAAATTATGTTATGTTCGGTCATGAAATCGATTACCTGGAGTATTCAGAAGTGTTCGGCAGGCATTACGAAGGCAACCGATCTTCGGTTGTAAATTTAAAATTTCTCTAAAATACAATTACATATATGATAAAACAATATATATAACATTGTCTTCCTTCTTTCTGTAACATGTCCCCATAATTTAGATTGACTGCTTTACTCAACCCAGTTAATAGTGTTATTTTTTACCAATTGATGTTGAATAACAAAATAAAATAAATAAATTTGTATTAACTAAAAATTAACACTGAAAATAGTCATATTGTGGAAGTTGTAATACATGAATTGTTGAAAATAAATTATCCATGTCAATGCTCAATGCTCATTTTATAATTTTGCTACTGCTACTGCTAAGCTACTGCTACTGCCAATTTCACGTTTTATAATTTTACTACTGCTACTGCTGATCTAGTGCTACTGCCAACGTCGTGTTTAATCATTTTGCTAATGCTACTGCTGAGCTACTGCTACTGCCAACTTCATATTTTATAATTTTGCTACTTCTACTGCTGAGCTACTGCTACTGCCAACTTTACGTTTAATAATTATGCTACTGTTACTGCTGAGCTACTGCTACTGCCAACTTCACATTTTATATTTTTGCTACTGCTACTGCTGAGCTACTGCTACTGCCAACTTCATATTTGATAATTTTGCTACTGCTACTGCTTAGCTACTGCTACTGCCAACTTCATATTTTTTTAATTTTGCTACTGCTGAGCTACTGCTACTGCCAACTTCACGTTTAATAATTTTGCTACTGCTACTGCTGAGCTACTGCTACTGCCAATTTCACGTTTTATAATTTTGCTACTGCTACTGCTGAGCTACTGCTACTGCCAACTTCATATTTTATAATTTTGCTACTGCTACTGCTGAGCTACTGCTACTGCCAACTTCACGTTTTATAATTTTGCTACTGCTACTGCTGAGCTACTGCCAACTTCACGTTTTATAAATTTGCTACTGCTACTGCTGTGCTACTGCTACTTCCAATTTCACGTTTTATAAATTTGTTACTGCTACTGCTGTGCTACTGCTACTGCCAATTTCACGTTTTATAAATTTGCTACTGCTACTGCTGTGCTACTGCTACTGCATATTTCACGTTTTATAATTTTGCTACTGCTACTGCTGAGCTACTGCTACTGCCAACTTCACGTTTTATATTTTTGCTACTGCTACTGCTTAGCTACTGCTACTGCCAACTTCACGTTTTATAATTTTGCTACTGCTACTGCTGAGCTACTGCTACTGCCAATTTCACGTTTTATATTTTTGCTACTGCAACTGCTGAGCTACTGCTACTGCCAACTTCACGTTTTATTATTAATGCTACTGCTACTGCTGAGCTACTGCTACTGCCAACTTCACGTTTCATAAATTTGTTACTGCTACTGCTGTGCTACTGCTACTGCCGATTTCACGTTTTATAAATTTGCTACTGCTACTGCTTTGCTACTACTACTGCCAATTTCACGTTTTATAATTTTGCTACTGCTATTGCTGTGCTACTGCTACTGCCAACTTCACGTTTTATATTTTTGCTACTGCTACTGCTGAGCTACTGCTACTGCCAACTTGACGTTTTATAATTCTGCTACTGCTACTGCTGAGCTACTGCTACTGCCAACTTCACGTTTTATGATTTTGCTACTGCTACTGCTGAGCTACTGCTACTGCCAACTTCACGTTTTATATTTTTGTTACTGCTACTGCTGTGCTACTGCTACTGCCAACTTCAACTTCACGTTTTTTATAATTTTGCTACTGCTACTGCTGAGCTACTGCTACTGCCAACTTCACGTTTTATATTTTTGCTACTGCTACTGCTGAGCTACTGCTACTGCCAACTTCACGTTTTATTATTATTGCTACTGCTACTGCTGTGCTACTGCTACTGCCAATTTCACGTTTTACAAATTTGCTACTGCTACTGCTTTGCTACTACTACTGCCAATTTCACGTTTTATAATTTTGCTACTGCTACTGCTGAGCTACTGCTACTGCCAACTTCACGTTTTATATTTTTGCTACTGCTACTGCTGAGCTACTGCTACTGCCAACTTGACGTTTTATAATTCTGCTACTGCTGAGCTACTGCTACTGCCAACTTCACGTTTTATGATTTTGCTACTGCTACTGCTGAGCTACTGCTACTGCCAACTTCACGTTTTATAAATTTGTTACTGCTACTGCTGTGCTACTGCTACTGCCAACTTCAACTTCACGTTTTTTATAATTTTGCTACTGCTACTGCTGAGCTACTGCTACTGCCAACTTCACGTTTTATATTTTTGCTACTGCTACTGCTGAGCTACTGCTACTGCCAACTTCACGTTTTATTATTATTGCTACTGCTACTGCTGTGCTACTGCTACTGCCAACTTCACGTTTTATAAATTTGTTACTGCTACTGCTGTGCTACTGCTACTGCCAATTTCACGTTTTATAAATTTGCTACTGCTACTGCTGAGCTACTGCTACTGCCAACTTCACGTTTTATAATTTTGCTACTGCTACTGCTGAGCTACTGCTACTGCCAACTTCACGTTTTATATTTTTGCTACTGCTACTGCTGAGCTACTGCTACTGCTAACTTCACGTTTCCTACTGCTGCTACTGCCTACTCTCCATACATTGTCTGTAAGTATAACTTCTTTACATTTAAAGAGTACTCCAGGTTTTGATAAACAATATGGATTTTAATATGAATTTCAGTTGGTAATGTCCAATTTTCACATCAATGACATATTTACTTTCGATATGTGGTAAAGTATTTAATGTGGTATGAGATCATGTAAAGCACTGATAGAATGATCCTTTATCATAAATATATCATCTAAAAAACGGAGCCTGTTTAAGATCAGAGCTGCATCAGTACTAAGGGTGTAGTACTTAAGTACCAGTACCAGTACTTGGCAAATTATGCAGTACCATTACCAGTACCAGTACTATATTTTAGCTTGGTACTGCAGTACCAGTACTTTTTTTGGTGAAGTAATTAAGTATCAGTACCATTACTTTTATATATTCATCAAAGTTTGAATAAATACAGTGTCAAACAAATGATTGCAAATATTATTCAGCAAAGAAATAAAATCATAATTTACTTTAAAGATACATAACATATTTACAACTTTATAGTTTTAACATACTTTTTACAAATAATATTTACAACATATATTCATGTCATATATAATTTACTGGGAGGGGAATCGTCCGGGAGGGGAATTGTCCGGATACCGTTTAGTAACCAGTCAACTGTGTAAATACAATGCAAACATCTTTCATTTAAAACACAACAGTCTTTTGTTGCCTTTCACACCTCTGTTCAATTTATACCAAAGTAAATAACAACTTTTTATGGTGCTAACAATATCATTTTTTTCACTTGAAATGGGATTATTTAGAATAGAAGAAATTAATTAGTGTTTATTTTGCTACTTTACTAGTAAATACAAAGTAATAAAAGATTTTAATAAGGATATTTTAGGGTAAAGAGTTATTGAGTCTGTTTATCTTAATTTAATTTTTACTTAAAGTCTTTGGTGCTTTATATGATGAATACTATGTTACCATTTGAAGGCATATTGCAGCAAATTATCTTTAGATTTGATAATATAGTTAATGTAATATACAGCTTTATTTTATGAGAAAAAATGATGCTATTTTTAATTTTCATCAAAACCAAAAGTACTGGGTAATGCAGTAGCAGTACCACTTTTTAAGACAGTAATGCAGTACCAGTACCAGTAGTAGCAAAATTTTGTAAGAGTAATTCAGTATCAGTACCAGTACTTGCAAAATCGCTGCAGTACGTACTGCAGTACCAGTACCAGTACCAGTAATGCAGCTCTGTTTAAGATTCTAATTTGCCAATAAATATGTGTAAGTAGGGCCCATATCGATACGTAAAATTTGTAAATTATTTTTATTATTTAATTAAAAATGGTTATTTTGAAAACAGGATCCGCTGAGGGAGCTTGAGCTTGAGGGAGCTCCCACTTTACTAGACTTTCATAAAGCTTGACAAAAATTAGTAATTTTAAAATTTATGCATTATGCTTTTTTTACATAAATTGATAGATATTTATAAAGTGTACTGTGTTCAACTTATTTAACTTCTGCTGATTTTATTTAAAATTATATAAGTAGTACTTAATTCATACTTTTAGTCTGAACAATTTGCCTTATACAAACATTAGCTAAATGTTAGCGTTACACTATAGTCGCGTCAATGAAATATGATTCTTTTTACTTTAAACAGTCGTTATTTTGGGAATGTTTTATTGCTGCTATTGCTTTCAGGTCGTTTTCTAACATACATAATCATAATGATATAAATATCGGAATTTACACGGAAAAATGACACATTCACATTGTTTTTATTTAATGAAAACTCCTGCGCCGTAGTTTATGTGACAAATATTAGCATTTCCAAAAATGCTCGGAATCGCCATTCAGCCATGAATATAGAAATAATATTCCCTTTCTTGCCTAATACTTTATTGAACATGTATGGGGTCAACACATAAAGCCAACAAAAATACTTGATTTACTCTACCAATCCGTTCTTGACAAAATATTTTGACTTGCTCAGTTAGATTCTGCTGGGTCAGAATGTAGGAGATACTAGCAAAATATCACAATAACTTGACTCGTAGTACAATAAGTTAGACTACTAAGTTAGTGCGTGCATCAATCGGCAAAAAGAATTAGCTTCTTGCGTAATTAACAACAGATTAAAATTGATGTATGTGAACATGCTATAATGGAATTTACGTTATATACTCCGTCGACTGTTTTGCGAAGTTTTTTTTTCTGAAACGGACTATAACTGACCTGCTATATGCGATAATAATGCAATAACAATACTCATAGTATTAAACTCGCCTGGAAGAAAGCATTTTTAAAGTTATTTCTTTAAAAAGAAAACAAAATACATGTATACTCTTTTTAGACTACATTCTCTAAGTTGCTGTGTTGATTGGCTATAGGCAGGCGGTAAACAGGTAGAACTGTTCATATCTTGTCAATTGTATATATCGCCACCCAGGAACGGCGATAATAAAATGAATCAAAAACTATTTCATGTTTTCAGATCAGTGGCCAAAATCAGTTTCCTATGAAGTTTGTGTCTTGTATAAAATCTCCATTTACTGCATCACCATTTCTTGTCATTTTGTTTGCTTTGCGCTTCTTACATATCCGTAGGAATATTTTGATGAAATGTTTTCTCATCTCTGGTAGCAATGCATAATAAACGAAAGCTTTGTATGCAAAGTTTAACTTGTACAAATCCTCGAATAATTTCAGAAAAAGGGATTCTTCAAAAGTGACAATATGATCTCCACTGAGAAATGTGAATTTTGTTTTTATAACATTGTGTGGTATAAAAAGAAATACATATGTCAGAGCTATGAACACTGAAGTTACAGTCAGTCTCCTGCTTTGTGACAAAATCCTTAATTTGAGTCTTTGGTCCGATAGCTCTTTGGTAGCTCTTGAGCTAGAGGGGCATTCAGCATAACGTGTCGTTTGCTTGGAATTAAGTTTTACTTCAAATGTTATCATTTTAACTTCAGCTTTAAGTATTCCATTGTTACAATTTTTGAAGTTAGAGGTACAAAGATGTACCAGCAAAGTGATTGTAAAAGTTATACACAGAAGTACTGGCAATACAAAAGCCAATACAATATCGATTTTTCTCATAATCATGATATCCTCCAGGTGTTCAGGGATAACATTACATATTTGTCTGTTTTGAAATATGTAAACCCCACTAGTCCAAGTGAGATAAAGATGGCCAACAATTGAAAAAATTGAAAACAATGTAATATAGCATTTAACTCGAAACGCGTCCATGTACTTGCGTGATGCATCTTGCCTATAACAAACTGATAGCCTTTCTGCGAGCAGCATGACGATATACCAGCTTGATAAAAATGTTGTCAACAGATTCAAATAATAGATGAGCTGACAGAAGCCCTCTGTATTGTAAATATCAACAACGCGAATAGATATCCAAGGAATCGCCATGGCAATAAGATAAAGCGTATCAACAATTCCAATGGAGAAGAAGAAACAGCATGCAGATACCTTCTTTAATTCCGAGTTTCTGATTGTGATAGAAATTATCACATTCGATAGCACACCGATTGTTAAAAGAATAGGTACACCAAATTTATCAAGAAAATAGATACAATTCAAAAGCAACGTCACTGAATCCGGATTTGTGAACTGTTGTTGAGTCAAATTAGAATTTGGAAAGGTGAAATTTTTATGAAAAGAACCGTTTTTAAATCTGTTCAGCATATTTTGATAAACAACTTGTGTTTCTGATCCCATTAAAGGGTCCGCTGCGTCCATTTCAGCGATTAAGAAGTATCACTGTTTAAATGACTCCTTGTGATGATTTTTATCTCACAATCTTGTATTCTTTGATAGTTGTATCAGTCCTCCAGGAACAGTTAAGGATCTGAGGACAATGGCGATGTTACGACTGTTCTGTACCATTACACTTGACTTATGGCATAGATCTCTTCATAGTTGTAAAAATGGAAGGTTTGATTTCGCTGTCTTCAATATCAAGTTATGACATTATCTTTCTTTTTATACAGCTCTTGTGCATCTGAAAAATAAAACACAAAAGAAATTGGTTATTGGCTTTGGATATCGGAGGATATTACGGAGGATCTCAAAAACATTTGCAAAGTACAAACAATTATGATGTACAATAATTTGTACCACACCATAGTGGTATGTCAAAGCGGATACTATCGAATAGTTCACTCATGACTAAAATAAGTTTTCCTCAATAATCAAGGGCATTTAGGTAAAAAAAGGGACATTTTAAAATAAATGCGGCAAATATTGTTACGCTCTAGTATTTAAGAATCTCTATGCGCCTGGTCTTCTTTGTTTGTTAGTCTGTCTGCATATGGTAGTTCTGGGCTTCGGATTTCAGAAGTATGCTGAACTCTTTGTTAAACCAATTCATCAAGATAGTTGTGGTAGCTCTCTACGGGACCATGGACTATTTGTCAGAACTTGGCTAGACAGATGTTTGAATTTCAATAAGAAAATAAGTCTGTTTAAATTTTGACGTTTTACTTGAATTAATTTATCAAGTATACAGAATAGAAATTTATTATATTTCAACAAAGAATAACTAGACTTGAATAGCATTGATCGAATAAATAAATGAGATCAAAACATGTATAAATGTTTGCATAAATTATTCTTACAATTGATATTATTTCGTTAAAAATTCATGAGATGATACATGAAAAGTCAGGAAAGTCTTTAAGACTGATAGATTCGCCGAATTGAGATACTAGTTGAACAAAGTATAAAAAAGATCTATATGAAGTACTAACTTTTTGTTATATTATAAACAAGAATTAAAAACTCTTATATAATGAGTAAATTTAACTTTTCTGAACAATTTAGAATGACTGTTGTAAAGTTATCACTTATAAAAATCATTTATCTTTAAAAATCTAGCCAAGATTATTTCTGAGCAGGGTAACTAACAGAATACTAAATTCTAGCAGAGCTCACAGCTCACAATGTGTGATGTGGGGCTCAAAGCCCACCAGTGTGATATGTGCGGCTCACATCTCAACTGTGTAATAAGTGCAAAAAAACACATCGATATCTTACTTTAAAATATTTGAAAAAAAATATATAATTCATATATAAATCACTCATTTACCTCAAAGGTTCTCTTTCTTGAGTTAATCATCATTCTTTGTGAATACGAAAGTTTAAACAATAATAAATAAGATTTCAAATTACCCGCCTCAGACAACTGCTCACAGTCAAAACCAAGATGGCGTATCTGCACAATACAGAATGAGGTCAAATATGAAATATTAAAATGTGAAGAATTTAACAAATTTCTAGAAAGGTTATCTTGCAGAAACATTCATAAACATGGATTAATTTGATATGCAACGTAAATAGTGACCAATAAGAGAGATAATTCAAATTACATGTAAAGATAAACAAGTCGTGAAAACACATGACAAAACATTTTTCTGGCATGGAAAACTTATAGGGATTTCAACTTAACTCACGGACTAGAATAAAATCTGGCATGATACGTGACATTGATCTGATGTCTTATAAAAATGTACTAAGACACGAGTCAATGTGCTATCAGGCCAGTATACTAGTAAGCTTCGGAATCAATGAATGACAGAAAGTGAAAATGAACAAAATTAAGTAAATAGGTAAAATTTTCTAGATCATTACAATATTACGCAGACTATATGGAGGAGCTGTTCATAAAGCCGTGTTGGGCTGTACCGTAGTTATAACGATGCTTTGCCATATATTTGATCTTCATTTGTTTATTTTATCACTAATTTTCTCTGTGCATGAACTCTTTCAACATATCCCGACATAATCGTGCATCTACATTCAAGGTTGTCCTCAAATTCCATCTGGAGTCATACCATTGCAAAAAATCATTAGTAAATATTTTTTTATATTTAAAGAGTTTTTAACTTTACAATTTTAATCAAAGATTGTTTTTTTCACTTAATTTAAATTTATTTTCTAAACAAATTTTTATCAATCACATTTCTACTTTCTCTTTCAAACAAAAATAGTTACTTTTGCAGGAAATCATAATTTTCATACATTATATAGAATTTAATAAAAAAAAAACCTCCGGTTATGTAGTTTTATCATATTTCATAAATAATTTTTTTAGATTAAAACAACTTGTTTTATGTTTTGTAAATTATTTTAATTGCTGAAATGCAAATCTTTTATGCAAAGTGATAGCTAATATCCCATTTATTTAAGATCAAAGAATCGGATTTTTGAATATTGTATTTTGAAAATGATATGCATGTAATCAATAAAACTGTAAAATTATTATGTATCATTCGAAATTGGACATTGAATAAATAAACTGGATTTAAATCTGTTTGGAGTACCGCTAAATTATAAATCTGAAGGCACTGTAGTTGGGACGTACTTGAAGGATCAAAATTACTTTTTTTACTATTTCGGGGCAGATAATTCAATGAGTGAAGGGTAAATATGAAGTGCACAATTCAGGAAATAAATAGTAGTTGAATCTATTATTCTATGACATACATGTTTAATGAGTATCATGAATATAAAGGGAGATAATTAAAAAACTAAGTAATGTAGAATTTTTGTTATTTGACACAGCACTTCTGCTCACTAGTCTTTACATATGTGTATAGTTTGAGTGAGATATCATTGAAAGTTAAAATGATATACTGCAGACAACCATTATTGTAATTTTGATGTTTTATAAGAGATGCTACTCTAAGTGTGTGTCTATATGTACAACGTAATATGAGTGTGTACAGCATGTAATGACATAAAATTTGAAAATTTATGATATAATACTTCTTTATTATACACCAATACTATCACTTAAATAGGAAATGTTAATATCATTTTATTATGATATTACATGTATATTTGTGAACAAAAATTTTGGAATATCATACAAAAATATGTGATGATTAGGTACGGCCGAGTAAGTTGAACATTGCAAGCAGTCAATCAAATTCACTTATCTCCATCCTTAGTTTTACGCGAATTTTCAAATTATATCCGCTACATTTCAAATAACGTAATTCAAGCATATGCACATGATTTTCAAAAAATAAATTTCGTATCTCCTCTTCTATTCGCAATTAATCTTTTTTTTTCAGAAATACACAGCACTATTTTTCACTGATGAAACGTCACTGCAGTAGGCGTTACCCTGTATCGTCTGGAATTTCGGGTTAACTAGGACACATTTAACAGAAAAATGTATCATAGTTTGGAGATCTCTCAATTGAAAATGTGTCGGAGTTAAATCGTATACTCATAAATACACATTGCGTAAACTGAGATGCATTCCAGTTACAGCACTTTCTGTCGAGGATAGTTCGTCGCCCTAATTCCATAATGATGTAAGTCGTATTTTTACCATTTTGAGAAAATCGACTTCAAAGATTTAACAGGCTATATCTTCACACTTACTCAACCAATTTTAATATAAAATATATCATAGTGTGCAGAATTATTTTAACTTTTACACTTTTAATTACGAAGAAGTTCCTGTAGACAGTTTTTTTAAAAATCAAAATAAAAAAAATGAAAAATCACTGAAAAATATATTTTATTGAAAAAAATACAAGAACCAGAATGCTGTAATAAGTTACAGCAATGTGACCCTAAATTATCATTACATTTAGGAGTTACAACAGTGTGAAATAATGACTATTTTACTGTTTTATACTGAAATTATATTAACAGAAAATGATGAAAATACTTGAAATTACCCTAAATCGCGTGTTTCCATGTTTAAACATGGCCTGTCATATAAATTTGAAGAAAAATTGTTGTTTTGTAGATTTTTTTATTTTTTTCATTAACCCATTACTTCATGAGCATTTTGTGAAAAATGGCTGTTTTCATTGAAAAGTCTCCCGTTACAAGTTCAAATTGCTATAATACTATAAAAACTGCTTCAACACTAATCAAACTTGGCACAAATGTTGACTGGACCATTGCCCTTGCAACAACATGCTCAGGCTTAAATTTTCTGTTACCATGGCAACGAGGGGACATCTCAAAATTGCCAAAAATCACTATTTTGCGTTGATTTTTTCCATCATAATTGATTTCAAAGTGCTGCAACTTCTCAATGGATTGAGATAGAGTCAAATGCTTTTCAGCGTTGGTTACACGTTACCTTATGATCAATCTGAGGTCATTTATAGCCTCTCACAAGTCCAAAATTTTCTTGGCGGGGGGCCGCGCCGAAAAAGTGGTCACTTTTTTTTACAACATTTCTCAAACGAAAACAAGTGTTGGGGGCCTAAATAAGGCATTTTTTCACCATTTGAGACAACAAAAGGGGGGGGGGGGTGAAAAAGGCGTTAAAAGGCGTGTATATGAAGTAATGGGTTAAATTTAGACGTAACTAGAAATTGAATGCTTTAACGAATAGTCTGGATCCACATTTATTTAGGCACCACAGAGCATGGATTGTGATCAGGATCAAAACAGTAAATTTAGTCTTAAAAGTCAATAATAGAAATCCAGACATTGCGGTGAAGTGTGAATAGCCATGAACATGCATTTTAAGGTTGAAATTGAACCCAGGCTTCATTATATTATGACCATTTACATGAAATAGTGAGCCTTGCAAATGAACAAAAAAATAAAATATTACTGATTTTGTAAATGTATCACATTGAGTTAAACAAAACGAAAACAAAATTTAGAAACATCGTCATTGTATTGATATTTACCACATTAAATAGCAAAACTTTTATCATATGATATGCTATTTTCACATTAAGACTGTACACTATAAAATATTTGGAATTCAGATTTACTTTTGGTTTCGTTGATTATATCATTAATTCATTCCAAATTCAATTTTGAATACCTGTAGCTTGCAGACAAACAGCATGTTGAACACAATTTGACTTACATAACACACAAAAATGTTTGAAAGATGTAACTGCTTAAACTTTGAAAAACAACATCAACAATGAGTTCCTTTCTCTGTAACATAAAAAAGAATAAACTTATGTATTTTACTTTTCTAAGAACAGCATTACTTAATGTTTTGTTTAAAAAAAAAGAAAAATATGAGCTCACAAATTTTCAAAGATGCTACAGATCTGGATATGGTGTTTCAATGAACTACTGTACTTCAATTACTACATGTATTTATTTATAAAGTGGCATACAACTTCTTTACATACAATAACAATTAAGTATACGTTTGCTTTTAATGTTTTTAACTGAACTGTTTACATCAATAACTCATTCGTATAAAAGCAATGCTCAATATCTAAGAGTTTCAGTCAAATATTAATTCTATTTTACTTCAACAAACGTTTGATGAAACAAATATGACAATTTAAAGATTCCTTAATGTTTTTATATGGTCTTAAGACTTTGTAACATTTCTTCACAAAATCATTTTTTCTACGTTTCAATCGAATGAAAATTTTTAACCAAGCATATTTTTTTTTCTTTTTAAAAAATAGTTTTTTAAATGGATAATTTTCAGTTCAAAGGTTCAAATCACTTGATAATTACAGGTAGTATTACCTTACGAGTTGGAAGTAGATGTACAAGAATTATTTCTAATTTAGAAACTTAGATTAATTTTGCTTTGCATGTTCCAATTACATAATAAATTTTAGCATAAGATTGAAAATGATGATGTTGACAAAAAGGTATAGACTGACACCCTGTTGATTTTTGCAAATAGCTGAGTAGGTCAACAGGGTGGCATTCTGTTTAATAAGTATTTGTTGTGCAAATGACGTCTCTTATTCAACGATAAATGGTGCATCTGAGACAACTCTCAGCTTTTAAACTTTTGTTATAGGGATATTGTCACCCACAATATAACAATATAACCCACCATATAGTCTTTGACGTTTGGACGTACAGTTTTAAGAACACAAACGAGTGATGTAGGACTAAACACTTCTGCCATTTTAAAAGTGTTTTGTCTTTCTTTCTATATGACAGTGGGTATTGTTAACCACTCTGGATTGCATAATGCCTTGGACAGCAAAATTTTTGATTTTTTGTGATCGTTATATGAAAGTGCAGAATTTTGAAATTATGAAAATTATGAAATTATGAATTATGAAATAAACATGAAGTAAACATCACCTAATTTAACATCAGTTATGAGTGGTAAAGTTATATGTGTAAATTTTATTCGAATCACTTAGCACAAGTACGGTAATTTGTCTTATATAGTTAAAGAAAAACATTGTACAAAATGTAACAATGGCAGTAGTATGTTTCCCATTTGATGAGTTTTGTTTGTAAGTTAAAAGTATAAACAATCTTATGCAAAACCTGATTGTACGTATTTAATCTGAATATGTACAAGGTAACATTGATCAATCAATCATATAATCAATCACATATCAAGTTATGAACAGCTGATACTTGTGAATATTGAAAGTTAGTATCAATTTATCCGATTTCCATGCTATCCGAATTTCATAACACAACATGGTGCTTTGAATTTAGCTCAAGGATTAAGAGTAGTTATTATTTCTTTTTAAGGTTTGAAACAGTTCAATAAAATATTAATCTATAGATAATTAGATAACATCTAAAGCAAAACACTTACATGTTATCAAGAAAAATAAAACATAAAATGTCATTCCTGATACCTTGAAAAATCTGCCATTTTGTCAAAACAGCATCACGTGACTAGAATCTTAACAAACTATTGGTTCAGAAGTTACGATATTATGGACTGTATTTTTATCTCATTTTTTGGACTTACAGCACTCTGACCCATTCAATATATTGTTACAGGCAAGAACCAGTACCATTAGATAGAGCAAAAAATTACGAACATTTTGATACCAAACACTCATTTTTTTCAAAATTGGAGTTACGACACTCTGGAATTAGGGCGACGAGTTATAGAGCATGCTCGTTGATTGACTATATTTTTCTGGGGTTATTATCAGTGTAGCAATACCACGTGACTATGACGTCATTTTCGGCATGATTTCAATTTGAACCAGATTTCAGAATTGGTTGCAATCTTTCTATATTTGTGTTTTTTTCATTATTAAAATACTATAGTTCACAGTATCGCAAAATGTGCACGTCAAATCACGTATTAACAAATTTTAATAGTTTAGTTTCGTTTTGAAGTAAGTAAAATGTTTTATTCTATTTCAGAATTGCTGAAATACAGAATTTATTTTAGTTTGATTGTTTAGGAAGTTATAAGCTTATTGACACACTTTCGAATACGTTCCTGGAACGCGCTGAAATTGATATCAATTAATTAGCTTAATATCATCTGCTGCATTCATATCAGGGTCTTTCACAGCTTTAATTTACCATAATCAATGCGCTATAATAGCCTATTCTACTGCACTGGACCACCTAGGGTTAATGAGATGAACATATGATCTTATCAGATGACCAAGCAGAACGCTAAAAGTATCCTATCAGAGAGGCCGCAGTTAATTTCTCTTAATTTATGTGTTTATGTGTTATTATTAGAATTAGGATTTATTCAATTATTCTTGTTAAATGGAGTAATACAATTTCGCAATAACTTTTGTAAAATGGATTAAATACTGGATTTGTTTGTAGTTTGATTTAAAGTGACAATGTTTTGGATATAACAATTGTCTTCTGCTTTTGATTTGATTATCCATTTATATTTTCCACATGGATTGCTACAAGAAAGGGCAAAGTGTTCAGTTCCAGTAGGGAATTTCACTTTTCAAGAAGCCCAACAGTCGCTATAACCAGTACAGTAGGTACTGAGGCGTACTGCGACGACCCCAGAGTTTGCGGACAGTAGGTCCAATATAACTCTGCAACAAATATTGGAAAGTCTAGAGTTTGCGGACAGTAGGTCCAATATTAACCCTGCAACATATTAGGAAAATCTGTTTCGTCATCATGGAATGATGGACAACAGTATGAAGCCTTGGCCATCTGCAACACAGATGATTGGCCTTCCAAGTTTTATGCTACAACAACAGACAATATTGCTTTAATTTGAAGTTAACAAGACATAGAATTAATAATATACTGTTTAACAATTTAATTTCTTGAGCCACAAACATACCAAATTCATGTTTCTTAGGCCAACGAAATGCACATGTCACAGTTTATAATTTATAAGACTCTTATTCTATTGGTGAAAAAGATCTGCAGTGTCTCACTGTTTTAAATCTTACTTGATATAAGAAAATATCAGCTCTTACTCACAAAATATAATTCTATGAAGTTGGGTAACTGTATGATAAGTTATAATAACAATTATTTGATTTAAAGATATAATATGCTCAAATTTTGTATTTTTAAATATTGATAATTGCTACACAGTCTCTTTTTAAATATTTAGAAAGGGTCAACTTTACTTAACCTGTAATAGGATATGCAGCTTCCCACACACAGTTTGTACATTCTTTTATTAAAATTAGACATATTGAGAAAGAAATACATAGATTTCAAATAATTTCTGGGATAAAAATATTTTACTCTCAGATGAGTATAGTATATCTTTAACATGCTTTGGGCGGATGAACATTAACTTGCATTTTACAGTATCATCCTTGAACAGGCTCATTCAAACCAAGCCTGCAACATTTTCAGTTTTGCTGTTTTGGGCGTATTGTAGAGATTTTATTTGCACACAAAAATGGTTTTATATAAGAGGAATATTCTGGAGTAAGTTTTGCCTAGAAATGTCAAGAACTGTGTACTCCAAATTTGTTACATAAGAGGGAATATTTGGAGCTAGTTTTGCATAAAAATGTCAAGAACTGTGAAATGTCAAGAACTGTGTACTCCAAATTTGTTACATAAGAGGGAATATTTTGGAGCTAGTCTTGCATAAAAATGTCAAGAACTGTGTACTCCAAATTTGTTATATAAGATGATATATGCTGGAGCTAGTTGTGCATAGAAATGTCAAGAACTATGTACTCCAAACTTGTTATGTAAGAGGGAATATGCTGGAGCTAGTTTTGCATAGAAATGTCAAGAACTTTGTACTCCACATTTGTTATATAAGATGGAATATGCTGGAGCTAGTTTTGCATAGAAATGTCAAGAACTATGTATTCCAAATTTGTTATATAAGATGGAATATGCTGGAGCTAGTTTTGCATAGAAATGTCAAGAACTTTGTACTCCACATTTGTTATATAAGAGGGAATATGCTGGAGCTAGTTTTGCATAGAAATGTCAAGAACTTTGTACTCCACATTTGTTATATAAGAGGGAATATGCTGGAGCTAGTTTTGCATAAAATGTCAAAACCGTGCACTACAAATTAGTTATCTATATAAAAGTGAATATGCTAGAGCAATTTTTGCAATAAATATCCAAACCTGAGTTCTCCAAATTTGTTATATAAGATGGAATATGTTGGAGCAAGTTTTGCATAAAAATGTCAAAACCCGCGAGTACTCCAAATTTGTCATACAAGAAGGAATATGTAGAAGCAAATTTTGCATAGATTGTCAAAACCTGAATACTCCAAATTTGTTATATAGGAAGATCAAATATGCTGAAGAAAGTTTTTGCATAGAAATGTAAAAAACTGTGACTCCAAATTTGCTCTTGGGAAAACGCACCATTTGGAGCTGATCTTATGAAGGAATTGTTACTTTCTTTACGGAAAGAAAACACATATTGAATAACATTGGTTGTATATAGTGTGAGGTAAGAATATCAGGGGCTGAGTACATATACAAGAAAGAAAACAGAATGTGAGTATGCACTGTTTTTACAATACTCTAGAAACACTTCGAAATACCCTGAACATTGTAAGTATTGGTACCTGCTTGAGACAGTTCAATTGCAATAATGACATTTATATTGAATAATTCTTTACCTGTATATCTCACTGACAATGTCGAATGTAAAGAACTTGCTTTCATTTTTAAGAAAATGAAATGTCATTCGAAATGGAAGAACATGAAATAAGATATGAAAAGTTTTTAGTGAAGAAAATAAATATCTAATCTCTCAAATATTTTTCTATCCAGAATTTTCTTCGACTGAAAGGTGTATATAGACATAGCTTAATGCATAATTAAATACATGTTTGATGTAGTTCGCATGCATTGAAATTTTTGCTCAAGCTAACTACAGTAAAACATAGAAAATAAATAAATGAATTAATGAATATAATAAAATAAACTAATAAGATGGGAAAAAAAAATCTTAGTAATCATTTGCACTTGTCTTTCACTTTTGGACAAACCTACGAAACCAATGTTTTACCATTCATTACAATAATGATAGTTTATACAAAGCTGTAATGTGCAGTATTTTAGATGGTTTAGATAAGGTTTTACTGTATACATTTACTACATCTTCAGATAAATCTCTCACTGGACCCTCTCAGTGAATTGTTTTTGTTAGGGTTTATCATCAGACTTATCCCTGGGAAAACTGCAGGTACTAATAACCGTGCCTGGTTTGTAGGTCAAACATATGTCTTAATTTGATTTGTTTGTTTGCAAGGAGGGGTTGCTAATTAACCTTCACTGTGTTATAATCCATGGCACTATAAATCACTCAGAGAGGGATTTGTGTCGGACCTATCAACAAAATCTTGATTGTGCTAGGGCTGTCAAAGTGTCATTAAAATTGAAACAACAAGTTTCAATGAAAATATTAATTATATCATGAAAACTGCTATTTAGTCTATGAAATATTTCTACGGTTGATGAGCGCATTTATATTTGTAGTCTTCATGTTAATAAGTCAACTAAAAATGTTATAAAATTTGAAAAAGAAATGGCATATTAGTTAATAATATGTCAGTATATGTAGATGTGGTACAGTACTCGTCATTGCCCGGGGAAAGGAAAACACTAAGCAGTTTATTCTACCAAATGGCATGGTCATAGAATTACTTGTTTGGGGTTTTGTTTAAGTAAGTGGTGATAAGAGATGCAGCCATTTGTTTTGGTAGTTTTCATTATCATTTTTTAAATAAATAAATCATTTGATGACTTAGTTAACCAATTAATTGATTGATTGATTCCGAACAAAAATAATAATATTAATAATTCAGGAAATATGAACAAATTCATTTGTTTGTTTCATTATATTCTATCCTGTATCGAGTGGAATCGAAAACGTAAACCATAGAAACATGTACTGTTACTGCAATACAGAGCTGATTTTGAAAATAATATACATGTGTTTATTGAAGAAAACATGTAATGTGAGTTCTTCACATATATACGTCTTTCGCATTATATAATTGCGAGAGAGATGTTTGAAAGGTTAAAAAACCCACAAAAAACACACAAGTCATATGTGGTTTTTATGGTATTCTAATCTTTATTAGATATTTGTGATGGAAATCCGTGATACCTCTTTCTTTAAGCCTCAGAAATAATCACAATTCCCATTAAAAAAAGGGGAAAATGCATTTTATACTGTTGTCATAATGCATTAAAAACATGTGATTTACTTATAATCTAACTTTAATCTGAAGTAAATATAGTGCAGAATGTGAAGAAAAAAAAAAAGGAATGTAAATAATATAAACGAATAATGGCAGGTTTAGGCTTAATGGGCAGATCAGTAATTTCAAAACACTGATTTTGCAAGATATCAGAATCATGCCTAAAGAAATTATAATTAAAAGCATAAATGTGTTGCTTTTAAACCATAGAAAACTTCGAATATCACTACATGTGAAAGAATTTTATGCTACACGTATATGTGTATACCATTTAATGTCAAACTTGTTTGCAATTTTCTGTTTACAATAAGCAATATAAATTATGCAATGTAACATTGCAGCAGGGCTATTGCAGCAAGCCTAATGACCTTTTCCGCACAGTAGAAATAGGTAATAGTATTCTTTTATAATGATTGTTACTTTTACAGCATTTTATGTATATGGCTATTGCATACTTTATTTTGTGCATTATATTTTCAGTTTTTGAAAAGTTAATAGTCGTAGATTGAATACGTAATCATTTTACTTGGTTATGAATTCTTAACGACTTGTCAAAATGCGAGCATGGTCTCTAAAATCTCATTAACCCTAGGTGGTCCAGTGCAGTAGAATTAATAAATTAAACGAGACTTACCTGGAAGTTGAAGTTCAATTATTATTCTACTGCTACTGGACCACAGGGTTTAATGCCCACCCGGTTACCCCTCCCATATGTATAAGCCATTGTCGCATTTTGCATAATTATGTATGCTCTGAAAGTCTGCTTGGTCATCTGATAAGATCATATGTTCATCTCATTAAACCCTGTGGTTCATGACACTAATAGATTTTTTAAAATCATCACCGTGAAAGGACAATGATTAAAGATAAAATAAATTTCTCTACAAATACAGACATCAATTTTACGACTTTAATATCAATTATACAGTAGCGCAGTAAAAATCACTTGTGCATTTCTAAATGTATATCGTATTACTATAAAAGCGTTTTTCATGTTTTTTTTATGGTAATATAAAGAAAGAGAACGGAAGTTGGTTTGTTTTGCAGTTGCAACCAATTCTGAAATCGGCTTTAAACTGTAGTCCGAATTTTTCCCTGAACATGGCGACGATCAGATAATGCAATAGCTTACAACTAAACTCCGCTCCTATACAAAAGGGAGATCCAATATTCTGTGGCAAGCTTATCTTATAGTAGACTGTGGCATGTTCAAAATAAATTGAAACATAAATAAAAGACTAAAAAGGTAGAAAAGTTATATTCAGATGCTTCAACATTAGTTGATAATTGTGACATCAAAGTATTTTTTCTTCCTATGATACACTTGGCAATCTGCTTTTATACTGATTGATTTGCATGAACAAAATTTCCTTTCACTTTTAATTTTCAACAGACATTACAACCTAATTGATTGTGATATGAAATTTCAAATATGAAACATATAAAACTTATAAAAATTATAACTTTGTTGATAAATACAATCTTTAAATCAAAAACCTTAATAAAATATGAACATTATATGATTACCTTGGAATAAGTAATTCAAAATCTTTATCTAATTGGCTGTTCGAATATTCAATATCCAATATTGAGAAACTTTCTTTAAAACACAAATATATTTCTTTGCATTTATTTTTGATCAAATTTCTTACTTGATATGTACTATTAAGTCCAATTCATTATTTTTTTTAACTACATTCACTTATTTCAATTCCATAAAATCATTCTCCTTGAACCACGTAAACTCCTTATTGTCTGTATTCACTTCCTACGCGTTTGCTGTGATGGAATAACATTGGTCGACAGACGCTGTGTTTCCAATTCCAAATCAGCACGCTTCTTACTGACGCTATCAGCTTGTTATTGAACACTAAACGTAATATCGTTCCGCCATAAACCAAGTGACTGTATTGATATCTCGCTGTACATTTTGTGTTGACATCCTTCTTTGATGTACTGGTAGAATAATCGAATAAGGTTGATACCATGATGATCTCGGAGGTTTTTTTTACATGCATTGTCAAGTAAATTGCACTTAATGCAAATGAAATTTATTATAAATTTATTTATAAAAGAACTATTGAGACAGAGAGCAAGGTTCACTAAGCACCAAAAAAATGGCCCCATCTTAGATATTAATAAAAACCTAAAGGTGTATAGTACAATGTGTTACATTTTCAAAATAGACATTTATTAGGCAGGTCTGGTTACTATGACGACATAATGGCATCTTAATTAGAGCACCTGTTTAATGCAATAAAATCACAAATTTGACAAGACTAATAAATGTGTGTGTTTGACTGAAGTGGCCGAGTGACTAAGGTCGTTGACTTCAAACCACTTGCCCCTCACCGCTGTGGGTTCGAATCCCGATAGGGACTTTGGATTCTTTCATGTGAGGAAGCTATCCAGCTAGCTTACGGAACGCCGGTGGTTCTACTCAGGTGCCCGTTCGTGCCTGAACTAATGCACGGAAGGGCACCTGAGGTCTTCCTCCACCAGTAAAGCTGGAACGTCGCGATGTGACCTATACTGTGTCGATGTGACGTAAAACCCAAAACAAACAAACAAACAAACTGTCTAACTTACACTAAACTTACACTAAGTAACTATAAATGTAAACATATAGTATGTAAATAATAGGATTTGTTGACTTTTTCCAATGTTTAGTGTAAAAGTCCGCCTAAATCAAGTAAATTTATGGATATAAAAGTACGTTAGATTTTTTTGTCAAGTAATAATAATGTTTGCATGTATGCTCTTTCGGAGTATACATAATATTTGATACTGAACTGCAAATTCGATACTATTTTCTTTTATGAACAAGTACAAATGTTGCTGCAATGCAGCAATTGAGAAGCTCCGCGCAAAAAATGCGCTCATTACAGATACATACCTTACCAAATTATTCCTAGGCACAGGTCATGTTATATATAAATTACGTACTATTGTAGATTTTTTCCGAATGTTTTTTTTTTTCTTGCATAATTATACTTATCTCATGCACTGTCCATAATTAAAAAGAGGGGCCAGATATTTAATTTGAAAAAAAATGCTTTCACTGATGCCTACCTGGTAAGGAAAGTAATTCCATTGAATACAAACAAGACTTACAAGACTTGAAAATGATATGTGACATGACTGTACTGTGTTCTGTTTGTGTCACTACTGTTGTCAGTAACATAAGATGATAAAAATATCAAAGTCTGTTTTTTATTATTATAATTGTAACAAATATACAAATACATGTAGTAACAAAAGGGACTAATATTGTAATATAGTAATATTACATGCATTTTTTCATGTCAAATTAAAAAAAAATGGTTTCTTTCAATACTGATACCTGAATTTTAGGCACGTATGAGGAAATTCACTATGCAAGTCAAAGATATAAAAGCTACTTGACATTTGTGATATATAAAAAGCTTTTGTTAAAGGGACTCCGCTGAGGTTTTTTGAAATGATGGGACAGAAAATATTTTTTTCCAGATAAATGTACCATTTGATGAAATCTTTGTGCAAAATTTCAGATTATTCGCGCACTTCGTTTTTCCAGAATAATTATTCAAATTGTAAAAAAATGACCCAAAATGAAAGCTTGTTAAACGCTTTTCACTCAAATCGAGCTAAGGAAAGCATAAAAATAGGATTTTCAATTTATTTCAAAGTATATTTCTTAACTATCTTTGCATATATTTCTTTTTAAAGTGCCCCAGCTAATTGATGTAAGAAATTCAATGTTATGTTTTTAGGCTTTTAAACCTCAGTGGAGTCCCTTTAACCCTTTCCCTCATGAGCATATTGCGAAAAATGGCCGTTTTCATTGAAAAGCCTCCTGTTACAAGTTCAAACTGCTATGACACTATGAAAAACGCTTCAATACTAATCAAACTTGGCACAAATGTTAACTGGACCATTGCCTTTGTAACGACATGCTCAGTCTTAAATTTCCTGTTACCATGGCAACGAGGGGACATCTCAAAATTGCCAAAAATCACTATTTTGCCTTGATTTTTTCCATAAAAATTTATTTCAAAGTGCTGCAACTTCTCAAGGGATTGAGATAGAGTCAAAGGTCCAAAATTTTCTTGGCGATGAGGGGGGAATACCGTCAGCGACGTGCACGCTCCGAGGGGAAGTGAGAAAATTACCATAGAAATGTAACTTTATTATTTCAAAACAACCAATATATCAACATGTTATTATTAAACATTTAGTTTCATAAATATAAATTAAGAATAATTATCAAAAGCAAAATTATTAAAGTCTTATGCCTATATTGACAAATTCAATCACTAATAGTATACTTGATATGCTGTGTGTAAATGTAATTCAAAATGTAACCAATTATAATTTCATGTACTACTAAAACAGGGAAATAACAAATTTATAACCTAAGTGTCAAAAATCAGAACATTTATAGCTATTTATAGCTTTCGAATTCATGTACAGCAGAACTGCTTTCCGGTTCTCATTCATAAATATGACACGCTGCGAATCACCGAAGGGGTAACCAATATAATAATCGAAAGGAGTTATTAAATCCGAATTTATTTTTAGCTGTAAATCGAAGGGATTAATTGATAAAATCCGGGCCCATGGAGAAAAAAAAAGTAAACACAAATAGCTCCGTGCCTTTGGTTTGTATTATTCCAATATGCCCTCACATCTACATAATGATTGTAAATTAAACATTTAACATAAGAAAGCCTACAATTAAAAATTTCGTTTAGCATTGTCTCTATTACTGTTATTTTTAAGGATTATCTTTCACACTGTATTGAATGGCTATCAATTTCAAAATACAACTACATGATCAGCAAGATTATCAGCCCAATTTCTCACTCCTGACTGAGTCTCACCACTCCTCATGATTTCCATATGCGAGGTACCATGTAACAGTGGAGACATCGGAACACATTCAAACTACTTGTGAACCAGCCACAAAAAGGCAGTTATACGCATCAATGCTGTCATTCATATAGATATTCCAATTGATATAGTCATGACTGTTTACATATATGCTCTGCGCTTTCGTGCACAAAATAAAAGGATCATTTGTGAAAAAGGACAAGTCAAGACTTTCACACAGGTAGAAGGGTCTGAAATCACAAACAATATAATAATAATTAATTGACTGATAATATAATTTATAATTAACAATTATGAATACCAACACAAACCCAATTACATGTTTTTAAACAGTCATCTGTAAAAATGCAGTGTTAACGATTCGTTTTATAGCTGTTAGATGCTTACTGTTATTCGACGATAACACTTCAACAAGTTTCTCGGTTTCGTTACAATGAAGCCGTTTAAGTGATCTGGCATATCTGCATGTCTTCTAGATCAACACGATGACCAAAATTATGCCAACCATAGATTCCAGGTAGGTACAAAATTATATCAGGTATAAGGTACATTATATCTTGTATACCTTATTTCAAAATTCTTTTGGGTTTTGCTTATCATGTAGAGCTTGGATCAAATCCATAAAATAATATCAAGGAATTCAATGTGTACACGATTTGTTATATCCAAACTTTGAAATCAATAAAATCTTTGAAAAATGAAATCCACCAGTGCAACTTTGTCTTCGAATTAATCCCTACCGGGATTGTAAACGCTGATTTGCTACACTCTTTCCATACATATAACTTTCTTAACCCTGATACGCTTTCTGTGCCGTTTTATCTGAAAAAATGGTTGAAACAATGCTAGAGTTCCTCTATCGCAACGAAGGAGTTTTTTAAATTAAAAGATAAAATTAAAGAAATATAATAAAAGGTTTATAAAAATCACTTACATCTTCTTGTCTATCTTGCAGTTAATGTGGCGTTTTCCCGCCTTTACGGAGCCTCTAAGTTCTAAGAGCTAAGACCTAAGTTCTAAGATCTAAGTTCTAAGATCTAACATCTAAGTTCTATCTTCTAACTCAAAACGGCCTCAATGGGCTTTAACAAGCCTAGAACTGACTAAGAATAACTTATCCATAGTTTATTTTACAAGTATATTAACTAATACTGACAGCTAACAAAATTATCTAACGCAAAACACGTACACCAAAAGACGATGGTAGGGATTCCATTATTGTAGTTATCCAGAGGAGTGCCAAGTGTGTAGGTTTCGATCGATGTATGTGTAGAGATTCTGTGATGAGGCTATTGCCTCAAAGCAATCCAAAAGGAACTAATGGACGCAAATCACACCGATTATCTCGCGAAGATATGTCTCGAAAGGTCTTTTCTTTGTGTGGCATGTAAATGGTTACGACAAGTTAAAGCTATATGGATTCTGCATCCACGGAGCAACAACTCGCCCGCTTTTTACAGAACTGTATATCCATGTTCTTAGTTCATCGTTCTGGTTTGATTTCAAGTTCATGTGCATGTATGTTTTGAATATAACTGACGGATTAAGAAACGCTATATTTTCTTAAACTTTTAACAAAACGTTTATAAATACGTATTTTGTTAATTCTTTATTTTCGATGTTTTATTTCATCTGAACCATGCTAACAAGAACATCAATTTTTTCCCTTAGCAGCCTTGGTTTGGAGTTTCTTCAATATAAGGGAAAATTATTAGATATGTACTACATTTTTAAATGTTCATTTTGTTAAGATTATCAAGGTTAAAATTACTTTAATTTATAGGTTTACAAACTGTGTATGATTTTGTTTGAGGTTTTTAAAAACATGATATGATAATTCATTTTGATATCTTTTTTCAATGTAGATAAGATTTGCTTGTTTCAGGTTTTTTTTTCATATCGTTCGTCTGGTGTGTATTTTTGAGGTTTTGAAAATTCGGTCGACATGACGACGAGTGAAGTTTCGTAAGAAGCCCACCATTAAAAAGTACTAGGTGGCTCTATGTATCCAAATTTATTTCTTCAGAATAATTCTTAGCATATCAACCGTGAATAGCAGAGCTGAGCATGAGGTATTGTGAGTTCAATTTTCAATTCAACAATATGCACCATTTTATTATGATTATTTAAACATAAGCTTGTGTTACATTACCATTTGGCTCATATTCAAACACAACCATCCTAGTGGTTAGAACTTCCTATTGATCTTTTAATTTTCAGCCTTTTACCATGAATTTTATAAAACTCAACATTTCTTGAGAATAACAAGCTTTTAGTTTGAACCCACACGTATCAATTCTTGACTACTTTAACTACAAGAAAACATGACATGGAGACATCTTACGAATCATACGAATATTTTTCTAGGAATATTTGATGTAGACCTACAAATACCATTGATCTTTATCAAAAGTATAAGAAGTATTAACGGTTTCTGAAGTGTGAACGTGGGTATGCTATCGACAAGTTTTTGACGAGATTGTGATATTCTTTTTTTTTGTGATAAATGTCTTGTATCATGTTTTGCAGTTTACAGTTACTTGAATAAAGTTTTATGTATGATAACGAAGTTATGTTTCCTTCTTTTAGCTCTTTCAAAACCAATTTGTTTTAAATTTTAATAACTAAGTTCAAATAACTAAGTTCTAATGTCTAAGTTCTAATAGCTAAGTTCTAATAACTAAGTTCTAATAACTAAGTTCTAATGTCTAAGTTCTAATGTCTAAGTTCTAAGAAGTAATTTCTAATGTCTAAGTTCTAAGATAGTTGGACCATGTTTAAGCCATTTTGTAGGTCCTTCACTGCCACGGCCCCCATTGGACCACCTGTTTGAAACCCTATAATTCGATCGATCGGGACAGGGTCTCAGCTTTGTTATACTCCGATTTTGTCTGCACCGCATTGTTTATTCCTGTTGGCCCTCGCATTTAAAAACACGTCCTAACTAGTCTGAAAGGCATGCGCAAGTGCAGATGTATCGTGTGGAAATCAGTTGAGTTGGTTCTTCTGATGCTGACACTTCTTTGAACAAAAGGCCGACACACACACGCACGCACAAAACAACAACAATCAATAAACGTACTGCATATAAACCAAAAATGCTTTTGCAATCTGTGATTTTCCTCATCACAGCAATTTAAGACAACATGCAACTATAGCCACAATAATTGCATGAGGGTTTTATAAAATCGCTATGGATTCTTTCATTATTTTTTGCACGCTTTATATCTAGTATTATAGCTTAGCCAACTTATACAACAATTGCTTGATAAGCCATCATTCGGTACCCTGCCAATTTGACGACCATAAACTTAAATTGTTAGATTATATTGTTTCTATTCAGTAATGAAATGTCCTTGTGAATATACTGATGGCCACAATTTGAAGCCAAGAGCAAGTCACACCATCAATCATTTGTGCAGAATTATGCACTTTTATCACCTTAGGAAATTGTAGCAAATGACACTTTATTTCAATACTTGTAATATACTTATTTATCATGGATACACAAATCAGTATTAAAACGCTGATAATTTCATCAAATATTGATACAGAAGTGCACTTCGTTAAAATTAAGGCAATGGTTATCTTTTATTAAAGTGGCCACTGTGATCTTGACCTGGTAGAAATGGAAACACGGAAGAATTCACCGCTGATACAAAGTGAACATAAATATCTTTTTAAATGTAGAATAGACACACAATTTGATCGGACCATTTATTGGAGCTCTGACTACACCATGCGTTCCTCATAAACAGTAATCTTCAGTTCAATAGGTTTTTCAACAAGACTCCAGGCATCATTTAGCAAAAAAGGATAATATTGTGGGTCTAAAATCACATTAATATATGTTAGTATATAATATATAATCAATAATATAATTAATATAATAATTAATACAATTTATTATAAATAATTATGAATGCCGACAAGAAACCCAATTACATGTTCATTGTAAGTCATTGTAAATACAATCATCTGTAAACAATTCAAGGTACAATGATAACGAATCGCTTAATTGCTTCAAAGGCTTTCTGTTATTTGACGACAACGCTCGAACAAGTTTTTCGGTTTCGTTTCAATGAGGCCGTGCAAGTGATCCATAAAGTTCTTGCACATCTGTATGTCTTCCTGTTCAACATGATGACTAAAATTATGCCCACCATAGATTACAGGTACAAAATACATTATATCAGGTCTTCTGAAAGGTTTTTCAAAACTCCTTCGGGTTTAGCTTACATGTATAGTTCTGCTTGGATCAAATCCATAAAACAATATGTTAGACATTCAATGTGTACACGATTTGTTATATCCAAACTTTGAATGAATGAGATCCTTGAAAAATGAAATCAACCAGTGCAACCTTGTCTACGAAGTAATCCCTACCTGGATTCTAAACGCTGATTTGCTACACTTTTTCCATACATAAAACTTTTCAACCATGATACGCTTTCTGTGCCGTTATATTTGAGAATTATCAGTTCCTCTAATGTGTCTGGGTAGTATGACGTTTTCACTGCCGGCGAGTTGTCGCTGTTTGATACTTTTTGAGCCATAAAATGAGTCGACTGTACAGAGCGCACCGGGGATGCAGAATCAACATGACTTTAACTTGTCGTAACCATTTACATGCCACACAAAGTTGATCGGTTCTAGTCTTGTTAAATGCGCCCCTTGGGAATGGCAGCTTAATCTGTGATTACAACTTGTTACTGGTGAATTAACAAACAGCCAAACTCTAAACCTAGATACTAATTTAGAAACCATTTCCGTCGTCCGGAAAAGGGATGAAGAAGATTCTGAAATAGGAAGAATAATCAAATTATTTTAATACATATTAGAAAACCGACATTTATTTATTATCATAAAACTAACAGATACATAATTTAAATTTGATAATTGATAATTACATAAATATAGGCAACAGATATCAGGTTCAACGCTGGTGCCTCTCATTGTTGATTTTTGGGTAGCTAGGTTCGGCTAAAATAGCTAGAACTGGCTTAAATAGCCACTTATGGGGTTTGTACCAGCCTGTTGAAGATAGCTTGGTCGACCTTTGCCTGATTGAAATTGGTTGTTTTTTACCCGGTCCTTATTTATAATATATAATCACTTAATCTTTTTTCGTTCTAGCTATTTCTCTGCAAGTCTTTTCTTTCACAAATACAAGCAACAGATATAAGTTTCGACGTACTAGATATACATTTGCAATTCTTTTAATTAAAAGATAAAATTAAAGAAATATAATAAAAGGTCAATCTCACTGACATCTTCTTGTCTATCTTGCAGTTAATATGGCGTGTTCCCGCCAATATGGAACCCCTAAGTTCTAAGAGCTAAGATCTAAGTTCTAAGATTTAAGTTCTAAGATCTAAGATCTAACTTCTATCTCAAAACGGCCTCAATGGGCTTCCGTAGTTTTTACTTTTACGCATGCAGTATCTTTTTTGGTTTAAACATAGTTATTCCCGAAAGTATATATAATGTACATACAAATACATAACAAACAAAATATTTTTACACAATGGAAAAGGATGAGAATGAAAGACAAGTCTTATAGAATTCTTCTCCTTTTGCGAACTTATATGGTTTGTCAATAAGTTGATAAATATACTAGACAAGGGAGTAAGTATTCGTTATACACACATATAAATATATATTTATATACTAGTATATTAACTTATATAGAATATATTAACTACAAGTAGATGTCTTAAAAGTAAGAATATATTTAAAAGAAGAAAACAAAATAGTGGGAAAGAGAAGAAAGATGGTGAGAGAGGATTATAGTCTCAATAAGAATGAATCTAAGTAAATCTTTTTGTTTTTTTTCTATATAACTTTGTACATTTGTAAATATAATAACGTTGTCCTGGTATGTAAGAGATGGGTCACCATCGAAAAGTTTCTGAAGTTTTGCAAGTTAAGGAGGAGTGTTCTGCGGACGGCATCGTATGCACAGCATTCGAAAAAGAAATGTTGGGTAGTTTCAATTTGCCCACAATTACACAAAGGGGTAAGAGAAATGTTTTTCAAAAACAGGTGGTGATTTAATGCGCTGCAGTTCGTTCGAAGCCGAGTGTGAAGGACCTGCAGTTTACGACTACCTGTATAAAAGTATTTTGGTGTATATTTCCTGTCCTTGTTTAAAAAAGTTTTAAATGAGGATATTCCAGGGCTGTTTCGTATTATAACAGACAAGTTGTTCCAATCACGAATAACTGATTGCAAGAAAGAATTGTGGTACAGAAAAGTCCTTGAGGTAATTCCTCTGATATCTTCAGAGTTTCGTAAGCTGTATCGAGATTGATCTGGATATTGTATTAATGCTGAGAGATAATCTGGAGTTTTGTTCGACTGCATATTGTAAAACATAATTAGTTTGTGTTTATATCTTCTTTCGGATAACGATTCCCAATTAATTTCTGCAGGGTTTCTAGTGAGATAAGCTTGGTTGCACCAGTTGCAATGCGTGCACATTCATTTTGAATCTTATTGAGCTGTTCAAGTTTATATTGGGTACAATTACACCAAATTACATCACCGTATTCTAAAATAGGTCTAATGAATGCTCCAAAGATTTACGATCCAGAGAGAATTTCAGTTTGCGCATTAAATTAACCCTTTTCCAAGCTTTATCAGTTATGTATTCAATATGTTTGTGCCATGTGAAGAAGAAAGAAAGATGCCTAAATGTTTGTGTGGAATTTGTTGGTTAAACATGTGCAATGAAGGATGATGCTCTGGTTACAACTAGTGAATCCGATTTTGAAGGATTGAAGGCGACCATCTTTCTGCCCATAAAGAGATTTTTTGGATGTCAGACTGAAGAAGTGAGGCTGCTGTGTTAGGATGTTCGACTATGACATAAACACTGGTATATCATCAGCAAAGAGGTTTATGAAAGATTCGACTTCATTTACAATATCATTTATAAAGATAAAAAATAATAGGGGACCAAGTATAGAGCCTTGAGGGACTCCTGCTTTGACAAAAGCCCTGATGAGTAGGCGCCAGGTAGTATGACCATTTGTTTTCTATCAGTAAGGTTACTATTGAACCAAGGTAGCAAAGATCCAGATATACCTGCGTGCTTTAGGTTCAAAAGAAGGCTTTTATGCCAAACCTTGTCAAACGCTTTACTGATATCAAAGAAAACCACACGAACTTGAAGGCCATTGTCAAGTGATCTACAAAGGGTATCATAAATTAAGCCCAGCTGATTTACTGTAGAATCACCCGAGGTAAAACCAGACTGAGCAGTAGACAGAAAATTATTTACTTAAAGAAAGTTAACCTTTTCCCTCATAAAGACGTGTTTTGACGGTTTTTTTGCACTCTACATGGATTCTAATCTCACTCTATTTGTTTTGCACCCCATCCACTTTATTAGGCCTCAAACAGTGAAAAAATGCCATATTTAGGCCCGAAACACTGATTTTCGTTAGAGACATGTTGTTAAAAAAGTGACCACATTTTCGGCGCCGTCCCCCATCCAAATGATACATCAGGGGTTTGCTAGAAGGGGAATGTGGCCCCTTCTTCTTTTTCGGGGGTTTGAAGGGGGCGTTAGTCCCCCTCATCGCCAAGAATATTTTGGACATGTGACAGGCCTCAGGTCGATCTTAGGGTAACTAGTAACCGACGCTGAAATCCTTTTACTTTATCTCAATTCATTGAGAAGTTGCAGCACTTTGAAATCAGTTTTGATGAAAAAAATAATGCAAAATAATGATTTTTAGCAATTTTGAGACGTCCCCCCCGTTGCCACGGTAACAGGAAATTTACGATTGAGCATGCTGTTACAGAGGCTATGGTCTAGTCAACATTTGTGCTAAGTTTCATCAGTATTGAAGCATTTTACATAGTTTCATAGCAGTTTGAACTTGTAACAGGAGGCTTTTCAATGAAAACGGCCATTTTTTACAATATGCTCATGGGGTAAACGGTTAAAGATGTGTTTAAATACAAGTCGCTCAAATACTTTTTATGCAGTTATATGGGTCTGTAGTTATTTGGGAGAGATGTATCGCCCTTTTTGTGAACTGCAGTGACATTTGCCACTTTCCATGTGATTGGAACTTCACAACATCGTAGAGAAGCATTGAATAAGTCACACAAAGGGAAAGATAGTGCATGAGAAGCCTTGCGTAAATTTCTTTTACTTATACCATCTGGACCTACTGCTTTGTCAACTTGTAACGAAAGAGGAACATCTTTTACTAAGCACAATATCGTTGAGACAGGAATGTGGTGAACTAAGGTAAGGTTGATCTCTGTTCTCATCGCTGATAGACATTTGTTCTACAAAGAAGTTATTCAGAAGATTTGCCTAATCGTTATTTGTGTAAACAATATTTCTGTTTAAGGGATCAGTGGTGGAATGATACTATTATTTTTTGATGAAATAAAAGGTTTCAGAGTCTTCCACCAGTCTTTAGACGAAAGTGATTCATTTTTCAGTTTATTTGAGAGTTTACAAAAATAGTTTTACTTGGCTTCTCGTAACAATAATATTGTTTCAATACGAATGGATTTGAATCTTGGCCAGTAATATTGTGAATATTGTGAATTTGTCATTCTAGCTTTTTTATACAGACGTTTTCGACTCTGATTGAATTTGTCATCCATGGAACATCTAATGGTCTTACTTTAATCAATTTGTTAGGGATGTTATTTTTAGCAATTGTTTGTATCTGCTTGATTACGTTATTCGCATATATGTAAACATCTACATCAAAGCAGTTTTCCCATGCAAAGGTATTTATATCTTCACGTAATGCTTCATAGTCAGCATGTTCATATTCCCAAACAATGCGGTCAAAACACAATTGTCGCGGTTTACAGAATATCAGAAAATCAAATATAGGAACGTGGTACCTTAGTTCTTGTTCTAGAAAATGATCGCCAACACCAGTGTGAATAACATTGTTTTTATGCCCCCGCCATAAAATGGCCGGGGCATATAGTGTTACCCTGTTCCGTCATTCCGTCCTTCCGTCATTCTGTCATTCCGCCATCATCAGTTTCCGTTCATTATCTTAGTAACGGTTGCACACATTCAACTCAAATTTGACATATGGATATGTCATGTGAAAAAAAAGGCCAAGTACGAATTTGGTCATGGTTCGATGATTTTTGGCAGAGTTATGCCCCTTTTACTTTGAAAAAAATATGAAATTTTCAGTTTCCGTTCATTATCTCCCCAACGGTACAACACATTCAACTCAAACTTAACATATGGATATGCCATGAGAAAATACAGGTCAAGTTTGAATTTGGTTATGGTTCGATGATATTTTTGGCAGAGTTATGTCCCTTTTACTTTGAAAATAATATGAAATTTTCAGTTTCCGTTCATTATCTCCCCAACCGTACAACACATTCAACTCAAACTTGACGTATGGATATGTCATGAGAAAATACAGGTCAAGTTTGAATTTGGTCATGGTTTGATGATTTTTGGCAGAGTAATGCCTCTTTTACTTTGAAAATAATATGAAATTTTCAGTTTCCATTTATTATCTCCATATTCAACTCAAATTAAAGATATGGATATGTTATAAGAATGCATTGGTCAATTTCGAATTTGGTCATGGTTTGATGATAGCTGACAGAGTTATCTCTTTGGAACTTTGAAAAAACATCAGAAATTTTAAGTTTCCGTTCATTATATCTCCAATGGTTGTACACATTCAACTCAAATACATCTTAGGAATAAGCAGTTTAAGTTTGAATTTGGTCGTGATTCAATGACTTTGGACAAACTTATCTTTCCTGAATGTTGGAAAAATATTGAATTTTCAGTTTCAGCACTCATACTTTTGTGGAAATGTATGTAGCCATTATTTTGGCTACAAATATGCAATATGCAATTTACAAAAGGTTAAGACTGAATAATTTCAGTGCCTTCAACATTGTATAAAATGGTTTGTGTTAACATTGGAAAGTTTTAAGGGCTTTGAACTTAAAATGAAAAAAATAATTTGTGCAAACAAATTTGGAACATAATATTATAACATCTGAAATTTTGGCTGCATGCATCCGTGGTATGGTGACACATTTCTAGTTGTTTGAAACAAATATAAGCTCGATCAAAGAATTTGAATGTTCAGTGTAATGTGTTGGTTCATCAATTAGTTGTTCTAGATTGAATTGTTGAGTGATGGATGTAATTTTGCGGTCTGATGAATAACAGTTAACAATGAGATTGAAATCACCCGTAATGATGATGTCAGGTATATTAGTGTCAATGGCTAGACCAATAGAATCTTCAATTATAATGTTGTATATGACATCTGTGTTTGGCTGGCGATAGAAGATACTAAAGAGAATATGTCGATTGTTACAAAGAATCAACTCGATCCAAATACATTCTAACCTGTTTAATTCTAGATCTGTTCTACATTTGTAGTGTGTATATTGTCTTTAATGTATAAAATAACACCACCATGAGCATCCCCAATGCGATCTTTGCGTTCAGGGGAATGAATGGTATCTTTTTCGCCAAGACGTGGATTTAAATCTGAACTGCATCCATATTATCGGCATATATACAAAATTAATGTAGGTTGACCTTTTGACGTCATTTTTACTTAATTAACATTCAAAAGCGGCCCACGAAAGCGCATGTGCAAATTTATGCAAACAACTTTTTTTACAAACGCGGTTCTATTAATCACTATGTATAGCGGAGCGCCTGACCAATACGTACTAGTAAACTTTAACCTATACATAGATATTTTAACTTAAACTTTTGACGATACTTTATCTGAAATAATGTTCAAACCACCAAAAGTGGGATAGCTGCTCTATATTCGAGTATGATATGCAAGAAAACAAGATGTGTGAAGATGGCGGCCTAGCGGCCCAGCGGCATGGCGGCGTGAAGTTGGCGGCCAGGCGGCCTGGCGGCGTGAAAGCGTTTAAAGGATATGTAAAAAGAAAAAAAAACACTTGAAGATTTTTTTATTTTATCATTTTTGTGCAGTTGGCGGCCCAGCGGCTGGCGGCCAAAAAATTTAATGTTGCAGAAATGTTATTTAAACAATAAAACGACGCTTAATGAAGTTCTAAAGACAATTCTTATTATTTAAAGGATATATAAAAAGAAAAAATCACTTTGAGAATTTTTTTTATTTTATCATTTTTGTGAAGTTGGCGGCCCAGCGGCTGGCGGCCAAAAATTTTAATGTTGCAGAAATGTTATTTAAACAATAAAACGGCATTTAATGAAGTTCTAAAGACAATTCTTATTATTTAAAGGATATATAAAAAGAAAAAAATCACTTTGAGAATTTTTTTATTTTATCATTTTTGTGAAGTTGGCGGCCCAGCGGCTGGCGGCCAAAATTTTTAATGTTGCAGAAATGTTATTTAAACAATAAAACGGCATTTAATGAAGTTCTAAAGACAATTCTTATTATTTAAAGGATATGTAAAAAAATTACTTTGAGAAAACAATTTTATTTTATCATTTTTTTGTGAAGTTGGCGGCCTGGCGGCCCAGCGGCCCAGAATCTCAATGTTGTAAAAGTTTTGAAAAGAATTGAAAAACGACTTGTAATTAACTCATTAAGACATATCTTATCATTTAACAGTTATATAAAAGGAAAAAATCACATTCAGAAAGTTTTTTTTTCTCTAGCGACCTGGCAGCAAGAAATTTTTACGTTGTAGAAATGCTATAAATATAATAAAAACGCGACGTACATGTACGAGAGCGTGAACGGAGGTCTCATCACGTAAAACTGACCTCAAAATATTGGATTTAAGATAGTTAGCTCAGCAGATAAACAAAGCGTAGACATAAAAAATGCACAAGATCGAATCGGCAGTTTAAAGAAAATTTGTGAGAAAATGGAAAGTGATATTAAAGAATGTGATGAAAAACAGAAAACGATCAATTATAAAATTTGTGATGCTGAAAATAGGAGTATGCAAGAAAATCTCATTTTCTATGGTATCCCAGAAGGACATTCGAAAATTGAAAGTACAAAAAATCGCATATTGATAGCATGGACATTGCCCAACCGGAACCGGAAGTGGAGAACTGTAAGCTGGAGGTGAAAGCGTTCATAGAGGATAATTTATCAATTGATTGCAGTAAAATGCTTTTTGACAGAGCTCACCGACTTGGAAATCCGTACAAATCAAAGAAACCTCGCCCAATAATTGTCAAATTTCATAGTTATGTTGAGCGTGAACGTGTTCGTACAGCATCATTCAATTTAAAAGACGAGCTAAAAACAAAAAATCTCGGAGTTGGAGTTCAAATTCCTAAGGAATGGCGTGATGCGCGTAAACCATTATATTCCATAGCCGATCAGGAGCGAAAGAAGGGGAAAAAAGTGCGATTTGTTGGCGATCAACTTCTTATCAATGGAAAACCATATGTTCCATCATCAACATAGGGAGGTCACAGGGAGCAATTAGACATTGTCTCGTGGAACATTAACGGACTTGTTCGTAAATTAACAGATATTGACTTTTTAGAACTAATTAAATCACATGACATTATTATTTTAAGTGAGACTTGGTTGTCAAAAAACTCGTATTACAATTTAGATATTGATGGTTTTTGTTCGTACCATTTATTTGGTAACAAATCACATGGAACTAATAAGGGAAGATATAGTGGGGGTATATCAATTTATTATAGAACATATTTACGTGATAAGATACAGATAATTGATACACATAAATGTGGATTAGTTTGGTTAAAATTATGCAAAACTTTTTTTCATTTCAATATTGATATATATCTATGTTGTGTTTATATTCCACCGTACCAATCAACAGTTATTGATAGAAATGAATTTGATATTTTTGAACAAATTGAATTAGGAATAGAAAAGTATAAATTACTAGGTAAAGTTATGTTAAACGGAGACTTTAATAGTAGAACTGGTACTGAGGTAGATTTTTTTAATTTTGATAGATTTTTGGATAGCAATACCGATTTTCACAGAGGCAATGTAGATAAAATCTTAGATGTACAAGGCAAACGACTTATTGAAATGTGTAAGACAACTAATTTGTTAATAGGGAATGGTCGGCTTAATGACAGTGACTTTACATTTTACAATCGAAATCGAGAAAGTGTTATGTTTTTATATTTTTTTATGTATTTATATTTTACACGCTCTTATTTCAAAAACTCTTGCTGAAAAGAAAAAATTATATGTAGCCTTTCTCGATTTGGAAAAAATGTTTGAGAGAATTGATAGACTTTACTTGTGGCAAAAACTAATGAATGCAAATGTTAGTACAAAATTTGTATTGGCTATAAAGTCAATGTACTCAACGGTTAAATCGTTTGTAAGGTATAATTCGACTAACTCTAACTTTATAAATTCAAACATTGGAGTGAAGCAAGGTGACCCCGCCAGCAGCATTTTGTGTCTTTTCTTTTTAAACGATATTGTTAATAATGTAAATACAGATATTTATGGAATAATGAACATTGGCGACATTCAATTATTTTTATTACTTTTTGCCGATGACGCAGTTTTATTTGCTCACGATCCAAACTCCCTACAGTCCATGTTGAACGACATTGAAGAATATAGCAATACATGGGGCTTACGTCTTACTGCCAGCAAAACAAAAACCATGATTTTTGAAAAAGGCCGACATACCAAATTCGATTTTTATCTTTATAACAATCATATAGAATTAGTAGATTCTTTTAAATATTTGGGCGTTCATTTATATAAAAATGGCAAGTGGAATCGAACACAAAAGCGAATAGCCCAGCACGGCTCGTACTCATTACACAATTTGTTTATTGTTTTTAACCAACTTGATTTACCCGTGTCCAAACAATGTGACTTATTCGATTCATTGGTAGCTTCTACGTTATATTACGCGGCTGAAATCTGGGGTCATCATGTCTGACCTGATGTTGAACTCATTTACTCCAAATTCTGTAGAAAAGTATTATCCGTCAAACGCTCTACAAATTTAGACGCTCTTTACGGCGAATTAGCTAGAATCCCGATGAGCATTCGTAGGCAATTAATAATGGTAAAATATTTGATAAAATTATTGACATGTAAAAAAGAATCTCTTCTTTTCAAAACCTATAACATGCTTAAAGTCGATGTTGAAGGAAATAACACATATAATAAATGTAATTGGGCTTATCAAATTAAAATTATACTTGATAAATGCGGACTTTCGTATATTTGGCAAAACCAATATAGCATGTTAATTGACTAAAATATTATTGAACGACGCATATTAGATATTTATTATCAAAGTTGGTAGTAGTATATGCATCTCTTTAGCGTCACGACTGCGCATGCGCGGCGGTCATTTTGTTTTCTATTAATAGTAACTCATTTGCTTAGAAGAAATGACCTCACTACACATGCGCGGTGGCCGTGTTGAATAACAGACGCGCGGCGGTCATTTTGGATTCTTTTTTAAGAATGACATCATCACGTTATAAATAGAAATAAAAAATGTTTCCCGGAAGTATACGGAGCTGACTCGTATACACGATCTAGGGCTTGAATCGCGGACATTGAAGGTCAGGTCCTCGGCCCTAGACGGGGAGATAATCACCATTATTATAACTACAGATAACCTTTGTATAAATACGTGCTTAACTACACATATCAATTAATAAAAATTATTGTTCGAATAAAGTAGAATATGTTTAAAAAATACAAACGGCTTGATTATATTTTTAATATGTTTATAATAAATTCTTATTTATACATTCAATAAAAAATATTACTTGTTGACTCCTCGGCGACCCGAATCCAAATGACACAAATCATCAGTGAATTATTTCTAAATGCTCTGATCACGAGTGTAAAGTCGCCACAATGTATGGCGTGTGTTTATTTAGGGACGGAAACACTAACAATGGCCTATTGAAATGTTAAAGTTAATCCCTTTAAAGTAGCCACTCGGTCTGGCGTATGTTTATTTAGGGACGGATATGCGGACAATGCTCCATTCAACTGTCAAAGTTTATCCGTCTAAAGTAAAAGCGGGTAAGCAATAAGCTATTCAAGTGTCAGTTTACCACTGGGGCATAATTTTAAACATATTTTGGAAAAGAAATGCCAGCATGTTTTGAAAACTGATCATCACGAATGTGCAAAAAAAAAAAACAACAAAAAAAAACAACTATTATTAATGTTTACTAAAAACATAGTCATGTTTGGTATCAAATTGAAGGTCTTGACTAGTTCATTCAGACGCTGTCGATAGTAAAGTTCATACTGGAAGTCAAAATCACTCATGCGTTAAAAAATATATATTTTGGTTACTAGAGCAACCGAATACGATATGATCTTTAATTGTTGACTACCAATTGAAAGAACAGTTCAATACCTTTAATTTACACCCCCCCCATTGTCGATTCGATTTTCAACTCTTATTTGTTAGAGTTATTACGTAACAGCGATTTTTAAACCCCCCAAAAAAAAGTTAACAAAACCCTTCATTTTATATACCGTTAAAAAGATCTCGACGAGTAGATTCAGAAAATGTATAGGTTTATGGGTCTATCATTATGAGTTACTGAGATATTACAGATATAGACTTAGTGTATTTTAACCACCGATGTAAGATAAAGCGTTATTACACTAAATTGTTTGAAAATATTCAAATGAGTGTGGCGTCCTTATTTATTGGTCGATTTTATCCATCTTGGTATCAAATTAAAGGTATTTAAGAGTACTTTCAGACGCTGTTGATAGTAAAGTTCATACTGGAAGTCAAAATCACTCATGCGTTAAATGACAATTCTCCGCTTATTTCTGGACATAACATGGGCATGTTGCATATCAAACGAAAGGTCTTGACAAATGCTACAAGCTGGAATTTACAAACCGCAAGTGAAATCAATCATGCGTAAAAATCATTAAAATAACTAAAATAAGCTTACCCCCAGCCTTTACTCCTCGCTATCTAAATCGGCAATGAATGAATCGCTACGGTTAATCGTAATAAATGGAGTAAAAGAAGCGTTCTGATTGGTCACTGATAAGACAGTATTCTGATTGACTCGAAAGCAGGTTGGACAACCGTTCCTTGCAATGTGTAAAAATACATAAAACAAGTGAGGAGGAGGAGGAGGAGGAGGAGGAGGAGGAGGAGGAGGTGGAGAAGGTGAAGGAGGAAAAGAAGAAGAAGGAGGTGTAGGAGGAGGAGGTAAAGAAGGAGGGGAGGAGGAGGAGGAGATAGAGAAGGAAGAGGAGGAGGGAAGGAGGAGGAGGTGGCGGTGGCGGAGGAGAAGGAGAGGAAGATTTTTACTGTATCTGCAAACGTAAGAATCATTAAATAACCTTGTAAGAAGGCAGATTTCTTCAGCTTTCATAAATCTTGCTACTAAAATGAATAAGTGTTCTGTATGTAATCAGGTGTTCTCTAGGCTTGACAACATGCGAAGACATGAACGTTATATGCATAGCAGTAACGACACAGTTAAAAGTAATTCTCTATAACAAGAAGTAACTGATGGGAAAACTTCAGAAAAGATGACATTTCAGCACCCTTTTCCATGGTTGTTTCCGGACCCAGTGGTAGTGGAAAAACAGAATGGACCAGAACACTGCTGTTATCTAACCTAGTACGTCAGCCGCCTGAACGCATCATATGGTGTTTCGGACAATGGCAACCTCTGTATGACGAACTTCAGCGTAGAATACCTTGGATAGAATTTTTACACGGTATCCCCGACTACTTGAATAATCCCGAGTACATCAACGCCAGCAAAAGGAACCTGATTGTTTTTGACGATTTGATGTCAGAAGCCAAATGCGACCAGAGAATTGCCGATCTTTTTACTAAAGGCAGCCATCACAGAAACGTATCCATCATCTATCTCACCCAGAATTTATTTCCTCAAGGAAAAGCTTGCAGGGACATCGCTTTAAATACCCAGTACCTGATATTGTTCAACAATCCTATCGACAGACAGCAAGTGGCGACATTGGCCAAAAGAATATATCCCACATCCAGTACCATTTTTATGAAACGGTTCGAACAAGCTACGTCGAAACGTTACGGTTATTTGGTAATAGATCTTAAATCCAGTACACCTGAACATAATCGTTTACGAAATGACATTTTTGAGGCCAACAATCCAGAACTTAGAAAACGGATAGATATACCTCCGGAGAACCAGTTACACGGTGAAGGTAATTCGTCTGACACGACGATAAATGACGATGATGAAGATGCAAATGATGATGAAGATGCAGATGATGATACTGATAAAGAGCATATAGAGGGTGGTGATATAGGTGTAAAGAGACAAGCTTTCTTTATGGGACCTCCTGGTAAGCGTATAAAAGAAGAGCTCAAAGAAGAACGCAAACGTCATGACATATGGGATAGAAGATTTCAAAAGCCTTTACGGCAGTCTTGTAAAGAACAATTTAAAGACGGTTAAAGAGTTACATAGATCAAGAGTACTCTTTTGATGAGGCTTATGCTCGCACTGCTAATGATGCGTTGCCGCATTTGAGAAAGAAGATGAGACAAAATTATGCCCAGTTTCTGATTGACTTTTACGCATTACAAGAGGACCCCACTCAGCAACAAATTCTCCAGTCAGCGAAGAAACTTAGACATCAGCACGACATGACCATTGAAGAATCTATCCGACAAGCCGTTAAACTTAGAAAAGACCTGTTTGAGGCGTTATGGCCCAATCACGACATCAAGGATTGTAATGGTGAGAATAATAAAGATGATGACAATGAAGATCACATATCAGATGAAGAATAAAAATACCGTAAGAATGATCTTTGCTCCTTTACTTTCAAAACACAACATGGGTTCCATAGAGGTGTACGATCATAAACAACAAAAATGGGTGCCGTATATAGATGACCCAGATAAATGGTATCAGCATTTTAAAGATTTGAAAGACGGTTATGTGACACCCGATCATAGAGGCCGTTACATTATAGGTAGCGGTAATTCGCGTAGAAGGCTCGTGACACTAGAAACGAAGCTCAAAGAAACGGAGAAAAAGCTTAAAGAAACGGAAGAGAAGCTTCAAAATGCACTACGCCCTGTGGTTAATATGGTTAGCCCCGTGGCACAAGCAATTGAAATGGCAAAGTCGGAAGTAAAACGATTACGTGATTCCAATATAGAAACGTCGGCGCCTAAGAAGCGTAAAACGGATATTAACTGGACTCGGTTCACTTTCTAAAATGGATAATTACCAGCTAGAAAATGTATTGAAAAGATACCCAGTGACAGTGTGTGCGGCTGATGAAATTCGTAAACAAAAGATTTGTGGAAGATTTGTGATTTCAAACACAGATACGAGTAACGGACCGGGAAAACATTGGGTAGCCTTCTATTTTCCTAGACACGGACCTTACGAATATTTCGACTCGGTTGGAAATAGTCCAGAAAGCTCTGGCGTGGGATTTGAGAAGATACTTAACAAGAAATATCTCAGAAATTACGGCCAACTACAACAACTTTCGTCTAATGTGTGCGGCCTCTACTAAATACAAATACAAATACAAGACATTTATATAGCGCAAAAATGTATTAAATATTCGATTGCGCTGTACAGTATTAAGACTTTATACATATATGCTTGATCAAGACACTCCCAAACCCAGTCTCGATGGCACAGACAATCTACAACTCTAGTTGAAAAACAGTCCAAACAAGTATGTTTTAAGTTTGGCCTTAAACTGAATTTCATTGGTAATGTCCTTCAGATAGTATGGCAATGAATTCCACCATTTAGGTCCCACAATAGCCAAAGATCTACCTGCAAGTTTTGAATTTGTTGATGGTATATCAAACCGAATGTTGCTAGATGATGAAGATCTCAGTCTTTTCCTGTACTGACTCTGGCATTTAGTGAACAATTCACGAAGATACAATGGAGCGGTGCCATTTGCAACACGAAACACAGTCACAATAACTTTGTACATGATTCTTGCTCGAATTGGAAGCCAGTGGAGTGATTTAAGAATTTCAGCACTGGATTGATAGTAAGCAGCTCCAGTGACAATTCTAGCAGCATAATTCTGCACACGTTGTAGTTTTATCAAGTTGATAGGCTGGAATATCAGCGAATAATCCATTGCAAAAAGTCTAAATGTGAATGAATCAAACCGTGAACAAGGATTTCTGCAGATTTCTGAGTGAGATGTTTTCTGATTGCTTTCAAATTTCTTAACTGCATGTGTGCAATCTGACACTTCTTTTGAATATGGATGTCAAAACTTAAAGTGCTGGTCATCTGTACTCCAAGGTCTCTCACATTGTCAACACAGTTGACTTCGACACCACCAACATTGACACTGGAAATGTTCAATTTCTTCAGCTGATGTCTTGTACCATAAATGATTTCTGTTTTGCTATTGTTCATTTTTAACTTAAATCTGGTCATCCATGACACAATATCATTAAGACAGTCAGTGAGTTTTTGGCAAACGATTTCTTCGCTGTGATGGTCACCAGCTCTAATTTTAAATGCTACTTTATGATCGTCTGCATATCCATACAATTCCGCCGGATATTTCTGGACTATTTTGTTAAGGGCAGCTATATAGAGAGTAAATATCACCGGTCCAGCACAAGAACCCTTGGGAACCCCGAACCTCAGTGGTTCAGTATCCGATGATGACTGTTCAATGACAACTTTCATATCTCTGTTGGTTAAATAAGATTCGATCCACTTTAATGGAATACCCTGTATGGCAAAGTCTTTGCGTAGGATTTCAAGTAATATTGGTATATCGATAGTATCGAAGGCGGCGCTTAACTCAATCATTACAACTATTGTCACATGGCGGCTATCAGCTGTTTCTAGCAGATCACTGTACATTTTCATCATAGCAGACTCAACACTGTGAAATTTACGGTATGCACTTTGGTAAGATGGTAACAAATTGTTGGACTCAATGTGGCTTGAAATTTGGTTCATTGCAGCTTTTTCAAGAATTTTCGACAAGAATGACAGGTTTGATACAGGCCGATGGTTTTTCAATTCTAAGGGAAGGCCTTTCTTTTTCAAAAGGGGCTTGATAACAGCGCTCTTCCACGTCTCTGGAAAAACACCAGAAGACAATGACCGATTCACGATTTCTGTCACAATAGGTGCAAGCAAATGAAGATTTTCTTTCAGCTTTGGCGCATACTATGTCATAAAACGATATCAGGGAAAGACTTTGAAAGACATCGTCAAAGAATTTGATCCGTATCAGAAGAAGCACAATGATCGTTCAGTAGTGTCTAAAATGAAGAAACTAATTAGAAAAAAGAAGTGACAAAACAAGTATATCACTAGTTTTAAAACAATGTTCTGTATGAAATAAAAATATAAATTACCATGTGTTTTGTTTTTATTTATTCCCATAAGAATAGCCTTATGCTACTGCTATTGCCCCGGAATACAAGACAACTAGTCCCCGCCTCTCTCTGTTTAGTCCAATCATGTTGCAGTTAGACTAATGAAAATGTGCAAGTACTGTCTTATCAGTGACCAATCAGAACGCTTCTTTTACTCCATTTATTACGATTAACCGTAGCGATTCATTCATTGCCGATTTAGATAGCGAGGAGTAAAGGCTGGGGGTAAGCTTATTTTAGTTATTTTAATGATTTTTACGCATGATTGATTTCACTTGCGGTTTGTTAGTTCCAGCTTGTAGCATTTGTCAAGACCTTTCGTTTGATATGCAACATGCCCATGTTATGTCCAGAAATAAGCGGAGAATTGTCATTTAACGCATGAGTGATTTTGACTTCCAGTATGAACTTTACTATCAACAGCGTCTGAAAGTACTCTTAAATACCTTTAATTTGATACCAAGATGGATAAAATCGATCCATAAATAAGGACGCCACACTCATTTGAATATTTTCAAACAATTTAGTGCAATAACGCTTTATCTTACATCGGTGGTTAAAATACACTAAGTCTATATCTGTAATATCTCAGTAACTCATAATGATAGACCCATAAACCTATACTTTTTCTGAATCTACTCGTCGAGATCTTTTTAACGGTATATCAATTGAAGGGTTTTGTAAACTTTGAAAATTTGGGTTTAAAAATCGCTGTTACATAATAACCCTGTAAGCGTTGAAAATCGAATCGACAATGGGGGTGTAAATTAAAGGTATTGAACTATTCTTTAAATTGGTAGTCAACAATTAAAAATCATATCGTATTCGGTTGCTCTAGTAACCAAAATATATATTTTTAACGCATGAGTGATTAACTATCGACAGCGTCTGAATGTACTAGTCAAGACCTTCAATTTGATACCAAACATGACTATGTTTCGTTCATAAACGAAAAAGTTTTATGAGTGATTTTGTCTGCCATATTGAAACTCTCCTATCTCAGAAATAGTAAAAGATAGATCCATATAATAATTCATTTTCTGTATCTGCTGGCAGAGATCTTTCAAACGGCATATAAATCTAAGGGTTTTATGAACTTAAAAAAAATGGTTTAAAACCCGCTAATTGGCCATAACTCGAAAACGGCTAAAAATCGAAACGAGAACCTAGGGTTTATATTGAAGCACTCTGTCAGGTCTATCATTTGATGCGAAAAAAATCAAAATTTATATCGTAAAATGTTGCACAAAAAGACGAAAAACGCTTTTTCTGTTGTATTTTTGTTCGGTTTTAGTAAACATTAATAATAGTTGTTTTTTTTTGTTGTTTCTTTTTGCACATTCGTGATGATCAGTTTTCAAAACATGCTGGCATTTCTTTTCCAAAATATGTTTAAAATTATGCCCCAGTGGTAAACTGACACTTCAATAGCTTATTGCTTACCCACTTTTACTTTAGACGGATAAACTTTGACAGTTGAATGGAGCATTGTCCGCATATCCGTCCCTAAATAAACATACGCCAGACCGAGTGGCTACTTTAAAGGGATTAACTTTAACATTTCAATAGGCCATTGTTAGTGTTTCCGTCCCTAAATAAACACACGCCATACATTGTGGCGACTTTACACTCGTGATCAGAGCATTTAGAAATAATTCACTGATGATTTGTGTCATTTGGATTCGGGTCGCCGAGGAGTCAACAAGTAATATTTTTTATTGAATGTATAAATAAGAATTTATTATAAACATAAAAATATAATCAAGCCGTTTGCATTTTTTTAAGAGACTCTACTTTATTCGAACAATGATTTTATTAATTGATATGTGTAGTTAAGCACGTATTTATACAAAGGTTATCTGTAGTTATAATAATGGTGATTATCTCCCCGTCTAGGGCCGAGGACCTGACCTTCAATGTCCGCGATTCAAGCCCTAGATCGTGTATACGAGTCAGCTCCGTATACTTCCGGGAAACATTTTTTATTTCTATTTATAACGTGATGATGTCATTCTTAAAAAAGAATCCAAAATGACCGCCGCGCGTCTGTTATTCAACACGGCCACCGCGCATGTGTAGTGAGGTCATTTCTTCTAAGCAAATGAGTTACTATTAATAGAAAACAAAATGGCCGCCGCGCATGCGCAGTCGTGACGCTAAAGAGATGCATATACTACTGTTGGTATTGTTCTATCAATAATTCTAGTCGTCTAGATACATACAGTTCTATAAAATATAAATTTGAATTTGAAAGTTATCTTGATTATATTAAGGACAAAAGATTTTGAGTTGCGCTTACAAAATTTCGCACATCATCTCACGACTTGTTTATTGAAAAAGGAAGATATACACACGTACCTAGACTGGAAAGAATATGCAATAATTGTTCTTCGAGACAAATTGAAAACGAATTTCACTTTTTGTTTACATGCTCACAATATGCTGACCTTCGCAAAAAATATCTCAGACGCTACTATTATACATGGCCTACATTGCAGAAATTTACTAATTTATTATTGTCAGAATCTAAAATAGTTGTAAGAGATCTTTTAAATATTTATATTATGCAAATTTGATTAGAAAATAGTTTTACATAACCTCAAACACGTCACAATTATGAATTTATATGTTTTACATTGTATTTTTGTGCTCCTTGAAAAATCCATGTCTTCTGCCTATAGTTATGTTGTATGTGCTATAAACATATATTGTATGTTTAACGCATTAAATTATTTGAGTTGAGTTGATATTGACTCTGATTGTTACACTGGGATATTTATATATGATAAGTTACCATATTTGACACTATTGAGTTGCTATAGTAGACGCTGGCGGCGTAGTAATACGCGCTCGTGCCGGTATACGGTATTAGAGACTTATCACTAAACCTTTTGACTTTCATACAGTTTCGTACATTATCCTGACATCTGGACCATCAAGTAAACGCTGGCGGCGAAGTAATACGCGCTCGTGCCGGTTTACTATACATGATACTCATCGTTAATGGGCAGGAAAGATAACTCTCGTAATAAACTGAAACGGTTACGTAGTAGTGAAAATGACAGTGAGAAGCAGTTACATACACAACAGAAGCTTAGTATAGAAAAAGCACCAAACGGTAACATTTATGAAGTTTTAAACTAAGCAAATAGTATTTTGTATGGCGACGAGGCAGATTCTTGTTATACTAAATACGTTCTTTAACAGTAACAGTATATCTTACAATCCAGTATTCGCCACTGAGAAGTCTGACTTAAAAATGAAAAGTCCAATAAGTAGTTCTAAAACCCAAACATGGCGACGCCAAAGTCAGCATCTAGCTCCACTGACTCTGAAAAGTTAGATATGATATTGAAGTCGATAGGTGCTCTACAAATGTCTCAAAACAGCATGAGGAGCCAGTTAGAGAGTAAAATTGATAAGTTGAGAAATGACATGAAAACAGATATTGACACGAAAATAAAATCGTTGAAAGATGATGTCTCACTATCGATAGGTCTTCAAGCCTCTAGAATTGATAAAGTTGTAAAGTTATAAATATATACAATCTCTAACTAACACAGTCAGTGACATGGAACTTAATGGCATCCCAACACGAGCAGTTCAAGATGGTGATCATGTAACAGGTACTCACGCGCAGGCATCGTTTCGACCGGAAAATGCGGACGACTCGGATATACCCGTTATCGGATATTGCGTCACCCAGGAGCCAGAGGAAACAGCCGAGTGTCTCGTGCGCAAGGCACAAAATATCATTGACGCGCAAGGGAACGGAGTCGGAACAAATGTTTGTATTCAAAAGATCGTGCGATTTAAAACTCGGGTCGCTGGAAAGCCGGGTCTTGTTAAATTAACACCAAGTAACCCTGATGAAAAAGTGCTGGTTTTGCGCAGTAAATGGTCGTTAAAAAATTCCAGGGATCATACAGTTCTAAGTATTTCTACAAAGTTGCAGGAGTCGCGCTAAACGAGTTGTTGTTCAAAATGCACGTGCCATACTGCGACAACTGCCCGACGGTGGGAAAAACTTCCGTGTAGATGGTAACGGACGAATCGTCCCTCGACGTGCACGTGACGTAAACTCGGAACCAATGGAGCAACACATCTACTAGGGTATTTCCCGACTTAGTGACAAAATTCGTTTTGCACATTTGAACGTATGTGGATGGACTACAGAAAACTAGGTTTTGTATGGTATGGATTTAATAGACGTGAAATCCATAGAAATGCCCCTAAAGCATCTGGAGGAGTCGGATTACTTCTAAAACAGTGTATTGTTGATGCATTTGATATTGAAATCATAGACAAATCATTCGATGGAATAGAAGGACTGAAATTCGTCAATAAATCGTCCGAATTTGACTTCATAGTATATTCCTGTTATTTGCCGCCTGAAAATTCCGCCAGGGGAAGGGACGCCAAATCGATCTTTTCTCACCTACTGACCCAGATTTACAGTAATTATGAAAGCGACTATATTTCTGTCGGGGCCGATTTAAACGCTCGAATAGGGAACCTATCGGACAATATTAACTTCTGTAATCTCATACCGCCTCGTGAACCGTTAGATCTCAATGTTATTCAGCACGTTCGTGATTTCATTGACTTTCTCATTGACTCGAAATTTGTGGTATTAAATGGGCGGTTTAATTCTATAAATCCGGACAATTATACTTCAATCAGCAGAAAAGGTCGCGCAGTTGTAGATTACTGGTTTGTACCGCAAGACATTCTTACAGAATGTACCAATTTTTGCGTTATAACAATGCAAGAGATCAGCGATCAAAATCTACTACATAGGTTACTTGGCGAACGCTCTAGGCTACCCAACCATTCGACACTTTTTTATGGAATTTGACTGTCACGGTTACGTGCATCCTTGCCTATCAGCACAAATGCCCGCAAAAGGCGTTTTAAATTACGCAAAATACCCCCAGACTTTATGGATAATGACCGGGCTAGAACAGCTATCGATAACTTAATATCAGAAATTGATTTTTTACGGGAAAATCAAAGCGACATTGACACTGTATATGATAAATTGTGTGCCACAATCATGGACGAAATGATTAGGGTTGCCCAATGTACAATAGTACAAATAAAACACGAAAGCAAGGTAAGCCATACTAGAACGATGACTTGCAAAACTGTTGGAACGAAATGCGCACCAAAGAGAGACAGTTTTTGAAATATATCGGCAATAATCAACAAAAACGTTATTTACACAGTCTTTACATTGAAGCGCGAAATAAGTTCGATAAACTATTGCGACAAACTGTAAGGGCATATCGACAGCTTCAAGCAGTTGAGTTTGAGGAAATATCAATATCAAACCCAACAGAATTCTGGCGTAAAGTCAAAAGCCTTGGGCCCAGAACCAATAAAACAATACCACTTCAAGTTATTGAAGTTAAGTTGAGAGAGGCGGGTTTTTGAAAAATGGCGGACAGACTTCAAAAACCTATATAACCGACGTGAAAATAGTGACTGATGACGTACATTATGACCGAGCAAAATTACATAAACAAATACTTGAAATGAACATGCAAGACCCATTATATGAAAGCAATAACCAGCTAAACGGAAAAAATACAATGAGTGAAATTTCAAATATAGTTATGCAAGCGAAAATGTACTCATCCTGCGGCTTTCATAACATACCCTATGATGTTCTGAAAAATGCACCAGTTATTGCCACTTTACAAAAACTATTTCAATTGATCTTTGACTGTAGCATTATACCGTCTCTCTGGCGTAAAGCGATAATTTGTCCGATATTAAAAGATGAAAACACAGACAAATGGATACCGTTAAACTACCGTTGGATTAGCCACTTGTCCTGTATAAGCAAGCTATACACCTCGTTTGTAAATAAAAGAACAAGTAAAATAGTTTCCTGCGGGGAACATTTTTAATGATATAAAGATATTTCATTTAACTATTTTCAACATTGTTTGGGGGATAAATAAACGTTTGTATCAGGAATATAGTTAACAATAATCGATCAAGATAGAAGAAGGTCTTTGGAAACTGGTGACCGTTAAAGACCTGAGACCGGAGAAGGTCGAACATAAAACAATAATTTTTTTTAAGAAAATGATTAAATACCATTTTCTGAATAATTCCGGACAAAAAAATTAAAGTAAACACACAAGTTTACGCAGAAAATATCTCTATTTAGTATGGCAGATGCCACTACGAATATTTTAATTTTGTAGATTTTCAGTATAAACAATTTATTGTTTGTAAAATTTAAGATAAATATTAAAGAAACATTGATAATTTTCAAACACATCATTCAAGTTTTCCTCCTTAAACGGTAAAATAATTATAGAAAATTAGAAATATCACGTATGTTTTTTGTTGTTAATTAGGTGTAATTCGGACTAATTCCCTGGAGGTAAATCCGTAACGTACCAGCAAACGGTATTAAGCTAGGTTTTCGAAAAAAATTAACCAATCATGTACGGTTTACAGATCACATGCTCCTCCATGTACCGAAAACAGGTCACGTGCTCCTCCATGCCTCAAAAGTTAAACGCGTACCAATACCCTGCGGTCTTCAGAACGCAGGGAATGACTAAGTATTTAGACGACAACCAATTGCTTGCAGACGAACAGAATGGCTTTCGGTCAAACCGTTCCTGTGAAGACCACATTTTATGTTACATAGCATAATACAAAATAACCCAAAGGTGTTTTCCGCCTTTATTGACCTAAAAATGCTTTTACTTTATTGACCGAGAAATACTACTTTACAAACTGTTGCTGCACACAATTGACGGAAAGGTGTATAACTCAATACGGAATATATATGTAAACTCATTATCATACATTCGGATCAATAATAAAATATTCAATGTGAAACAGGTGTAAAACAAGGCTGTCCTATCTCGCCTACATTATTTGCAATTTTTGCCAATGACTTAGTAAACGAAATTAACGATCTGAATATAGGCATTAAAGCTGGTGACACATATGTTTCCATTTTGATGTACACATATGATAATTATTATTGTGTTGTTTGCGGACTCCGAGGAGAAGCTTCAGACCATGCTAAACACGTTACACAACTGGTGTAAACGCTGGAGGGTTTTAATTAATACCTCGAAATCAAAATGTATGCATTTCAGAAGGGATAGGGCACAGAAAACAAACTTTGAATTCAAAATTGGTGATAATATACTTGACGTTGTTGACTCATACAAATACTTGGGTGTAATATTCAAAGATTACAATGACTACCGGCAAAATAGTGAAGCATTAGCGAAAGGTGCAGGTAGAGCTCTTGGTGGATTAATAAGTAAAATTCATAATCTTAAAGACCTTCGTTTCAGAACATTTGAAAAATTGTATACTTCTTGTGTCGCGTCCCAGTTTTGAAATTCGGTGCATCCGTTTGGAGCGCAAAACAATACTAGGCTATTGATAGCGTGCAAAACCGTGCGCTAAGGTTCTTTCTAGGAGTTCACCGCTTCACACCGATACTCGCCCTATACGGGGATACTGGGTGGCTACCAACTCATTATCACCGGTGGATATGTATAATCCGTTACTGGAATAGACTTATCAGTATGAGTGATTCCAGGTTAATAAAAAAAGTGTTTATTCATGACTTCAACCTAAAGAATAACAACTGGTCAAACGATGTAGAGCGTATATGTGATCAGTTAGGTCTAAGAGACAATTTTGAATCAAAACGTGCCATTGATTTGAAAGTTGTAATAGAATTGACGGTAAATATGTAAATTATAATGTGGCAAAATGAAATCCAAAATGTATCAAAGCTTCGGACATACAGACAGATAAAATTTAATTTTGGGTGTGAAGATTATTTAAATCTAAACCTGGAGAAATTTGAACGGTCGATGTTATCGCAACTACGAACTGACATTCTCCCTCTTAGAGTTGAAAATGGGACGTTATATAGGTGAACCAGTTGAACAAAAGACCTGTAAATTATGTCAAACCAATGTTGTTGAAGATGAGAGGCATTTCATATTATATTGCAATTTGTGTGATGACATCAGACAAACTCTTTTAACTGACATAATCAAACCTGATGCCTATAACGTACTATTTGATGAGCAAAAACTTAACGTCATTATTAATGACCACGCTAGAAAATGTTTAAAGTTTATTCTACAAGCATACCTCCGCAGAAGAGGTATTTTTTATTCTTGAGACATTTTTGAATGTATTGGTATATCATTATCATGTTTCCAGCTGCCACTCATAACTTACTGATTAAACAGAATACGTATATCCTCTAATTTGTTGTTACAAAATGTAGTATACATTATTCCACTTTTCTTTCTCGTTATAATTGATATGTGTATCAATTAACCAATGTCTAATATATTTCAAATTAATGTTAAAGTCACTTATAGGCCCACTGGGCCGGGTACCTCTAAATTGTATGTATAAAGTGTTGAAATAACTTGTAAATGTAGAATGTGACTATAATAAACCAATTTATTATCTTATCTGTATATGAGCATCAAATCAAATTGAATCAAAATTTATTTATATGTAAACATATCACAAAAACATAACCTATGTATAGCTTTTGACCGACATACATTTCACATTATATTTTAGCACACTACAGACGCCTGATAACCACTTTTAAATTTTAATGTTTATGATATTCATTTGAACATTGGTCATGGCAATTTATATTAAATAATAACAAATGTTTATAGAAAATATTAATTCCTTTTGCATTTTGTTTCATTTGACCGCTGTTCTGTCAGATACAATGTACTAATCTGTTATGCACAAACATCTAGTAAAAATGAACAGCTAAACTAATTCAATTCAAATTCAATTCAAATAGTTTATTTTCGTCTCATCACATGTACAACATATATTATACAACACAATCAAAATGTATAAAACTGGTAAAAGTATTTCAAATTGTAATTTGTAACTGAAGCACTTGGGTAACCGATTGTAAAACAATGCATACAATATTTCATCATAGTTTATATCTCACAATAATATTTAGCTTGTATTTTAAAGAAAACACTTTGACGCCAATTTACAATTTTACAATGCATATCTGTTCACACTCTACCTATGAATGAAACATATTTTATTCATAATTATCTATCTATCCTTCTATTTTTGAAAAAGAAATAAAAAATTTAACGATGAAAACCGGTCGGTTACCCAAAGCTGAATGAACTAACACAGACCGAAATACTGCACGAAAATATCGTGCACTCATGTCACGCTTTACTATATATCCAGATGGTGTTACCTTAAGGGAAAATAATTTCCTTTTAATTTGTTCCTCAAACGAAAGAAATTATATATAACCTCGGTGTGTTTGTGTTGGGGGGGGGGGGGTGTATTCATTAGACGCCGCTTGCAAGCGTCTAGTAGAAATGCATTTGTCCATTTGAAAATTTTAGACTTGATTTTGCGTAGATTTGCGTATATTTTTTTTGTTTTAACAAATCACACTGTTTTCAAATGTTCTAATAAAAATAGCTTTTCTGATGTACAACATGTCACAGAGCTTCAAGAGATTAGAATGAACGTTTAACTGAAGCGATAGTGCCATGTTTGAAAATCATATTCATTTTATCATTATCTAATTTTATCTTCATAATAAATAACGTGCAAATGAGCCAGTCTATAGTCGATTGTTCTGAAACTTAACCGTTGAGAGAGGTAAAACTACGGAATTCCATAAACGACAGCCTACTGCTCACTGCCTACTGCTAACTGGACAGTCTGCTGCTCACTGCCTACTGCTAACTGCTTATTGACAGTCTAAGTCTATGGATCAAATAGAAGTATTCCGAATGTACACACATGTGCACCCGCCATTTTGTTGAAAAAAAATCTGCTGGGAAAACAATGGTAAGTAAATTAAAAAGGATTATTTTATAATTAAGCCTAATAATTTGTAATTTCGAATTCATTGCAATGACTTGTGTATGTCCCACCATTGCAAATTGCATTGATTATGTTATGAAATGGTTCCACATGCCTCTTGCACAGGTGATTGATAAATTGTCAACTATATAGGACTCATTTTAGGGTAAATCAACTTAATAATAACTTATTCACAAAGAATCTGTGTTCAACAATCAACATGGATGGGCTTGAGCCCACCACTATTCCTCGGTTGAGAGGCGGAGCTCTGGACCATTATGTCAACACTCCCTTATTTTATTTAGAATTTCATAGTTTAGACAATGTTATACATTTCTAGAAGAATATCTGTAATATACTGGTGAAATCACTGGTGAAATTTAGCTAAACATTCTCTCATAATCAAAAATGTACGAGTTCATTTACGAGATCATTTAGGTTCAGTTTTCATTGGCTGTTAGTTATAGCTTATAAATGTGTAATTCCTTATTAGATGTTATGTAATGCATTTTTGTTAAATTGATTGCACTCTTGATAGTTTATGTTGCAAAGATATGTGCTTTGAATGTTAATAATACAATTGTAGAATCAATTTTATTCTAGTACAGAGGATGATAAATCTGACAGAAAAATTTCAATGGAGGAACAGCCTATACTTTCATTGATAACAGAACCAATACACCTGCAATTACAATGGAAGAGGAAAAGACTACATAAATGTATTGGATCTTAAAGGCGAGTTTAACTCGGCTTCCTTCTGTAAGCATAAACAAAGACAAACTTGGCTGTATTCAAATTGTTTCAAAAACGTTCAATATTTCAATGACATAAAGAGTGCAAACATGAAGTGATAAATTACAGTTTATCAGCTTATTTTACTTTTATGAAAAGCCATCGTTATTCTCTTGTTTAAATTCAATTGTGCTATTGAAAAACCCTGAGAAATAATAGATTCTTAACTATTTAAATTTACGTAAACATTTCTGATAGACAAAATGATCATGTTAATGTTACAATATATTTTTTGACGTGTTTGTTTAAAATCCATCTTTTATATAATTTTTATAATTATCTTGTTAACAAACACACTTGAAAGTGAACTTTTAGGTTTGTTATTTTTTCTATTTCTTTTTGCAATTACCGCAAATAAAACCAATGAGCAAATCTGCCTTCGTATTTGCCAGAATCATCCAATGAAAGTCATTACTATTTCTTTCAGGGTTCTAGAGGTTTGACAAGTTCAATTGACAAGACAATGGTAAACAGTTCTAAGACATCGTGATAGTGTATGATATGAAGCATTTTTAAGTTACCTTTCTTACAACGTGTATACCACTTTACATTGCAGAGTATATTTACATTAATATAATTTCATAACAACTACATGTATATAATTCATAACAGAACTTTTAATTATAATTCTGCTTTTATATTAATTGCTTTCCCCGAAACTGTACAAATATTTTATATAGATTTTGATTTTTTACAGGCGTGTCATAATTTTTATTTTAAATAACGGTGTATACAAAAAAATATTAGCTTACTGGTCTCATTATTGGGACTAAACATACTTTTTATGTGGTGTTATAATCAGTAAGTGTATTTTGATTTCGTTTTAATTGTAAATAAAAAAGTTCTTTAAAAATAAAATATCGTAATTTTCTTGTAATTTTGTTTATGTTTAGCTCCCCGGAAAACAAAATTATGACAAAATGAATTGAAAATGGTTATATATATGTTAACCATAGAGCAAAGTTTGTTTGTTGAATGTTGTAACATGACCAATTTGAAAAACAATATTCAACATTGTCTACATTAAACCCATTACTTCATGAGCATTTTGTGAAAAATGGCTGTTTTCATTGAAAAGTCTCCCTTTACAAGTTCAAATTGCTATAAAACTATAAAAACTGCTTCAATACAAATCAAACTTGGCACAAATGTTGACACGACCATTGCCTTTGTAACAACATGCCCAGGCTTAAATTTCCTGTTACCATGGCAGCGAGGGGACATCTCAAAATTGCCAAAAATCACTATTTTGCGTTGATTTTTTCCATTAAAATTGATTTCAAAATGCTGCAACTTCTAAATGGATTGAGATATGGTCAAATGCTTTTCAGCGTTGGTTACACGTTACCTTATGATCGATCTGGGGTTATTTTTAGCGTCTCAAAAGTCCAAAGTTTTCTTGTGCCTCATTTTTGCAACCCCCTGATGTATCTTTTGGTTAGGGGTCGCGCCGAAAATGTGATCACTTTTTTAAACAGCATTTCTCAAACAAAAACAAGTGTATGGGGCCTAAATATGGCATTTTTTTTACCATTTGAGACAACAAAAAAGGGAGTGAAAAAGGCGTTAAAAGGCGTGTATATCGGGTAATGGGTTAAACAGTGTCTTAGTCTATCAATTTTAAATGGATGGGATCGCGAAAAGTAGGAAGATGAAGATTACGTTATATCATTAGCTCCATAAGAAATACATCTGAAGCTCCAATATCTGGCAAGTTAACTGAATATATTTCTTCAAAACAGCTTTACAAGTTAACCTAAACACTCTTTTCTTTTAAAAGGCAATGAAATAAAAAGATGGCCGTCCAGCAATATATTGATTAATCTGTTTTCTATCATGTGGTTTTAATGCCTTTATCATAAATTATAAAAATCAGAATGTAACACAGGCAATACTGCAAAAAACTAAGAAATTACATGCGGAAGGCATTATAGTGACTCAAATTCAGGATACCGCAGTTCATCATATCGATAAACAAACACTAACAACACTTTGTATTAATTATGCCTAAGTAACTCAAAGATCTTTCAATGATTTTATTATGCATCGACTTTCCAATTATAACACAATAATTAACATGTTACTCGTCATGCTTTTTTTAACATCTACTAAAGTAACATTTTCTTGAGTCAAATCTATGGAACAGAATTAATGCATTTATTCTATCTTGCTTGATGACATTGGAACTTGCATTATGCTTAATTCCATCTTGCTTGATGACATTGGAACTTGCATTATGCTTGATTCCATCTTGCTTGATGACATTGGAACTTGCATTATGCTTAATTCCATCTTGCTACATGACATTAGAACTTGCATTATGATTGATTCCATCTTGCTTTATGATATTTAAACGTTGCATTATTCTGGATTCCATTTTTCATTATTTCATTCAAACATTTCGTAGTGACCAATTCTTTCATTGAGTGATAACTATTAAACTGGAACAAGCCATTTGGAATACTAAAATGTTAACGTCTTATACCTTTATGTATAAGCTACCTTTCTTCATGCTCTATACAAACCATTTACGGTTTAGTTTTTCTTTGTATTACTTTTATGTAGAAGTCATTTAAAATTGACTATTTTTTGTTCCCTGATGGATTTTGTTAAAATGGGACTTATTTGATTTACAGCTCGCATGGCGTGATTACTATTAGCTTTCGCTTATATCCATTATTCAGTGTTTATGCTTAATAAAGCTCGGTGTCTGAGGCTTTGTGGATTATGTTTGATCATCTTACATTATGATAAACAATTAAAACAATGTCTAGCGATTTGTGAACTGTTAAGGGGCGAGAACTCTGTTATCGATATCAACAGATTTTTTCCATGATTCGCCTATCATCGGAATTTTCCGTACATGTATATATTACGGAATACCGTTAGGGCCATCGTGGTTATACGTTAAAATACAGAGGGCGACAATGCTATAAATACGTACCAAGCGCTTAATACATAAATTGCAGTGGAAAGAATATAAATACAAGTAGTAAGGATTATGCAATATAATTTTATACATGTATATGTATACAGTCTAATAGAAAAAATATGCTCGTAAACAGTTATTCAATGGGGCAGTTATACGTACAGTGGCGGATTCAGGCCTTGGCTTAAGGGGCTGCACCTACCCCCAAAGATACGTTGATGAGCTGGGATAGAATATATACGTGTAAGTTTCATGCAATAGTGGTCATAGTGTACTCCCTTATCAAAACATATAATGCTGTCATCCAGTTGTTAAGCACCTGCCTACGATTGCGAAGGTCTTTATCTAATGACTTGGACATTGAAAAGCAAAACTTATTAATTGGCCTTTTAACAAAATAAATGTCTCAGTCACTAATAGTGGCGAATAGGTATGTAACACATTAAAATATACATGTATAATAAGGAAAGAAGGAAGTTGTTTATTTTTGTGACATGTGTATAGTCAATTACAAATGTTGGGCATATGTGTGTCTGATTATAAATCATACATCCCGCACACACCACCACATTCACATACATTTGTGCTTAAAGATATACTATGCACATCTTTCAGTAATATATTTTTATCACAGAAATTTATTGAAATCTATAAAATTATTACTAAATATGTTCTTTTTAAATAAAAACACATACACATAATGTATAGGAATCTGCTTTCCTTATTACGGTTCAAGTAAAGTTGTGCCTGTCTTTAAAAGAAACTTCCATATATATTTTTGTAATAACACTATACATGAATATTCATACTGCCCAATTACAGTGTAAAGTATTTAAAGCACAATGTTTTCGTGAAGCCAAATTATATTTATTTTATTTTACAAAAAAAATCAAGTTTGTACTGTACTAAGTCGTGGCCACGAGTTACTAAGTGACATATGTGTGTGTTTTTATTTATCTCTTTAGTTATAGCCCTTTGTTGGGACAATTCTATGATACAATTGGTCATTTTGTACGTACAAAGGCCTGTTAACATTGTTTATACCATAACTTGAGAGGGACTTAGTCCTGGTTTATTTTATTGGGAAGGGACATTGCCATCCTATAAGGATGTTTGAGGTCACAGGTCAGATAAACATGACACTTCATGCAAAATCCTTGTCTGATGAATGATTTAGAAAGAATAAGCCGTAGTTTATATAACCTTAAAAGATCAGTAGATGACACCTAATAATTTTTAGGCAATTTGGTCAGAAATCAGGGTCACAATGACGCTAAATCTTTGACCAATCAATAACTTGTATAAATGGCACTTTTACGGACAAGTGAAGTAGGGGCATCCTTGTTAGGAAAATTCATATAAATAGTGTAATTTGATTGGTTATTTATCTCGTTCGCACGACTTAACTTTTTCGTGGCCACGACTAAACTTTCTCGTGGCCACGACATAGTAACTTGTTCCAACGACTTATTTATCTCGTGGCCACGACTTAGTAACTCGTGGCCACGACTAAGTTATCTCGTTCCCACGACTTAATTACCTCGTGGCCACGATTAAGTAACTCGTGGCCACAACATAGTATCTCGTTCCCACGACTTAACTATCTCGTGGCCACGACTTAGTAACCCGTGGCCACGACACAGTATCTCGTGCGCACGAGATAAATAAAAACACACACATGTCACCTTCGTGCCACCTTAAGTTTGATAAAATTCAATTTCACTTATCACACACGCGCAAAAAGAAGTGTAAACAATTGTATAAGAGGTGAGTTGCCACTTGTAGGATGAGTTATTAGAAACATATATAACTTTTTTTTCCACATGCTGGCCGAATCTTCAAAAACACGCACTTTTCGTCTGTCGCATCGTGTTCTCTTGTTTTTTAGTAAATTTACATGTCAGTCCCCAACTAACACTGTTCTGTATACGCCCCTATATAAAGTGGACGTAATTTTGTTTACTCCACGTGCCAAAATACGGGATCATCCGGAAAATAACGGGATGTACCGACAAAGCGACACCTGCTGTCATAATATGAACACAAATTATTGCAACTCGCATTATGCTTACTGCCAACTGCTTAGTGCGTACTGTCACATGCGACTATAATATCGCTATCGTTGTCATCTTCGTTGTCGATGCGCAGTGATCATGTATTGCATTATATTTGTAATCAGTGAATATATTGAAGCATATGAATGCTAAGACACATCAAATCAGCCAATTATTGATCAAAATGAATAGTTTAATTTGACATAATGTCGACAATATAAGTGGCAGATTTATAGCAAATTAAAGATACAACTACCATGTTACATATAGTTATAAAGAATGTTACCTTAAACACCAAACATAATACGTTGTCCTTAAAAAAAGATGCAATTAAACATATAGCATATTAAAATATGTGAGTTTGATGGTTTAGTAGGGAACACACAAGGTTGCAATTACATGAAAGTGCATTCAGTAATCATAAGGCATGATTGAATTCAGCAAAACGCAGGTTTTCATTGTCATAAAGAAGTATAGAAGAAAGCATAATGTAAGTTCCGATATCATAAAGCAAGATGGAATAAATGCATTAATTCTGTTCCATACAAATCTAAGGCTTTATAGAATTAAGGTATAAATGTACGGAGCAAGTAGTAACTTTTTATAGATAGAACTAAACGGTCCCATGTATGATTTGGACCAAGAAGTGTGTATACTCTCCCAGTACGTTTAACGTTTATCAGAATAAACTACTGGTAATCCGAGACGTGACTGGTATAGCCCGGGTCTCCACGATTCCGGTGTACATATTTTATACAAGGTGTTTTTCATATAAAATTTTACGTGTGTTTCAATAGTTTACTGTTCCTCTTTTATCACCCCGAAGGGATCTCTGTATTAGAATCTTACACTCCCAATTACAGGTGTATATTATACCATGTGACTGGATTCAAAAATTCCCCCCTTCACTTAATTTTAGCGTTGTTGTGATTTTCTGGTCCTTTTATATCATTTAATCTATTTTATTTCTATATAATGAAGATTAAATATCAATATGGCACTTTACACAGTCTCCCTTAAAGGACTGAATGAAACTGACTTTTTAATTTTCACAAACTATTTTATATGCACTAATGGCTTTCCATAGATTATTTTTTCCCGCCAAAAATGATGTCAAAAGGTCAAGTGACATGTAATGGAGGTTGAATGACGTCACCACCTGTCATTTTTTATTTTTTTGGAAACAAAGTGTTTTGTAGAGTGACCAATTTATGCAATGGAGGAATAGGATAGTAAAATAAAAATAAGGTAGGATATGTGAAATATTTCTTTCAGAAACTCATGAAAATGTTTAAAAACTTTGAAATAGCCACTATTACTGGGAGCATGTCAATATAAACACTCGGTAGGTGGCGTTGACAATAATATCGCGAGATATGTGAATATACCGGTACCATGGAGTCACCGGTATCATGGGGTTCGAGTATATATATTTTTTTCTGAAAATCTATATATCTATGTTTTGAGAACTATTACCAAGATTATTTTTTAACAAAACATTATAGCATTATTTTCAAAATGCGAACTTAAAACTGACCATTGTGATTTAAATGTAAAAACAAAGACGTTCATGACATTACAAGGCCTCCGTTTAAAAATACGATTAAGCTCTATAGTTATAGGGTAGGGTCAATATCATTTAATGAACAAATATTATAATATACATGTTATATGGTAGATGTATCTAAGCTTGAACAGGGATATACATGTATAAATAATTAAGCAAGCAGTTATATTTGGTAGCTCAAAATTACCGAACAAGATTTAATGACAGAAAAAAATTGTAATATTTGGTTAGTTTAACATTTCTATAAAGTTCACAGGTCTATGATTTGGAAACGTTCCAGATGCCTGCAAAGATATATACTTATTTTTCTGCTTAGTAAAACGAGAATTATACATATACATGTATAAATGTAACAAGTTCCAAGGTTTCAGTCAAAGTCTTCATAAATGATACTGAGTAATTCCTTGACCAATACTGTTTCAAACGGCCTCATTGTAACATATTAACACATTGGAACAGGGACATAAAAAGTCAGTCAGCATTTACTTTCAGGCAATTAATCGGGTATTAGACAGGTGTAGCAGTATGCATTTATCAATTAACAGTAAACAGTCGCTGTAAGCATTAAGCAGTTTAAAGTAAGCAGTTGACAGTAAGCAGTTGACAGTAAGCAGTTGACAGTAGGCAGTAAACAGTAGGCTGTCGTTTATGGAATTCCGTAGTAACGTGAGTACCTGCTCGTGAGTACCTGCTAGATAGTAAAAACTTTCGCCGGAAGTACTACAAAATTATGGGAAATTGACACATCGCAACATTCCGAATTATAAGATAACGCTTAAAGCCGAGGTATCTGATTGAAAACGGATGCATAGACTGGTGTCACGCGCACTCATAGAAACCATTATAGAACAGGGAACCAGTGCATAAAATACCGAATAGCACTTTTAAAACGGAAAATGTAAAATAAAAATGAACGATTATTTTCACCGCGTTCATAGGCTTTGCCTAATTTCATATTACCCGAACTAAAATTTAGTTCCCTCTTCTATTATGGTTCCCTCCATCTATGTTCTCTGACGAGTGGATTCAATTTATATACCATGTAAAACATGAAATGGCCGTATATAGTGTGTAGTTGTGTTGAGTCCGACCGAAAGTCCGACTGAAAGAAACGTCCAAACGGAATTTGGCTTTATTGTCCTCATACGTATTGAAATTTTTGTGATATGTAGTCTGTATACATGTACATTAACCGACAATCACGGCAATGAAAAATCTTGCGCTTCTATTCAGCCCTATGTTTATTTCCGGTGGCTGCTTTTCCTCGCACCTCGTGTATGTTTACCACGTGGTGAAATCGATCACATTTTACACAGTTACATGTGCTAGTCGATAGACAATCACAATTTTAGAGATGTTCTGATTAAACATTCGTATTTAAGAATGCCAATGCTAAATTCTGAAGAGAGAGCTCGCGTTTTGGACATGCTCGAATGCGGGCGAATGCAAAAACAAGCCGCTGTCTCGCGTTCGACGATGGGGCGTTTGTTTTGCCCGTCAGTGTATGTGTATTGAAAACATAAAATGTGTAGATGTGTGAAGTTGGCGGCCTAGCGGCCCAGCGGCCTGGCGGCGTGAAGTTGATGGCCCAGCGGCCTGGCGGCGTGAAGTTGGCGGCCCAGCGGCCTGGCGGCGTGAAGTTGGCGGCCCAGCGACCTGATGGCCAAAAATTTTAATGTTATACAAATGTTATTTTAACAATAAAACGACATTTAATGAAGTTTTAAAGATAAGTATTGTTATTTAAAGGATATATAAAAAGAAAAAATCACTTTCAGAGAACCTTTTTTATTTTGTCATTTTTGTGAAGTTGGCGGCCCAGCGGCCTGACCGCCAAAACTTTTAATGTTGTAGAAATGTTATTTTAACAATAAAACGGCATTTAATGAAGTTTTAAGGATAATTATTGTTATTTAAAGGATATATAAAAAGAAAAAATCACTTTCAGAATTTTTTTTTATTTATGTCATTTTTGTGAAGTTGGCGGCCCAGCGGCCTGACGGCCAAAAATTTTAATGAAGCGCAACTGAGGGCCATATACCTTCCGAAGTCTGACCAACCAGTCCGTTAACTTGCATTTTGCCCGAAAGGCCATGTTTTATTTGTTATATTATACCGAATCTAAATCCTTTCATCCCCTTGTTTTGTGCTGTCATTTTTGACGGATTTTGTTTTATTATTTTCAAGCAATGCAGCAAAAATCATGCTCTTCTTTTAATATTCCGATTACCGATTACCGATGATCTAGGAGTTGTTATTCCATTTTTGTTAATCAAATTCAATATTAATTTAATGTTACTAGGCAAAAAAACCCAGACTTTAAGAATTTTACAAACAGTATAACTAAATTAAAGACAAATCATGACTTTTGATCAACATGTAATATATTTATGTCTCTGATAAAGAGACAAATCGCCTAGCCATTTTGACAGTTATCGTCTGTTTGTGTCGTCGTGAAATTCGCACGTCGTGAAAGCTACGTTTAAAAGGTCTTCATAAGAATTATGGACCGCCCCCGGTCTGTATGCGGTTTATGGACCGGATGACGTCATATTTTCAAGAAAGACGTAAAAAGTTGTACAAATGCATGTGATATTTGCTCAATATTTTAAAAATGAGTTTATAAGTTTTAATATGTATATATCTATTTTCACGGTTTGACATGTTAAATAAGTATTTTATTAATAATGTCTTAATTTAATGTTTATACGAGTCGTTTAAGGTTTGTTTTAATTTCCAAGAATGAGAATATGTTTATTTTATATGGTAATGTGATATGCAATATTATCTCTTAGTCTCTCATAACTCTTTTAGAGTGGTTTTGTACATTACTTGCATTTTATCTATTTTATTGTATTTAATATGTAATATATATACAAAAGTGAGACTTAAATAAATTATCTGTCTGTCTGTCTGTCTGTCTGTCTGTCTGTCTGTCTATTGAATATAGAAGACTGTATGCAAATGAGGTATAATATAATTTATTATCTCTCAATAATAGACTCCAAAGAAAATAGAGACTGCAAGTGTCAACTATATAAATACTTGCTTTGGAATATTGCTCTTGAGGGATCTCAACGATGCCCCATTACAGCCATCACGACACACACATAATGCGAAACAGCGTTTAAACGAATTTCTGATAGTTAAAAGTCGAAAAAATAAAAAAAAGAAAAAAACAAAATAAATGAAACCACGATGTTGAAAACTCGCATAATATCGTATCATCGTACTTTCGACCTCTCGCCATAGTAGTTCCGTTGTTTCGTGGCCTGGGAGCCATTGTTCATTTAGTGTTTAGTTTCTTGCTCAAGAAATAACGGCTTGCCCCTGACTGGGTTTGTGCCCACACGTTGACTAGTGCGACGCGCTAACCACTCGCCATAATAATACTTTAATTTATTTATTATAAATATACATGCATAATTAAGTATTATAACATAATGATATGGTTATAAAGATATTTATTTCGTGTACAAGTTATGTTTTTATTTTTATTTTCAAAAGATTTTAGAGAATAATATGACCGTTATAAAATAAGATTCTATTCCAAATATTGGCACCATTGTAACAAAAATGTATATTTTTACCATAATTCATGCGGTGTTGAGGTATAACTATTATGCGATGCAGATCGAAAATGGGAGCAAAACCTTTATAATTTTAATTAGAAAGCAAAGGTAATGTACATTTATTCTAGGAATATCCGTATATACAACACCATAGGAATACAGCAATAGCAAGAACGATATATTGACAAACATGTGATACATGATAATAATGTAAACAACTACATACATTTACAAGCAACATACAACATATACAAATGTTAAAACAAATCAATGTTTAAAAATTACAAGTTAACGTTTTGAACTTTAACAAAAAATAGCGTTAAAATGACAACATGGAAACATTCAATACATTTTTCACCCGAATAACGACTAATTTACACTTGTGCTAGCAATCAGAATCCCAACCATTCAACCTTTCAGTTTCATCCAATAACAAGGAGGTAATCATTTAGGGTATGACCATAACCCCATCTATAATCATGAGTTATTGTTAATAAATGTGTAAGCAAAAGTTATTTTGTAAAGTCAGTAAAGGATGACTTATACTCATGGATTGGACGGGGATAATAAATTGGATGGGACCCGAAAAAAAATGTTTTAAAACTTTATAAAGAACCATTCATATTTGTTACAGAAATTGTACACCATATATTAGCCTGCGTTCCAGTCTGTCATTTTTATGTGCTATTGTTCGGCTGATCGATATTATCAAAAACACGACCAAGTATGAAACAAGTAGAGTTTTTGATTTATTTTCGAATCTTGGACAAATCCTGTTTGTAGTTTTCATAAATTGATTTTTATTATATCTTTTAACTATATGAAACATATGTTGATAAATCGTGTGTTTCATTTCTAGCACTTTTTATTACATAATTTTGATAAATGGTCAAGTTTTGCAAAATACAAAAAAATATCATAAAAGTAAACATAAAAAATCACTTTATCGAACGTACAGTCTTCAATTTGAAACTAACTGAAAATCTAACACCTTGTCAAGCAAATGATATGCTTGTATTTCTACTTTATACATATACCGTTGTACCATACATTGAAATCTGTATCTTATACTTCAGAATCCGATAATTACCAACAAATAATTACCAATCATCGAACATTTGCAAAGTGACTATGAAAATATATATGCTTAATTATTGCATAAAACAATGCAATATTCTACTCTAAAAGTAGTGTCTGCATAATAAAAATATTCTTATGCGCTATCGAAAAAATATATATAATTTAGTTGAATCGATACATACGATATAATTAACGTTTAATTGCCTTTCAGTGCGATAAACTATCAACACAAAGATAGTTTATTAGTTTTCTCTGTGTATCCAATACGATTCCGGCCCCCTACCGTCATACCGAGATTTTGTAATTATTCATACAAAATTACTTTGATTTGCACTTTATCAGCTTCTATACCTTGTGCCAACCATTCACAAGTTACCTGTATGTCTGTCTTATCAGCCATTTGTTACTATTAATAGATTTTATAACAATAACATACAACGTGTAGTCACGTGATTCTTACAAAGAAACAGGGAGAAATAGTTTATAACTAAATAAAATAATGAAATCGAATAAGTCTAATAAGATATAAACAACCAGAAAATTTAAAGTGTCATTTCAAATATCATGCATAATTTATTTATCATAAAATAGCAACGCTTGACACTTTGAAATAAGTAAAAGTATCCCTAAATTCAATGACTTATCCATAGGGATACATCATTAATTCATTTTATGAAAATTGTAATGTGGCTTTTTAAAATGTCAATATTTGAATAATTCATTTCATTGAGCAACGTTATTGTATGTTTGAATTTTTGAGATTACTGAAAACAATTGTGGTCTTTAATTGTTCAGTAATTGATATGCTTTTATTTTCAGATTTTAAGGCCTTCTCCTACCATACGATAAATATTAAACTGTTACAAATATAGTCGCCGGTTCTACCGGCGACTAATAACGCGTATGTATGTAAATATCAACGCCTGAATCCCAGGCGTACCATATATATGACAAGTTTAGGCCGCTACCTTCACAAAAATGATAAAAGATCTCTCAAAGTGATCCTTTGCTTATAAATCTTTTAAATAACAAAAAATTCATTAAATACCATTTCTTTTTAAATCATTTCAATAACTGTAAAATCTTTAAAGGCCACAAACTTCACAAAAATTATAAAATAAGGGAAAAAAAAAAGATTTTTTTTTCATTTTATTTATCCTTTAAATAACAAGAAGTGTCTTTAGAACTTAATAAAATGCTGTTTTATTGTTTCAATAACATTTCTACAACATTAAAATTTTGAGCCGCTAGGCCGCTGGGCCGCCAGGCCGCCAACTTCACAAAAATGATACAATAAAAAAGTGTTCTCAATGTGATTATTTTCTTTTCATATATCCTTTAAATAACAAGAATAAAATTATTGTTTTTAAAACTTCAGTAAATGCCGTTTTATTGTTGAAATAACATTTCTACAACATTAAAAATTTTGGCCGTCAGACCGCTGGGCCGCTGGGCCGCCAACTTCACAAAAATGAGAATATAAAAAAGTTCTCTGAAAGTAATTTTTTCTTTTTATATACCCTTGAAATAACAAGAATTATCTTTATTACTTCATTAAATGCCGTTTTATTGTTGTTAAAATAACATTTCTACAACATTAAAATTTTTGGCCGTCAGTTCGCTGGGTCGCCAACTTCACAAAAATGACAAAATAAAAAGTTCTCTGAAAGTGATTTTTTCTTTTTATATATCCTTTAAATAACAAGAATTATCTTTAAAACTTCATTAAATGCCGTTTTATTGTTAAAATAACATTTCGACAACATTAAAATTTTGGCCGTTAGGCCGCTGGGCCGCCAACTTCACAAAAATGAGAAAATAAAAAGTTCTTTGAAAGTGATTTTTTTATTTTTATATTCCTATTAAATATCAAGAATAGTCGTAGGAACTCCATAAAGTAACGTTTTTATCATATTAAAAACATTTCTACAACATTGAAATTCCGGCTGACAGGTCGCTACAGATAAAAAAACTGTCTAAATTGTTTTTTTTTCTTTTATGTAACTTTTAAAGGGTAAGATATGTCTTTAAAAATCAATTAAGAGTCGTTTTAATTTCTTTGCCAAACTTATATTAATTATTAAGTTCAGACCGCTAGGCCGCCAACTTCACAAAATGATAAAATAAAAAAAGTGTTCTCAGAGTGATTTTTTCTTTTTATATATCCTTTAAATAACAAGAAGTGTCTTTAAAACTTCATTAAATGCCGTTTTATTGTTGAAATAACATTTCTACAACATTAAAATGTTTGGCCGTCAGGAAGCTGGGTCGCCAACTTCACAAAAATGACAAAATAATAAGTTCTCTGAAAGTGATTTTTTCTTTTTATATATCCTTTAAATAACAAGAATTATCTTTAAAACTTCATTAAATGCCGTTTTATTGTTTAAATAACATTTCTAAAACATTAAAATTTTTGGCCGCCAACTTCACGCCGCCAGGCCGCTGGGCCGCCAACTTCATGCCGCCAGGCCGCTGGGCCGCCAACTTCACGCCGTCAGGCCGCCAACTTCACGCCGCTAGACCGCTGGGCCGCTAACTTCACGCCGCCAGGCCGCCGGGCCGCTAGGCCGCCAACTTCACACATCTAAAATGTGTAGCCGCCGAAAGAGAACTAGAATTTCTGTCAAATAGCTCGCTTTGAGGCTTTGCCTTAGTCATATTAGCAATTTAGTAATAATATCAAAACATTCCGAATATTATGATAACGCTTCAACAAACAGAATCTTGTCTACTGCCTTTTACGTTTTCCTTTCGTTTCAAAAGTAAGAATCTATTGAAATGAACTATACAGTTGCCGAAATAGTTTCAATGTTTGTGTATTTACTCATAGGTGGCAGGCAGTCACATATTCAATGGCCTTAGAAAATTGCGGGTTATTTTTACAAAAATTTATACACTTATATACAGAAAGGAGAAGTCGCCGATACTTCGCGGAAATTCCTCGTATAGTGTGCTTTAGTTAGGCTTTTCGATCTTATATTGCTCTTAAAAAGAGACCTCGAAATAATTGCTTAGACATAACTGCAACTTTTTTTTTAATACGTAGCGTTCATTTTACCAAGACTCTGCATTATGTCAGTTAGTGTTAGAACGTGTTCGTAAGCGGTTTCTTGTCTCACCACTAATTGAAATTATCAAAGAAGCAATATGACTGCTTCGAAATATACTTTTTTACTTTATAACTATATAATTTTTTTTTTTAAATTTTAAGTACGTAGCTTTCATTTTATCTGGAGTATTCAGCATACGAAAGCAACCGATCTTCGATTGTAAAGAAAAAATACTATTACATATCTGATGAAACAATATATATAATATCATTGTCTTCTTTTTTTTCTAAAACATTTCTGTATAATTTAGAATGACTGGTTTGTGATTCTAAATAAGTTTTAGCAATTGATGTTAAATAACAAATGTACACTAACAATCGTCTTATTGATGAAGTGATAATACATTTAAAAGCTAATTGATTGTTAAAAATATATTATTTATGTCACTGTTCAGCTATTTCTGTGCTACTGCTACTGTTGTGCTACTGCTACTGCTGTGCTACTGCAACTGCTGTGCTATTGCTGTGCTACTGCTTCTGCTAAGCTACTTTTACTGCTACTGATGTGCAACCGCTGTGCTACCTCTTCTGCTGTGCTACTGCTACTGTCAATTTCTCGTTTTATAATTTTGCTACTGCTGTGCTACAGCTACTGCCAAATTCACGTTTTATAAATTTGCTACTGCTGTGCTACTTCTACTGCCAATTTTACGTGTTATAATTTTGGTACTGCTACTGTGCCTGTGCTACTACTGTGCTACTGTTGCTACTGCCAATTTTACGTTTTATAATTTTGCTACTGCTACTACTGTGTTACTGCTACTGCCAATTTCACGTTTTATAATTTTGTTACTGCTACTGCTGTGCTACTGCTACTACTGTGCTCCTGCTACTGCCAATTTCACGTTTCATAATGTTGCTACTGCTACTGCCAATATCACGTTTTATAATTTTGCTACTGCTACTGCTGTGCTCCTGCTACTGCTGTACTACTGCTACTGCTGTGCTCCTGCTACTGCCAATTTCACGTTTTATAATTTTGCTACTGCTACTGCTGTGCTACTGCTACTACTGTGCTACTGTTGCTACTGCCAATTTCACGTTTTATAATTTTGCTACTGCTACTGCTGTGCTATTGCTTCTACTGTGCTACTGTTGCTAGTGCCAATTTCACGTTTTAAAATGTTGCTACTGCTACTACTGTGCTACTGCTACTGCTGACTTCACGTTTAGTACTGCTGCTACTGCCTACTTTCCATACATACTTACTTGTTATGTTAAGTTTATATGCCATATTGAACTTAAAAGTTCGTGACATTTCTACAATTGTCAAAGTTTAGGCCGTCCGCCAACTACAAAAGAATGATAAAAAATAAAAAGTTCTCTCAAAGTGATTTTTTTCGTTTTATATATCTTTTTAAAATCATCCCATTTCGCGACTTTGATCGGAGAACAAAGGTTAGTTCAGTGACGATATTTTTCAAACTAATGGCAATCTTATTTATCTTAACGGTTTTTTTTGTGCAGCTTTTAAAGACAGATATTAAAATTTTGTAAAATTGATTAAACTACCACTAAACGATCGAAAATATTGACCGCGATACTGTAGAATCGTTAGAAATTATTATATCACCAAGATAAAAAAAATTGAATCCAAGCATTTTTGAGCCCCCACTAAAGAGGGGTGGGGAATTAAGATTTATCCTTGTCCGTCCGTCCATCCGTCCGTCCTTCCGTCCGTCCGGTCCTTTTTTGTGTCGCACGTTACTCAAAAAGTAATTGACCTAGAGTCACGAAACCTTAAAGAAATGTTGATTAGCATGTGAAGTTGTGCACCTGGTAATTTTCATGTGGATATATTAAGTATTTTTAGAGTTATTGCCCTTGACTTAGTAAAAATTTGCAATTTTCAACTTGTGCCGCACGTAACTCAAAAAATATTTGACCTACAGTCATGAAACCTTACTGGAATGTGGATCAGCATATGTAGATGTGTACCTGGTTATTTTTGTTTGTATATATTAAGCATTTTTAGAGTTATTGTCCTTGATTTAGTAAAAATTTCCAATTTTCAACTTGTGTCGCACGTTACTAAAAAAGTATTTGACCTACAGTCTTGAAACCTTACAAGAATGTTGCGCAGCATGTGAAGTTGTGCACCTGGGTATTTTCGTGTGGATATTTTTAGTATTTAAAGAGTTATTGCCCTTGACTTAGTAAAAGTTTCCAATTTTCAACTTGTGTCGCACGTCACTAAAAAGTATTTGACCTAGAGTCATGAAACCTTACAAGAATGTTGATCAGCATGTGTAGTTGTGCACCTGGGTATTTTTGTGTGGATATTATTAGTATTTTTAGACTTATTGCCCTTGATTTAGTAAAAAATTCCAATTTTCAACTTGTGTCGCACGTAACTCAAAAAATAGTTGATCTAGAGTCATGAAACCTTACAAGAATGTTTATCAGCATGTGTAGTTGTGCACCTGGGTATTTTTGTATGGATGTTATTAGTATTTTTAGAGTTATTGCCCTTGATTTAGTAAAAATTTCCAATTTTCAACTTGTGTCGCACGTTACTCAAAAAATAGTTGATCTAGAGTCATGAAACCTTACAGGAATGTTGATCAGCATGTGTAAGTGTGCACCTGGGTATTTTTGTTTGGATATATTTAGCATTTTTAGAGTTTTTGCCCTTGACTTAGTAAAAATTTGCAATTTTCAACTTGTGTCGCATGTAACTCAAAAAGGATTTGACCTACAGTCATTAAACCTTACAAGAATGTTGCGCAGCATGTGAAGTTGTGCACCTGGGTATTTTCGTGTGGATATTTTTAGTATTTTTAGAGTAATTGCCCTTGACTTTTTCCCAATTTTCAACTTGTGTCGTACATAACTCAAAAAATAGTTGACCTAGAGTCATGAAACCTTACAGGAATGTTGATCAGCATGTGTTGTATATATACTTGGGTATTTTCGTGTGGATATTTTTAGTATTTTTAGAATTATTGCCCTTGACTTAGTAAAAATTTACAATATTTAACTTGTGTTGCACGTAACTCAAAATGTTTATGACCTGTAGGCCAGAAAATTTAATGTTTATAAGCATGTGTACTTATGCACCTTGGGGTTTTCTTGTGAATTTATTCAGTATTTGTAGTATTTGCCCTTTACTTAATAAAAGATTTTAGTTTTCAACTTGGGCACATGTAGCCAAAAGAAATATTTGACCTAGAGACATAAGATTGACAAATCGGTGGAGTGTGGGGGACCCGTGTCCTATGGACACATTTCTAGTTTATTCATAATCCAAGTATGCATGTCCAAATTTCAGACAAAGTGTGAAAGTACAAAAAAAGATACAAGAAAGTGTACCGAGTATTGATTTTTAGTGTACCGAGTATTGCACATTAGCTCAACTTTAGAGTACAGAGTATTGAAAAACAGAACGAGCAAATGAGAATAGAAAATCGATATTTCTATCTATTGTTTTACATCTGTTTATCGATTATGCCATTTTATTTTGCTGATAATGTACTGTTTATGATATTTATTCAAATATTTCAGATTCAACAATGCAGTTTCAGTGTTATTACTGTTCTTTTTCTACGGACAAATACAGAGAATTAATATCCCGTTTGACTAAAAATCACACTATGATTTCAAATAAAGTTAAAGCGCAGTTAATGAGGATGTCGTTAAAGTGTGTGCTTATAAGACAACGCATAAACTTGTCGGGAGCATGGCAGAACGATCAAAATCTTTAAAAGCTAGGTCACACCGCTCAAATATGGAAAAACCTTGTTAACACTCTAGTGGTTATATTTTTGCCTCGATCATCATCAAACTTTGTTAGGATGCTTGTCTAGATAATTGCTCATGGGTCATCTCGAATGAAAAATTAGATCACAGGAGCTAAAAATAGAAAAATATTGTTAACACTCTAGTTGCTACTGTTTTGATCCAAATATCCTGGAGATTGGTCGTCTGAAAGTTTGTTTTTATCATTTCTAGGTCAAATTCGAATATGAGTCACCTGGGGTCAAAACTAGGTCACACCGCCCAAATATTGAAAAGCCTTTTTAACACTCTAGTGGTTATATTGTTGCCTCAATCATCATCAAACTTTGTCAGGATGATTGTATAGGTAATTGCTCGGATGAGATCGAACACGGATCATTTCGGATGAAAAACTAGAATAGAAAAATCTTGTTAACAATCTAGTTGCTACTGTTTTGATCAAAATAAACTTACAAATTGGTTGATGATTTCTAGGTCAAGTTAGAATATGGATCTTCTGGGGTAAAAAACTAGGTCACACTAATCAAATATGGAAAACTCTTGTTAACACTCTAGAGGACCACATTTTTGACTCAACTTTAATGAAACTTGGCCATGATGCTTGTCTATGTAATTGCTCGTATGAGTTCGATGGGTCAGGTGAGCGATCTAGACTCACAAAAAGACTAAAAATAGCTATTCTGATGCACAACATATCACAGAGCTTTAAGGGATTAAAATAAACGTTTAACTGAAGTGATAGCGCCACGTTTGAATATCATATTCTTTTCATCATTATCCAATTTTAATATACCTAACAATAAGCCAGTCTATAGTCGATCGTTCTAAAACTTAACCGTTGAGAGAGGTAACGACTGAGGCAGTGTCAATCACTTCATTTGCTCCGCCTCTGTTGAAGTTCGGCTCCGCCTAAATTTGTCACTAAATTTAATATGATGTTCCGTATGCTAGCATTTAGTCTTCGTTGACAGGGGGAATGGAACCAGGACAAATATGATCAATATCACTTGACGAATCATTAAATTACAAGTTACAAAGCCTAAACCACGCCCACTATCAGAGAGGCGGTTCTCCCTCAACCATTAAGAAAGTAAGCTTAGCTCAATACAGACCCTTTCATTTAAGACCGTATTCAAGTTGTCGCCCTTGGATGACGTCATTTGGGGATACGGTTGATATTGTCGATACGATTAAGTACATTAATAGAGGGATATAAAGATCTTAATCCTTTCTCTTGTTTCTCTTGTAAGTTTAGCCAGCCTGCAGAGCTCAATCGGTTAGAGCGAGAGATTTTTAATCGCGACATTGTGGGTTCGATTCCCGGGCTGGTCAACTATAATTACTAATCAGTCTTTCGGATCAGACTAAAAATCGAGGTCCTGTGTATGAGTGTTTAAACACTTGGCACGTTAAAAAACCAGGGTAAGCTTCTGGAATTGGGGCATCTTTCTGTATCTGTATCTTACATTATCCTCTAAAATATAAAATGACTAATTCTGAAGGACTCGCCCATATGGGCAACCGGTGGCGAGTATAAATAAACTCAAATACACACACGCACGCACACACACACGCGCACTCACTCTCACACACACGCACACACACACACACACACGCACACGCACGCGCACACACACGCGCACACACACACACACACTCTTGTAAGATTACATACCGTAATGTTGATGTCCAAACAAAGATCTTGGAATGCCGACAAATAGCCGGTCATATAAAACGACCATGCACGAATGTCATACTTAGGCTAGGGCTTATTTTTCTGTAAAGTAAACCCTAAATGAATCTGCAAATCAGACAAATGGTGTTTAAGCGGTTGGCCTATGAAGATTGTGTCTTTTACGAAAATTTATAAACTTTATATACAGGAAGAACTAATCGCTGGTCATTAAAAACGACATACCATTCGGAGATCTCCCGGATGTTTGACTTCGAGTTGAGCTTCGAGGATTATGTTTTTGTAAAGTAGAACCCTCAAATTTGTACAAAGTCAAATTCACAGCGAAATCAGACAAATGTTGTTTAAGCGGTTTGCCTAATAAATTTTTGTTTTTTTTACAAAATAAATTACACTTTATATACAGAAAGAACAAAATCGCTGGTCATAAAAAGCGACATTCTGTTGATTAATACTTTTTTATGTCATTTTGATGTTCGCTAGAAATTGCAATAATTTGCTTGTTAGAAGGTTTTTGGCATATAACGAAAGGTTATCAAATAAGAGCTAAATCTAAAACGTAGGCATCACGTTTTGTTTTTTATATGTTAAAGAAGGAAATGTCACTTTTGGTTAAGATAAATTTTGCTCACCCGATTTACAAATTGTGTGAAGTTGGCGGCCTAGCCGCCCAGCGGCCTGGCGGCGTGAAGTTGGTGGCCGGGCGGCCCAGCGGCTGGCGGTGTGAAGTTGGCGGCCCAGTGGTTGGCGACTTGAAGTTGGCGGCCTGGCGACCCAACGGTCTGGCGGCGTGAATTTGGCGGCCTAACGGCCTGGCGGCGTAAAGTTGGCAGCCTAGCGGCCCAACGATCTAGCAGCCTGAACTTTAAAAATAATAAAAGTCTGGCAAAGAAATTAAAAAAAACTTTTAATTAATTTTCTAAGACATATCTTACCATTTTAAAGTTTTATAAAAGAAAAAATAACACGTTTAGACAGGTTTTATCTGTACTAACTGATTCTTGGTTGTGCATTGTAAGTGTTTGTAGCAGACGATTGACGGTTACAAAAAAAAATTGAAAATATATAATAAATCTATATTTATCTTTGACAGTGTCACATACAGTTGCATTATTATGTCATGTGTTTTTGTTGTTGTTTTTTAGTTGTTGTTTTTTTTTTTTCATGCAGAAATGTTGACAAAACACGGAATGACTAACAAAAACGCTGACAAAAGTACTTTGAAGATGAAAAATCTTTTATTTGCAAATACAGTTACAGTTATTAATATCACATGACATGTACGGCTTAGTAATTTTTTAATTGCATGCAAGTTGATGGTGAAGACTGCTATCTTTACAATCAATCAATTTTATATCAACAAATGTTTCAGATTGAAAACTTTCCATTTATATTTAACTAATATTTTGTATGCATTAGGCAAACAAATTTTTATTTTTCCCATTTCAAGAGAAGTTGGCAGTAAAATGATAGGTTATCGAATATCAAAGATATTAAACTGTTTTATACTTGATGTTTACATTAAACAGGCTACATATTGAGGCTAGATGATTAAGCATTCCGTTTTGAAATTTAAGTCATTTTATTGTGATAATTTTCAATACTCGATAGATATATATATATAATATTTTCATTGACTTTTAATTTGATTTCATTTCAATTGATACACTTTATATACGTCATACATGTTATCTAAGAGCGCTGCAGCCATCGCGGGGCCTTCAGCCTTACTCGGACTTTCCGCGTCATCAGAATATCATTAGTCGCCGGTAGAAACCGGCGACTATATTTGTAACAGTTTAATATTATACCTATGGTAGGAGAAGGCATTAAATCTGTAAATAAAAGCATATCAATTACTGAACAATTAAAGACTACAATTGTTTTCAGTAATCACAAAAATTCAAACATACAATAATGTTGCTCAATGAAATGAAATATTCAAATATTGACATCGTAAAAAGCAACATTACAATTTTTATAAAATGAATTAATGACGTATCCCTATGGATTAGTCATTGAATTTAGGGATGTTTTTCCTTTTTGTTTAAAGTGTCAAGCGTTGCTATTTTATGATAAATAAATCATGCATGATATTTGAAATGACACTTTTAAATTATCTGGTTGTTTGTATGTTATGAGACCTATTCTATTTTTTTATCTTATTTATTATAAACAGCTTCTCCCAGAATCACGTGACTACACGTTGTATGTTATTGTTATGAAATCTATTAATAGTAACGTAACAAAGGGCTGATAAGACAGACATACAGGTAACTTGTGAATGGTTGGCAGCTGATAAAAGTGCAAATCAAAGTAATTTTGTATGAAAAATCTCGGTATGACAGTAGGGGCCGGAATCGTATTGGATACACAGAGAAAACTAATAAGCTCTCTTTGTGTTGATAGTTTATCGCACTGAAAGGCAATTAAACGTTAATTATATCGTATGTAACGACAGGAATATTGATTTCAGCTAAATAATATATTTTTCCGATAGTGCATAAGAATAATTTTTTTATGCAGACACCACTTTTACAGTAGAATTGCATTGTTTTATGCAATAATTAAGCATAAATATTTTCATAGTCACTTTGCAAGTATTCGATGATCGGTAATAATTTGTCGGTAATTATCGGATTCTGAAGTAAACCATACGGAGTTCAAATGTATGGTACAACGGTATATGTATAAAGTAGAATTACAAGTAGAATTATAATCATATCACTTGCTTTACAAGCCTCGATGACAAGGTGTTAGATTTTAAGTTAGTTTCAAATTGAAGACTGTAGGTTCGATAAAGTGATTTTTTATGTTTTCTTTTATAATACTTTTTGTATTTTGCAAAACTTGACCATTTATCAAAATTATGAAATAAAAAAGTGCTAGAAATGAAGCACAAGAGTTATCAACTTATGTTTCATAAAGTTAAAAATCAATTTATGAAAATTACACTCAGGATTTGTCCAAGATTCGAACTTGCGCCTACTACATGTAGGTTACAACTTCGTCATACTTACCACTAGGCCATCGAGCAGTATTAATTGATATAATTATACATGTAATTATGCTTACAAAAAAATTGTTAACATTAATCATAAATAGTTATGTAAGCTAACGAAACAGCTCCCGAAAATTATTGAGTCTCGGGTAAATATTGCCAAACAATACTTGCTTATTTAATAATGATAACAGTTTCTTGACAAAATTGCTAAGCAAGTTTGCTTCAAATATGATGTATTATTATAACATAACATAAATTTATTGCATAAAACTCTTTTACAAAGTTTATAGCAAGAAAGATATAATTGTGGCAAGAACGTGTTTATGAATAAACATTACTCAACTTATTGTTCCTCTTTTCTTTACACTCGAACCATTAAACTGATATTTTCTTTTATTTATGATATACAATCATATTTCTATCCGGCGACTTGATGCTTTAGCATCAAAATCTCTATTTGTTTTTCATTGTGCCATTCTATTAAATCTACTCTAATGTAAGGAAATACACCACATCTGATATCTTGGCAAATATACATCAGTGTAAATATCAACATAATAAAATGCTGTACTTTATGTACTCTTGTTAAGTTACATGATTCTTGGAGGAAATTAATTTTTATCATGTTTATAATTGCATCTTTGAAAATGTTGCTCTGTGTTTGCCCATATCATTTTCATTTACATGTGCATTGAAACGGTCAGTACTTTCTGCTTTGCTGAAAAAAAAAGAAACCTGAATGATACTACCAACCACAAAAAATAAAATAAATATATGAAAATATAGAAAACTAACTGTTAAGTAACGTACATATGTCTGGATTCAAAGTTGAATTTTGTTCGTTTAATAATGATAATAAAAAAATCTCGTTCAGTGGAAAAAAGATATACATCATAATTATATACATCATTTAATGGTAAATAAAAAGTTATGTTCGGTCATGAAATCGATTATCTGGAGTATTCAGCATACGAAAGCAACCGATCTTCGTTTGTAAAGAAAAAATACAATTACATATCTGATGAAACAATATATATATAATAACATTGTCTTTTTTTCTAAAACATGTCTGTATAATTTAGAATGACTGCTGAACTCAATCCAGTTTGTGATTCTTTATTAGTTTTTTAGCAATTGATTTTAAATAACAAAATGTGTTCACTGAAAATCGTCTTAGAAGTGATTATACATTTAAAAACTGTAATATTCTTTGAATATCTTATATACTATTAAAGTTGGTCCATGCGATTCACAAATGTGAATATAATAAGAGAAAAGACACAAGTGTGTTCTAGTCAGTTTTATTATCTGGACTGATGCATTGGCGGGAAATCTCCCAGGATATAACATTCTGCAGGCACAACGTGGTCAGTGGAAATTTACAGAAATGAGTATTAAGGTTAAAGGTCATATGAATATAAAATAACTCAATATCATTACATTTCCCTCTTTTTAAATACATAGCTGAATGGTATCCACATGTTAATAAAATCATAAAGGAATATGGTTCAGTTTAAAAATAACGTTAGAATAAAACATGTTTAAATATCAATTAAGTAATCAGTTTATATAAACAAATATATGTTTATCAAACAATGTATGTGTTTATTCCAGTTTATATATTTTTTTCTTTATAGTTTAATTTTTTGTTTGTGATGTTTTCTTATTAGTAAACACTCAGTATTTTTTTTGTCAATTGTCAGTATTTTTTTCCAATGGGGGCAATAAGCTGCTTTTCTCTACAGCGGAAGTAGTATTTAGAGGGCATAGTAAATTCTCTCTGCTGACCGCTTATCAGTGTTTACAACATAGGTTTATATAGCTTTTCAATGCTAAATTCCAAGGTTGATTTGTGTATTTGGTTAATGAATGTGCTTTGTTGATATTATTCTAGAGGTGAATGTTTTATAACATACAATCTGAAAATGGTGCAGTATTGCTGTGTACCTTTATGTAAGAGCTTTGGTGGATTGCATTTTCCAAAAGACAAAGTTTTAAGAGACAAGTGGAGAGTTGCAGTAAAGAAGGCTGTATCAGGAAATAAGACAAAGTTATGGGAACCATCAAAGCATGATGTTGTGTGTCATAAACATTTTCTACCAGAGGATTATACAACAACTGCAGAAGGTAATTAAACATTGGTGTTGATAATATACTTGTATTTCTATATATGTTGTGGTGCGTTGGTAATAAGAACATGTAGTACACGTGCATGTACTATAACATATAATGTACAATGTAAGTAATATTTTATTAAAATAAATCAGTATATTTTAGTTGAATAGTGTGAGTAAATCTTTCTATGATTTATACTATGTATATATAACAATTTTATCTTTCAGGGAAACGAAAAAGGCTGATAAGAGGTGCAGTGCCATCAGTGTTTCATGAACGCATGACAAAGACCCCTGTAGCCAAATATGAAGCTGATTTGAACAGGAAGAAAAGATATGAAAAACGTACTTCAACATGTACACGCTCAAGCATACCTGTGTCCACCTTAGTGACCCAGATATATCCAATTTATGCAATGAGATTGAAATTATAACAGAAAATAAAATAGCAACCATTGCCAGTGATAGTGATCAATTTGCAAGTACCCAAGTACAATGTGAAATATTAACTGACAAAAGTGGACAATATTCAATAGAAAATTATAAAGACAAACCTAATGCAGTCAAATATTATACTGGATTTGATGACTATGGCCATTTCATGATGTTTTTGCATGTGTTAGGACCAGCTGTAAACCATTTAAATTATAAGTGTCAAAAGATAGAACCAAAAAACCAATTGTTTTTAACATTAATGAAACTTCGTCTAAATAAGGAAGACTATGAACTTAGCCTATTTTTCTGTGTGAGTCAACGACTATTTCGAAGGTGATTGAAACATGGATAAACTTTATGTATTGTCAACTAAAGGAAATAAATACATGGCCTACAAGAGATATTATTACACAATATATGCCCGAGGATTTTAAGAGGAAACATTCAACAACACGTGTCATCCTTGATGCAACAGAGGTCCCAATACAGAAACCATCAAATGTTTCAGCTCAAAGCTCGACGTTTTCATCATATAAACATAAAAATACCCTCAAAACTATGATTGGTGTTTCACCAAGAGGTTTAGTTACATTTGTCAGTGATTCTTATGCCGGAACAGCTAGCGACAGACAAATAATAGAGCGTTCAGATCTTTGTAAGAAAGACCTTTTTAATAAAAAAGACAGCATTATGGCAGACCGGGGGATAATGGTGCAAGATTTTCTTGCAAATAAGGATGTAAAGGTCAATACACCTACTATGCTGGCAGGAAAATCACAAGCTTGAACCAGGACAGTCGTGAAGGACAGACGCATTGCGTCCAAACGTATACATGTTGAAAGAGTCATTGGTCTTGCGAAAAACTTTAAAATACTAAGTTCTGAACTTCCAATGTCAAAAGTTAATCTGGGTTCAAAGAATAGCATTTATATGCTTCAAAATTACCAATTTTCACCGCTGTTATTGTTGGAAGGTTAGCATGAATATACTTAGAATATAATAATATTAAATTCTAAATAAAATTAAGACAAAATCAATACAATCTTTGTTTATTTTTCTATTCATTCACTCGATCAAATAATTATTTTTTATACATTAACATTTACACTGTCTACTCATTTCTCTGCAATGGCATCCTTTTCAAATCATGTATAGATGTTGATTTGTTTTCTTTCACACTGATTATAGTTGAGCAGCTATATATTTACGAAGATACTTTTCATAGAAGACTTCAAGTTTTGGTAACAGACTATGCTCACAGTATTCTTTGTCAATCATTATCTTTCTGATGAGAATGTCTTTGAATGTGTAAACAATGAAATAACACCATTGTCTTTTGCATATATACAGTTGTCCTTGAACTTGATAATAGTAATTGCTTGTTTGCTTTAATTCTATCTCCCCATCTCGATACTCTAAATATGGGAATAATTTTCCTGGTGCTATCATATTATCTCTTCGGTGTATGGACATTTTATCTCAACTAAGGCATCACTACCTATGAGACCATCAGGCGATTGCTGCTATATATGGTCTTTCATTGAAAAATAAATAGACCACACTCTGAACGTTCAATCCTGATTTTGATTGGAACACTTTTAATCCCTTTGATTCATACTGTTTTCCATGAATTATTGCTTTATTGCAAAGTCTTGATGTCTTCATGAAAGAGTTTACATAGTTTATTCATGTTCCTTCGTGCTGTAAGCTTACATACCTCACCAAAACGAGAAGCTGGTTATCCTCCACAATCTTTCTTCCTTCCATCTCTTACAGTCTGCTTGTTTTCGCGTTTTCTTTTCCAACTCTTTAATGGTGCTATCTGAGCATACATAGGAATTGTCAACCCAGTGTTCTGTGACAGGTAGATCCAAGTAATTATGATCATTTGCAGCTGCTTGCAAATCAGCCCTTTCCCACATATACTTCATTGTAATGTCCTTTGATGTGTGTTGCACAGTAATTCAAAACTGTACTCCTTACATGATCTTCATAGCCTTCAATATTTCGATATTCCGGTGGCCTTGGGTCCGTCAGCTTACATTTTCTTGGGGTTTGGGATGTCTTTTGCTTTTACAGGTGTTCCAGCATATTGTTTTCTTGGGCTTATGGAAAGTTTGTAACATTTCTGTGCAGACTGTTGAACTTTTGGGTCAGATCCGCTTTGTACAAAATCATGCAACATATAAAGCACAGCTGCTATGTGCTTGCACGTGCCATGCGGACCCTTGCCAGATGGACATTCACAGTGACTGTTTAGTACTTCACCATTATCTTTGTCTATCCTAATTTTGTAGTTGTACGTTAGTTTTTTACGCATAGCAGCTCCAACAAATCCAGTGAAAAATATGGATGGTGTTTTTACATTAATACTGCAGGCATATATCTTTTGACTCTCATACATTTTTTTACCTTTTTGTAGAGCTTTAAGATCTGAGATCTGTTCGTTGTCATCTGCCATCCTGTATTTAAAGTATCCATCTATTTGCTCTTTTGTTAGTTTAGGCAGATGGATTTGATGTTCAAGTTGTAATTGGTGAAATCCATCACCCGGCCAGTCTGGATCTAGAGGTTCTGGTAAAATCACTACTTCTCCTCGAAAATCTTGATTTCTATCATATGCCTCTAGTCTGTAAAATACAAAATCATTTATCATAATGTTAACAATATGTATGTGCAGGTGAAAGTGTGAAAGTGCATTTCTTCCATTACATTATAAAACCCTAAATGAATCTGGATATTACAGATAAACAAATACACATCTCAGTAGTAGATGTAATAAAAGGCAGATAGGTATGAATAAATCTTATCAGTTACTCTTATCTAGACACCTTGGGCAGTACAATTCTAAGTAATGTATACTGTATCTAAGCATCTACCTTCCTGACTGACCTATATAATACATGCATAAGAATAATGAATAATGACTGTTGGTGTGTAAAATATAGCAGTTTTAATGAGTTTAAAGCAGTATATTACCTTTCTATTAGATCCTCCTTTCTACCATGAATAACAGCACCTCTTTTTGTAAGTTCTTTTTTCAGATTTACGACACTCCATCCATAATAATGAGATTTCTTTGTTCCTGAATCCATGTTAACTTTACAGTTTATCTATCATGTGTATTAACGAAGTGAACAGAGAGAGTATTTTTATGCCCTCTATTTTCAAGGGAAACAATACTGGTCAGTCTGAGAGAACTCTATCTTTATTGCCCCCATTGTTCACCATGTTCTCATTATAATATCGTTTGTTCAATTTCACTTCCCTGCCTGATCGTGTGTGATAATAGTGGTCAATTGGGCTTGGCTTATGGGAGGTCAGTGAGTGGTCAGCATCATGTGATTCTGAATTTTTTCCATTAATTGAGGGAGTTATAGGGTTATTAGCCAAAATGTTGGGGGAAAATTCCTGAATTTCTGGGAAAGTTTCTTCAGTTTTATTAAGCATTCGCCTATTTCTGCAGTAAATGCCACCTGCATGAGTTATTACAGAGTAGGATCGGTCATTGTGAATTTTTATCACTTTTGCTGGTTCCCATGTTTTGTTGACCTTGATGCGGACATACTCATTAAGTGTAAGAAGGGGTAGTTGCTTTGATGTTTTATCATAGCAACTTTTTTGTTTCTGCTTTATTTTCTGCATCTTTTCGCGTACCTGTTTACAATTTACTGTTTTGGGTTGTAACTGAGAATTTGTGGTAGGTAGAATAGATTTAGTTCTTCTACCCATTAGTAATTGATATGGGGAGAAGCCACATTCAAGAGGGGTGTTTCTGTACTCAAGTATCGCGAGATAAGGATTTCGATTACTCTCCTGAGCTTTCCTGAATATCCGTTTAATAATCGACACTGTTTTTTCGGCCAATCCATTACTGTTTGGGTGGAGTGGGCTGGATGTTATGTGGGAAAACCCCCAATCTTTTGCAAAATCTGAAAATATTTCAGAAGAGAATTGTGGCCCATTATCAGTGACAAGTTTGTCACATATGCCATACCTTGCTAAGTGAACTTTTAGCTTTCTAATTATAGTAATGCTTTGTGTGTTAGGTAGAGCATCTACCTCAAAGTATCTACTATAGTAGTCTACAGTCAGCAAGTAGTCCTTACTGTCAAAGGAGAAGAGATCAGCGGCAATGTTTTGCCAAGGTCGGTCCGGCACGTCGTGGGGAGTTAATGGTTCTTTTTGCGTTGGAATACCTGTACTTTTGACATAAAGCACATTTTAAAACATGATTTGTGATTTCTTTTGTCATACCAGGCCAAAACATTACGTCTTTAGCCTTTGTAAACATTTTTCTACACCCATGTGACCTTGGTGCACTGATTCAATCACCTGTTTTCTTGCAGAGACAGGTATGACGATTCTCTGCCCTCTGAATATAAGGTCATTTACAGACGACAATTCGTCCCTGTGGTTCCAGAACTCAATTATTTCTTGTTTACAGTCTGCACGTGAAACTGGCCATCCGTCAATAATAGTTCTCTTCAGAATCTGCATGCTCGTGTCATTTTGAGTTTCATGCCTTTCATTCCAGTCTGTTATCGGTTATGTGTAACCCTTTCAACACTGTATGTACATGTAAGTCGAGACCCTCTAATTGTAATGTCTCTGGAAGCGGTTGTCTAGAAAGTAAGTCACAGATTGGTACTTGTTTTCCAGGAACGTGGCGTACGTCAAGGTCATATTTTGATAACTGTAACCGCATTCTTTGAAGTCTCGGTGGACATGCAGACCAACTTTTCAACATGATTGAGCTAATAGGTTTGTTGTCGGAGTGTACAATTACATGTCTACCGTATACATACTGATGGAAGCGCGTGCAACCAAACAGTATTGCTACCATCTCTCTTTCTATGTTAGCATAATTAGATTCAGTCTCTGTCAATGTCCTAGAAGCGAAGGCAACTTGGCGGCCATTTTGGATGATGGCTGAGTCGACCCCACGCATCGAAGAGTCACATTCAAGAGTTACACTCTGTTTTGGGTCAAAGTATGCAAGAACAGGGGTATTTGTGATTATGTTTTTCATTTTCGTAAATGCTTCTGTCTGGGAAAAATCCCAAACAAATTCTACATCTTTCTTTAGTAGGGATCTCATGGGGCTTGTGACCTCTGCTAGGTTTGGAGAGAATTTTTGCAGATAATTTGCCATACCAAGAACATTTTCAAGTTGCTGTCTATTTTCTGGTATTTTGAGGTTCATAATTGCCTCTATTTTACTAGGATCTGGCTTTAACCCTGTTGATGTTATTAGGTGACCAAAGAATGGGACTTCCTTTACCCCGATGATACATTTGTCCGGATTGAACTTTACTCCCTTGGAATGTGCTCTTTCAAGGGCGTTACGCAAGTTTGCGTCATGTTCTTCACGTGTCTTCCCATATATCAAAATGTCATCTACTATGGCTGTTAGACCCTGCAATCCTTCAAAAATTTCATCTACTTTCTGCATGAATATGTCACTCGATGCAGATATGCCATATGGGAGTCTTAACCAACGGTATCTGCCGAATACCGTGCTGAAGGTTGTTAATAATGAAGACTGTTCATCAAGTTTGATGCTCCAGTATGCGTGTGTTATGTCAAGTATGCTGAAGTATTTTGCATCAGTCAGTCTTGATGTAACGTCGTCAATAGTACGCATTGTGTAGTGAGGTCGCCTTATAGCCTCATTTAAAGCTTTTGGATCAAGGCAAACACTGAGTTTACCTGTCTTTGGTTTTTCTACAATGACTAGGGAGTTTACCCAGTCCGTGGGTTCAGTGACCTTAGTTATTATTCCATCATTCTCCATGCGCTGGAGTTCTTCGTGAAGCCTGTCCCTTAAAGCTTCCGGCACTCGCCTAGGTGCGTTTATTACAGGAACAGCATCACTCTTAATGTGAAGTTTACATTCACCTGGGATGACCCCTACACCTTGGAATAAGTTCCCATACTCTGACATGACCCTTTGTTTATCTAATTCTGTATTTGACCTGTCTATTGAATATGTGAGCTTTATCAGGCCTAAGTTAACAGACGATTGTAAACTTAGCAGCGGGACTGTCGGACTATCAACAACATAACATAATGACTCGCTAGTCTTGTTGTTGTAGCGCAATTGCAGATTTATTATACCGCATACAGGTAACATGTTGCCTGTGTACGATGTTAATCTATTTTCTGCGATTTCAAGAGGTCGTTTTATCTTAAGTTTCTCATAATGGCTCAATGGTAGAATATCTACCGCGCTCCCAGTATCTATCTTAAATTTAACAGGAATATGGGAAGGACCGACATTAATTGGTACAAAGGCACGATCAGGAGTAGAAGATGAAAATTTTACCATATCAACGTAATAATCCTGATTTTCCGAATGAACGTTGTCACTATAATTGTATTCAGAATACTTCACATTGTCAACGTTTTTATTTCTAGATCTGCAAACGCTTGCAAAATGATTTTGCTTTCCACATGCGTAACACGTTGAATGTTCAGCTGGACATTTTGACCCTGGTCTGTGAGTGTTCTGTCCACATCGTTGACATTTCAGTGGTTTTCTTCCATCTTGTTTTTGAGTGTTATGATAATTTCTTTGTTGATGTTGTTGTTGTTGTTTAGGTTGTTGAAATGATTGGTTTTTTATCCTTTATGTTTTGATTTGTGCTGCTTAACCAGGTGTACATCATTAGCTGCTGCCATTGATTGAAGTTGTTTCTGTGCATATTCGTGTGCTTGTGCGATTTGAATAGCATTTTCGAGTGTTAATCCCTCGCCTTTGTTTATCAACTTCTCTCGTACTTTTCCAGAATTTGTCCCAAAAACAATTCTGTCTCTGATAATTTCGTCATTGTCTTTAAAGCTGCAATCTGCTGCACTTAGTCTTAGTCTTGTGATGAAGGCATCAATACTGTCAGTGCCTTGCACTTCATTGTTAAACTTGTACCTCGCGAATATCGGATTCAAGGACGGCTGCACATGTGCTTTGAACTTATCATAATAAGACTGAAGATTTTCAGCATCATCACCAGTGAAGGGCTCCCATGTAGCGTGAATGTCCCTGCCCTTGTCACCGACTCAGATCAACAAATATGATATTTTTTCTTTCTTAGTTTTGTTCTTGAGTGGCCCTGTGAACATCAGTTCAACATGTCTTTGGAATTTAATCCATTGTTCAGGAAGATTTGACGTTTCCCAGTTTATAACTGGCACAGAAAGTCCTGTTAATTCCATTTTTTGTTATCTTATTATTCCAACTATAAATTCTGACACCATGTAATATTCTTTGAATATCTTATATACTATTAAAGTTGGTCCATGCGATTCACAAATGTGAATATAGTAAGAGAAAAGACACAAGTGTGTTCTAGTCAGTTTTATTATCTGGACTGATGCATTGGCGGGAAATCTCCCAGGATATAACATTCTGCAGGCACAACGTGGTCAGTGGAAATTTACAGAAATGAGTATTAAGGTTAAAGGTCATATGAATATAAAATAACTCAATATCATTACAAAAGCTAATTGATTGTAAAAAATATATTATTTATGTCACTGTTCAGCTATTTCTGTGCTACTGCTACTGTTGTGCTACTACTACTGCTGTGCTACTGCTACTGTTGTCCTAATTTTACTGCTACTGATGTGCAACCGCTGTGCTACTACAACTGCTGTGCTACTGCTACTGTCAATTTCTCGTTTAATAATTTTGCTACTGCTATGCTACACCTACTGCCAAATTTACGTTTTATAATTTTTGCTACTGCTTTTGCTGTGCTACTGCTACTGCCAATTTCACGTGTTATAATTTTGCTACTGCTTTTGTGCCTCTGCTACTACTGTGCTACTGCTACTGCCAATTTCACGCTTTATAATGTTGCTACTGCTACTACTGTGTTACTGCTACTGTCAATTTCACGTTTTATAAATTTGCTAAGTACTGCTACTGTTGTTCTCCTGCTACTGTCAATTTCACGTTTTATAATTTTACTACTGCTACTGCTGTGCTCCTGCTACTGCCCATTTCACGTTTTATAATTTTGCTACTGCTACTGCTGTGCTACTGCTACTGCTGTACTAATGCTACTGCTGTGCGTCTGTTACTGCCAATTTCACGTTTTTAAATTTACTAGTGCTACTGCTGTGCTACTGCTACTACTGTGCTCCTGCTACTGCCAATTTCACGTTTTATAATGTTGCTACAGCTACTACTGTGCTACTGCTAACTTCACGTTTACTACTGCTGCTGCTGCCTACTTCCCATACATACTTATTTGTTATGTTAAGTTTATATGCCATATTGAACTCGGGCCTGGTGACATCGCAGTTTGGGGTAAAACGCACTACAGGGTCAAAATCGAGAAATTGACCCCAAAGTGAGTTAATATGCTCCATAGCAACGCACTTTTGGTCCGAGTGTTCGGAAGGTGTCGCCTGAGTTCTGCTTAAATACTAAGTATTGACTTATTTTCGATCTGCAGCCTAGAAATATTTAGGACTGAGTTTAAGTTAACGGTCTATACTTAGATATATCACAGAGCAATTTGTTGCTTAAGTGGTAAATGTTTTATGAATTTTATCACTTTAAATATCTAAATTTTGTGACTGTTGAACAAACTAGTAGTACTTAAATTGTGAATGTATTAATAAACAATAACAAAAAACAACATCAACAGCAAAACAACAACAACAACACACAAAAAACTCATTTTGAACCCCATTTCAATTTTTAAATACGTATACAATGCCGAAAATCATTAAAACTTAAGAAAAAAAGTTCGTGAAACATTCATACTATCGGAGATTTATCTTATATGAACAAAGAACTGTCATTAAGTCTACAGTTTGCAGAACAATTTTTAGAATATTGAATTTTGAAAACGTTGATAAAATTTTTGTTTTCTAGTTAAAGTGCCGTTTAAATTGTTTTTTATAACATGACTAGAACTTAAATATTTTGGGCCGCCAGCTTATTCAAAAAATTATCTGAAAGTGATTTTTTCTTTCGTTTTGTATATCCTTACAATAGAAAGAATTGGCTAAAGAACTTCATTAAATGCCGATTTAATTTTTTTTTTAAACATTTCTACAATTGTCAAACTATAGGCCGTCCGCCAACTACAAAAGAATGATAAAAAATAAAAAGTTCTCTCAAAATGATCTTTTTAAAATTATCCCATTTCGCGACTTTGAACAATGAACAAAGGTTAGTTTAGCGGCGATATTTTCCAAACTAATGGCAATTTAATTTATCCCAACGGTTTTTTTTTGGTGTAGCTTTAAAAGACATCAAAGTGTAACAGATATTTGTAAAATTGATTAAACTACCCCTAAACGGCCGGCTGCTCACTAGAAAATATTGACAGCGATACTGTAGAATCGTTAGAAATTATTATATCACCAAGATAAAAAAAAATTGAATCGAGCAGGGGTTACTTTTGTCGGCGGTGTCGGCGGCGTCGGCGTCGGTGTCGTCGTCCGTGTCGGCGTCGTTGTCGGCGTCCCCTAAAGCTTGTCCGGAGCATAACTCAGTCACTTTAAGTCTGATTGACTTCAAACTTGGTATGGAAGCTTCTTTCAATAACCCAAAGTGCAGTGCACAAGGACTTGTACTCTGCACTTCTTAATTTTTGAGTTATTGCCCTTTGTTAATTTTCATACTTTAATTTTGTCCGGGCCATTTCTCTTCAACTATAAAAGCTATGGACTTGAAACTTTATAGGATGATAGATCTCATTAAGAAGAAGTGCAGTGCACAAGAACCAGTACTCTGCAATTACTTATTTTTTGAGTTATTGCCCTTTGTTAATTTTCATACTTTTTTTTTGTCCGGGCCATTTCTCCTAAAGTATAAAAACTATGGACTTGAAACTTCATAGGATGATAGATCTCATTAAGAAGAAGTGCAGTACACAAGAACCGGTACTCTGCATTTCTTAATTTTTGAGTAATTGCCCTTTGTTAATTTTCATACTTTTTGTTGTCCGGGCCATTTTTCCTAAAGTGTAAAAGCTATGCACTTGAAACTTCATAGGATGATAGATCTCATTCAGAAGAAGTGCATTGCACAAGAACTGATACTCTGCATTTCTTATTTTTTGAGTTATTGCCCTTTGTTAATTTTCATACTTTATTTTTTTTCCGCGCCATTTCTCCTTAAGTATAAAAGCTATGGACTTGAAACTTCATAGGATGATAGATCTCATTTAGAAGAAGTGCAGTGCTCAAGAACCAGTACTCTGCATTTCTTATTTTTTGAGTTATTGCCCTTTGTTAATTTTCATACTTTGTCCCGGTCATTTCTCCTCAAGTATGAAAGCTATGGACATGAAACTTCATAGGATGATAGATCTCATTAAGAAAAAGTGCATTGTACAAGAACCGGTACTCAGCACTTCTTATTTGTGAGTTTTTACCCTTTATTAATTTTCATACTTTATTTTTGTTTAGGCTATTTCTCATAACTTATAAAAGATATGGACTTGAAACTTCATAGAATGATAGATCTTATTGATAAGATAAGAAGTGCAGTACATAGAAACTGTTGCTCTGCACTTATTATATTTTGAGTTATTGACCTTTGTTAGTTTTCATATTTCATTTTTTTCCTGGCCATTTCTCCTAAACTATTTTGTTCACAAGGCGACACATCCGACTCGCGAAGTTCTAGTTCTTCATCCATGTAGTTCAGGCAAAAGTGTAAAAGTACAATAAAAGATACAAGAAAGTGTACCGAGTATTGATTTTAGTGTACCGAGTATTGCACATTAGCTCAACTTTAGTGTACAGAGTATTGCAAAACAGAACGAGCAAATTAGAATAGAAAATCGATATTTTTATTTATCGTTTTACGCCTGTTTATCGATTATGCCATTTTAGTTTGCTGATAATGTACTGTTTATGATATGTATTCAAATATTTCCGATTGAACAATGCAGTTTCAATGTTATTACTGTTCTTTTTCTACGGACAATTACAGCGATTTAATTTCCCGTTTGACTGAAAATCACACTATGAATGAAATAAAGTTAAAGCGCAGTTAATGAGGATGTCGTTAAAGTGTGTGCTTATAAGACAACGCCTGAGCTTAGTCGGGAGAAGGGCAGAACGATCAATATCTTTAAAAACTAAATCACACAGCCCAAATATGGAAAAACCTTGTTAACACTCTAGTGGTCATATTTTTGCCTCGATCATCATCTAACTTTGTTAGGATGCTTGTCTAGGTAATGGCTCAGATAAATTTGAAAATGGGTCATCTCGGACGAGTTAAAAATAGAAAAATATTGTTAATACTCTAGTTGCTACTGTTTTGATCTAAATATCCCGGAAATTGGTCGTCTGAAAGTTTGTTTTTATAATTTCTAGGTCAAATTCGAATATGAGTCACTTGGGTCAAAACTAGGTCACACAGCCCAAATATGGAAAAACCTTGTTAACACTCTAGTGTTATAATTTTGCCTCAATCATCATCAAACTTTGTCAGGATGATTGTTTAGGTAATTGCTCGGATGAGATCGAACACGGATCATTTCGGATGAAAAACTAGAACAGAAAAATCTTGTTAACAATCTAGTTGCTACTGTTTTGATCAAAATAAACTTACAAATTGGTCTAAAAGTTTGTGTTGATGATTTCTAGGTCAAGTTAGAATATGGGTCTCCTGGGGTAAAAAACTAGGTCACACTGCTCAAATATGGAAAAATCTTGTTAACACTCTAGAGGACCACATTTTTGACTCAACTGTCATGAAACTTAGCCATGATGCTTGTCTCGGTAACTGCTTGTATGAGTTAGATGAGTCAGATGAGCGATCTAGAGCCATCTTGGCCCATTGGTCGGGTACTGATAATTTTATTTTATGAAAGTAACTGCTGCTATTAGTTTAAACTTAATTATTCTTCAATATGTCCGAAATGACTTATTTTCAAATTGTGGCAATCGACACCCTCTTGACACTAAAAATGAACCGATACAAGTAAAATTAAATGTGAAAAGTTAATCTACAGCACGAGGCAATTCATATTCTAAATCAATGAAATATTACAGGGATAGTTGTCAGGTTTTATAAAATGTATCTGCTTTATGACCCACCAAAACCTCTGATCACTACATCAGAAAAGAGATTAATTATATAATTTCCGAAAATTAACTTATACATTGTTCAAAATCATCTAAATATGCACTTAAAGTCTTGATCAGTATAATTGGCATCCATCATTGAAGCCATCTTAAATGATTTAGTTTTTCCCCCAGGGTTGGCAGGATGACACGCCTTGAATTTCTAACAAAGCAAAATGTTTCTACAACATTCAACTGTAATTAAATAATGTTGATCGGTTAAATAACTAGAAATAATGAAAAAAATGAGATCTTTTCGTATAAAGATCTGGATTTTAATCAGATTGAAAATCAGATTGAAATATGTGTGATAAAACCCGTTGAGAGGTTTGTAGAACTCAAAGTTGATTGAATGTAACGATTTTTAACGTAGATGTCTCTATTCGAAACCCGTCTTTTTCCGATGTTAATAATAAAAACACAGTGTAGAGGCAGATTCAGATGTCTTCATGACACTGAGTATAAAAGTGTAGGTAAAAACCCATTAATTGGAGAGGTCATCAGGCCTCTCCACAGTGTTCAAAGTGAGTTTTATGAACCTCATTTACAGCGCTTTATCATTAGAACCAGTCTACAAACATTGTTATGCGCATGCTCCGCTTCAAAATACGACTTTACTTAATGTTGTAAATTGTTTATTGTTTTGTTAACAGCTAAATAAAAAAAGTGACAGTTTACATTTATAATAACTACAATACCATGAAATTTGATATGGTAGTATATCTGGCAAACATTTTTTTACTCATTTCGAGTCATTAACAGCACATCTCAGTTATTTTTTAGATATGATTATTCCTCATCACGCAGCCAGTAAAGGTCACGTAGAATCAGCTGTCTCGTACGGACTACCGTTAGGGCCATCGTGGATTTACTTAAAAATACAGAGTGCGACAATGCGAGAGTGCGACAATGCGATGACGAAAATACGACAGTGCGACGACGACAATGCGAGAGTGCGATGGCGACAGTGCGATGGCGAGAGTGCGATAATGCGACAGTGCGATGGCGAGAGTGCGATAGTGCGATGACGACAATGCGACAGTGCGATGGCGACAATGCGATAACGCGATAGTACGATGACGACAGAGCGATAGTGTTATCGCACTGTCGCCATCGCATTGTCGCACTCTCGTCATCGCACTGTCGCACTCTCGCATTGTCGCACTCTCGTCATCGCACTGTCGCATTGTCGCACTGTCGTCATCGCGTTATCGCATTGTCGACTCTCGCCTTCTGGTGGACGGTTCTAAACTGCTGGCGAATAAGCTGACGGTATAGAATATGGGATAATTTTACTTTTGTCAATTTTTTTGTCTTCTTGTTTTTTTCTTTTTCTTTTTATTATTTATTTGTTGTTTTTTTCTGTATACTTATAATGTTTAAATGAAATCATAAATTAATAATAAGAATCATTTTGTATATAAATACTGAAAGAGTTATACATAGACGGAAAATGTAATAAATTGTGTGAAACTTTAATATACAATGTAATAGAAATATTTCAGATGAAAATGATCTTATGTTGACATTTAAAAGATGAAAAAAATAAAATAAAATCATTGTTTATTACTTGTCTAAAAAAGACAAACGAAATATATTCATAGATCGTCATCAGTGGTTTTATTGTTTTGTAAGATGTATAATTTATTATATTACTAACATGTAATTAGAAATTTACGTCAACACATAATTTTTTCTATATATTTAACATAAGTGGTCAACAATTTCACTTTAAGATTAACTTAACAGCAGATCCTACTACAATGTATAAGTTTAATTGGTCAGCATATTGTACTATAGCCAACTGACTCCGCTGGTGGACATAGTGAGACAATGTGTTTCAATGTTGAAAAACACATCTATCCATTATATTTAATCCGGAAAAATTCTTACTGATTATTTTTGTTGTTTTTTTTGTTGTTTTTACCAACCACCTGCCAGTAGGTAGTGGGGGATTAAGAATAACCAACTACCAGCCAGTAGGTAGTAGGTTATTCGATTATCCAACTACCAACTACCTATCAAATTGACGCTTCTTTAGATTTTTATCAATATCTAAGATCGAGCCATTTTTGGTGCTTGGTGAACATAGCGCTTTTATATTTCTTAGAGATAGTAAATAAATATGATTAAATAAAAAAAAAAATAAATATAAAAGATATACTAGATTTCTGTGTCCACTTGTTTTATATATAGCCAAAGTGATTTTAGCTCAACCTTGAGAAACTGCTTATGAACAGAGGAAAATGATATTTACAGTGAAGTTTTAATCTATTTTGCAATGTTAGTAAAAATTGGATTATGGTTTATGCCATATTTTCTTCTTATACTATATGGTCAGCAGACTTAATATACGGTGCTTTAGGTACACATGTATACTAGAATCTGCTGACCAGTTAACCCATTTTCCGCATAAGCATTTTGTGAAAAATGGCTGTTTTCATTGAAAACCCCCCTGTTACACAAGTTCAAATTGCTATGAAACTATAATGTCGGTGGTTCTACTCAGGTACCCATTTGTGCCTAAAATAATGCACGGAAGGGCACCTGAGGTCTTCATCCACCAGTAAAGCTGGAACGTCGCCATATGACCTATACTGTGTCGGTGCGACGTAAGACCCAATCAATCAATCAATCAATCAACTATGAAACTAGAAAAAAATGCTTTAATACTGATCAAACTTGGCACAAATGTTTACTAAGCCATAGCATTTGTATCTTAATTTCCTGTTACCATGACAACTAGGGGACATTTCAAAATCACTATGTTGTGTTAATTTTTCCATCAAAGCTGCAAATTCCCGATGGGTCGGGATAGAGTGAAGGGCTTTCAGCGTTGGTTACACGTTACCTTAAGATCGACCTGATGCCATTTTGAGCCTCTCACAAGTCCAATTTTTTCTTGGAGTTGAGTGGGGCGGCAGTCACCCTTCAAACCCCCGTGCAGAAGAGGGTACCCCCTCTCTTGCACCCCGATGTATCTGATAAATAGGGCATGGTTTTCACTATTTGAGGCATCAAAAGGGAGGGTGAAAAGGCGTGAAAACACGTCTATATGAGGTAAAAGGTAAAACATATATAACAAGAGCACCGCTAGGCGGAACATTATATGCCCGAAAGTGCTTTTTTTTAGTAAGGATGAAGCATTTGTAAGACATTACATAAATTAAATAAAGTATTACCTCCTTCAAACAGCAATCCTCCAATAAAGTTTGAATATTGTGGGCCAAATGGAACTTAAGTTATACTCTGGAAACTGTTTTCAGTTTTGAGGTAATAGCGACCTTGAACTTTGACCTTGTGACCCCAAAATCAATAGGGGTCTTCTACTCAATATGGACAATCATCCTATGAAGTTTGAACACTATGGGCCAAATAGAAATTAAATTGACAAATTATCCCATATTCTATACCGTCAGCTTATTCGCCAGCAGTTTAGAACCGTCCACCAGAAGGCGATAGTCGAGAGTGCGACAGTGCGATGACGACAGTGCGATGACGAGAGTGCGACAGTGCGAGAGTGCGACAGTGCGATGACGAGAGTGCGACAATGCGATGACGAGAGTGCGACAGTGCGATGACGAGAGTGCAACAATGCGATGACGAGAGTGCGACAGTGCGATGACGAGAGTGCGAGAGTGCGACAGTGCGATGGCGAGAGTGCAACAATGCGAGAGTGCGACAGCGCGATGACGAGAGTGCGACAGTGCGATGACGAGAGTGCGACAATGCGAGAGTGCGACAGTGCGATGGCAAGAGTGCGACAATGCGATGACGAGAGTTCGACAGTGCGATGACGAGAGTGCGACAATGCGAGAGTGCGACAGTGCGATGGCGAGAGTGCGACAGTGCGATGACGAGAGTGCGACAATGCGAGAGTGCGATGACGAGAGTGCGACAATGCGATGCCGACAGTGCGATAACACTATCGCTCTGCCGTCATCGTACTATCCCGTTATCGCATTGTCGCCATCGTACTGTCCCATTCTCGTCATCGCACTGTCGCATTTTCGTCATCGCACTGTCGTCATCGCACTGTCGCACTCTCGCATTGTCGCCCTCTGTATTTTAACGTATAACCACGATGGCCCAAACGGTATTCCGTAGTCTCGCGCTCTTGTCCAATTATGACAAAGTGGCGCAACAAGAGGTACTATTTTTAGCCCTTCATCATCTCCAAAAATAACAGATTTTATGAATGAATGTTATGAAAATATAAGAGGGATTTTCTCCGTTTATTTTTCTGCTGTGAGAAAAGTTAATCAACACCTAAGTGTATCATAAATAGCATAAATATTTACTTTTTGCAAGTTTGTGCTGCACAAATTGGTACTGCTTTTGATTCAAAATTGAAATCTGACCTTTTAGCCAAAAGGTCAGATTTCAATTTGGAATTAAAAACAAGTTAATCGTTGATTCGGTTTTTAAGTGGAGCTAAATTACTGAAACATAAAGTATTGATAAGGTTCTGACACAATCCTTTTTCAATAACTCATGTTGCCAATGAGCCAGTCTATTGTCGATCGTTCTAAAACTTAACCGTTGAGAGAGGTAACGACTGAGGCAGTGTCAATCACTTCATTTGCTCCGCCTCTGTTGAAGTTCGGCTCCGCCTTAAATTGTCGCCAAATTTAATATGATGCTCCGTATGCTAGCATTTAGTCTTCGTTGACAGGGGGAATGGAACCAGGACAAATATGATCAATATCACTTGACGAATCATTAAATTACAAGTTACAAAGCCTAAACCACGCCCACTATCAGAGAGGTGGTTCTCCCTCAACCGTTAAGAAAGTACGCTTAGCTCAACACAGACCCTTTCATTTAAGTCCGTATTCAAGTTGTCGCCCTTGGATGACGTCGTTGGGGGATACGGTGGATATTGTCGATACGATTAAGTACATTAATAGAGGTATATACAGATATTAATCCTTTCTCTTGTAAGTTTAGCCAGCCTGCATAGCTCAATCGGTTAGAGCGCGAGACTTGTAATCTCGACATTGTGGGTTCGATTCCCGGGCTAGTCAACTAAAATTACTTATCAGTCTTTCGGTTGAGACTTTAAATCGAGGTCCCGTGTATGAGTGCTTAAACATTTGGCACGTAAAAGAACCAGGGGAAGCTTCTGGAATTGGGGCTTCTTTCTGTATCTGTATCTGGCACTATCCTCCAAAATATAAAATGACTAATAGTTCTTCTGGAGGACTCGCCCATATATCGCCCATATGGGCAACCGGTGGCGAGTATAAATAAACTCAAATACACTCTCACACTCTTGTAAGATTGTACGATTACATACCGTAATGTTGATGTCCAAACAAAGATCTTGGAATGCCGACAAATAGCCGGTCATAGAAAACGACCATGCACGAATGTTATACTTAAGCTAGGGCTTATGTTTCTGTAAAGTAAACCCTAAATGAATCTGCAACGAAATCAGACAAATGGTGTTTAAGCGGTTGGCCTATGAATATTTGTCTTGACGAAAATTTATAAACATTATATACAGGAAGAACTAATCGCTGGTCATTAAAAACGACATGCCATTCGGAGATCTCCCAGATATTTAACTTCGAGTTGAGCTTCGAGGATTATGTTTCTGTAAAGTAGAACCTCCAAATTTGTACAAAGTCAAATTCACAGCGAAATCAGACAAATGTTGTTTAAGCGGTTCGCCTAATAAATTTGAGTTTTTTTACAAAATAAATTACACTTTATATACAGAAAGAACAAATCGCTGATCATAAAAAGCGACATGCCATGCGGAAATCTCACGGATCTTTACTTGGGCTAAGAGTCTTATGTTTCTGTTAAGTAGACCCTCCAAATATGTACAAAATTGAATCCGTAACGAAATCAGAGAAATGGTATTTAAGCGGTTGCCTTAAGAATATTGTGTTTTTTACGAAAATGTATGCACTTTATAAACAGAAAGACTACGCGGAAATATCACGCACAGTTTGCTTTCGTTAGGCTTAACGAGCTTATATGGGTCTTAAAAAGAGACCTTACTGCAATTTATTTTCGTTTTTAAGTACGTTGCGTTCATTTTACCAAGGTAAACTGTGCACTATGTCAGTTAGTGCTCTTTAGCGGCTTCTTGTCACAACAATTAATAAAATGTTCAAAGTTGTAAGACAACTGCTTCGTGATCATTCAAATCATATAGATCACAGCTTAAGTATGGTTTTCTCACCATAATGTTGATGTCCGAACAAAGATCTTGGAATGCCGACAAATACCCGGTCATATAAAACGACCATGCCACGCGGAGATCTCACTGAGGCTTATGTTTCTGTAAAGTAGACACTCCAAATTTGTACAAAATAGAATTCGCAACAAAATCAGACAAATGGTGTTGAAGCTGTTTGAATACGAATATTGTGTTTTTTACGGAAATTTATACAAGAAGTACCAATCGCTGGTCATAAAAAGGACATGTCATGCGGAGATCTTGTCTAGAGCTTCTAGTGTTTTTTTCCTGTAAAGTAGACCCTCCAAATTTGTACAAAATCGAATCTGCGACGAAATCAGACAAATGATGTCGTGTCATGTAATTATTCTGTTGATTAATACTTTTTTATGTCATTTTGATGTTCGCTAGAAATTGCAATAATTTGCTTGTTAGAAGGTTTATGGCATATAACGAAAGGTTATCAAATAAGAGCTAAATCTAAAACGTAGGCATCACGTTTTGTTTTTTAGATGTTAAAGAAGGAAATGTCACTTTTGGTTTAGATAAATTTTGCTCACCCGATTTACAAATTGTGTGAAGTTGGCGGCCTAGCCGCCCAGCGGCCTGGCGGCGTGAAGTTGGCGGCCGGGCGGCCCAGCGGCTGGCGGTGTGAAGTTTGCGGCCCAGCGGTTAGCGACTTGAAGTTGGCGGCCCGGCGACCCGACGGTCTGGCGGCGTAAATTTGGCGGCCTAACGGCCTGGCGGCGTAAAGTTGGCAGCCTAGCGGCCCAACGACCTTGCAGCCTGAACTTTAAAAATAATAAAAGTCTGGCAAAGAAATTAAAAAAACTTTTAATAAATTTTCTAAGACATATCTTACCATTTTAAAGTGTTAAAGTGTTAAAGGTTTTTTTCTGTACCAACTGAATTCTTGGTTGTGCAGTGTAAGTGTTTGTAGCAGACTATTGACGGTTACAAAAAACATATTGAAAATATATAATTAATCTATATTTATCTTTGACAGTGTCACATACAGTTGCATTATTATGTCATGTGTTTTTTGTTGTTGTTTTTTAGTTGTTTTTGTTTGTTTTTTTTTCATGCAGAAATGTTGACAAAACACGGAATGACTAACAAAAACGCTGACAAAAGTACTTTTAAGATGAAAAATCTTTTATTTGCAAATACAGTTACAGTTATTAATATCACATGACATATACGGCTTAGTAATTTTTTAATTACATGCAAGATGATGGTGAAGACTGCTATCATTACAATCAATCAATTTTATATCAACAAATGTTTCAGATTGAAAACTTTCCATTTATATTTAACTAATATTTTGTATGCATTAGGCAAACAAATTTACTTTTCCCTTTTTAAGAGAAGTTGGCAGTAAAATGATAGGTTATCGATATATTATATTTTTTTCATTGACTTTTAATTTCATTTCAATTGATACACTTTATATACGTCATACATGTTATCTAAGAGCGCTGCAGCCATCGCGGGGCCTTCAGCCTTGCTCGGACTTTCCGCGTATTAATATTTTATTAACATCAGAATATCATTTAGAAAAAATAATTTTTCATTGTGCCATTATATTAAATCTACTCTAATGTAAGGAAATACATCACATTTGTTATCTTGGCACATATACATCAGTGTAAATATCAACATAACAAAATGCTGTACTAAATGTACCTCTGAAAATAAGTCAAGAAACTCTTGTTAAGTTACCTGCTTCTTGAAGGAAATTAATTTTCATCATGTTTATATTTGCATATTTGAAATTGTTGTTCGGTGAAAATATTATATTGTATGTCTTCTTGAACTGATAGGAATTTATAGAATACTTTATTTGTGAATTTCGAGATTTATTATAATGATCAGAAAATAAAGTTACACATTCAAAAAGGTGTTTTTGGCATGATTTGTGATGTCAATTTGCAATACCGACTAATCTCAACCGACTACTTTGTACATCACAGCAATTCCTTTCCATTCTAATAGAAAGCTAGTCCCTTGATCACCTACATAACGTTAATATTGACTGTGTCTATATCGAATTTTAGTTTTTATTACAGAATGATACACTCAATAATAACACATTTATTGTTTCATGGAAAATATCCATTATTATGTTGATGATTTCTATATCATGCACATATGGACCTCTTTAGCACATATGAAGCTCAGATGGAATTTTGACCGGCAGTTCCTTTATTTTGAGATCAATCTCAATAAATGTTTGAATAAGGGTTTGTTTGAATGTTAAGCATCATTTGATGGTAACATTTTGTGAAAAATCTGTGTTTGGAGTCCGTTAAGCGACATTTTCTTCATATGTATTGCATATTTTGGGCACACCAGAACTCACGACGGAAAGAATATCTCGATGAAGATTGCATAAAAATCTGAACAAAAATGGTAAATATAGAGGAAAGCCAGGAGGGTAGAATCACATTTCGAATTTCTTAAAAAAAGCTTTGAATTTTATATAAATGTTTAAAACGTTGAAAACTTACCCTGTGATTGACATATTTTCTCCTTCACATATCAGGTTATACTGCACATCTGGAGCAGAGGAAATTCACAGTTTTTTTTACCGATGCTCAATTTTGAGATTCATATGGGGTTCAACCTCCGTGTACAAGTCGTCGGGTTAATTCTACAACCCCGTAACTCGATTTTTGGCAAAATTGAGATTTTTATATCATTTTTTTTCGTCTCAGTGAGCTCTTCACAGTGAACATACTTATGTAGTTGTAGAACTTATATAAATGTGTTTATTTCAAATTCTACAAACCCGTAACTCGCTATTTACATCAAACTTTAATTCTAGACTCCAGTAACTTCTCGTCCAATCAAACATTCTGATTTTGTACCGCGTGATACATGACACATCTGTAATGGCTGCCTACTTTATCACAACCAAATATTTGAAAAACCTTTAGTGATTTATTTAAAGATGATTACAGCATATTACCTTACAGTAATATACATATATTGATAATTTAGTTTTTATAGCTCTAGTATCATTTTGAATTATATAGTAAATGTCTTGAATAGATAAATATGTAAATACTACATTTATTCGGATGATTACCATTTCGGACAGCCTCGATGAGTACTATAATTTTTTTGTTTCCCGGGAGCTTCTTATTTTCAAGTTTTTACACTTTTTGAAGGGGTACTCATTGGCTATATAGCTGAACCCTTTTTTCCATTTGCATTTTGAACATCCAAAAAGTTATAGTTATAAGATATTCTTGAATGGAAGACAAAAAACCACTTTGTTTACATATAGATGCTATCAGGACAAATTGTTTCAGATTCAACGCTGTTTTCTAAAGCACGAAAAGCATCTTCTTGATTCAACGCTGTTTTCTAAAGCACGAAAAGCATCTTCTTGATGACACTCTATATCAAAAATTGAAATATTATAGCAACATAGGTATGTGACAGAAATGCATCGTCGGATACCCACGGTTGATAAACATGTAACATAACAAGTGCATACTTTTGAAAAATTGATGTAGATATCATTTGATAGTATAGCATTGATTTTCAAACAATATTTTACACAGTAGGAGAGGTTAATGATATTTTTTACTTGAATTGTTGCTATGTTTCTAGCCGAAAATTATTACATTTAGTCAATTTTGCTTCAAATGTTTCACTTAGAACCCCGTATGTCGCTTGTATGGTGTAGAAATGACCTGAATGTTTCGCCAACAACCCAGTATCTCTCGAATGGGGTTTTAGAATTCAGAATATGTATGTGCTTTCTTAATTATTATGAAAAATTGAAATAAATTATTTGAGATTTTAACTTTAAAAATGTGTGCACAGAAATAAAATTTGGTATATATGTATAACATACAGATTCCTAAATTCACTGAAAATTTTAGCTTTATACGGTTTATCATTAAAAAGTTATTACAGTTCAAACTTTCAAATGCGATTTTCTAAAAATGACAAAAAATGACATAGTTACGGGTTTGTAGTATTAAGCCAACGAAGTTCATAAGATTTATATGACAAATCGGCAGCGTAATGACGTCATCTTAAATATACAACTAGTTCATAAAGGCCCTAGAATGAAGCACGCGGCGTCTATGCATTATTTTGTCTTTTCAGCAATGGAGAAAATTTCAGTCTTGCTTTTGTGAATTTTTTAACAAAATCACACTGTTTTCAAATTTTCTAATGAAAAAAGCTTTTATGATATACAACATGTCACCAAGCTTTAAGGAATTAAAATAATTGTTTAACTAAAATGATAGTGCCATGTTTGAATATCATATTCTTTTTATCATTATCTAATTATCTAATTTTATTTACCCAATAAATAACGTGTCAATGAGCCAGTCTATATTCTAATGACGTGAACTAAATTCGGGCAGGGAACAAGGGCAGGGGGTCGAACGTATAGCGATGCGATTCTCCTTTAAGCGAGGTGAAATCATGCGATACGGACTAATGGCCGACGAAAGCGAAAAAGAAAGTGGGTATGAGCATGTTTGTTTTCAAATATTTGTTGTCTGTTATAATTTCTTGAAGAATAGCATTGTGCATGCTAATCAGAACGTAAAATTGTACATGATCGTCAAAATAAAATACTAAATTTGATAGTAATGAGGAAGTTATTGAGGTATTTGTTGCTGCAAATTCAACCGTCAACCTGATATGCACATGCAAACGAATACAGAATCAGTAGTTTTAAAACAAGATATCCGATTAGTTTAATCCCCAACATGTTTCTTTTTGATAACAAAACGATATACAAGAGTAGTTTTGCATATCTATCCGAAACTATATACAATATTTCCAGTTTTCTTATTGTACGTCTAATATTTGGTCCGATAAACCAACTGTACGCACAAATTTTGGTGTTTTTTTTTTGTAGCGACGGGGACATTCTTATTCAATACTGATGAAATATTAAGTTTTGTGTTTGTATGTTTATCATATCTAAATCACAGTATCAATTAAAATAAAAGTGTCAATTGATGTATTATACTATGATAAAGTTAAGTTAAATATTCTTTCTCACAAATGTTAAATATTAAAATTAGATAAGTTATTGCACAGAAACTTAAAATTCTATTGAATAAGCAATAGTAACGATAATATTCGTTTTGTTTATTACATTTATTCAGTAAAGGTATTATCAATTAATAATATGTTTTTCTATTATTAATTACATAATTATTTATGTTGTCAGAAGAAAAAAACATTAATTAAAACACCGATAGGAAGTTAGCAGTAGCAGTGAGCAGTAGCAGTAGCAAATTTATAAAACGTGAAGTTGGAAGTAGCAGTAGGACAGCAGTAGCAGTAGCAAAATTATAAAACGTGAAATTGGCAGTAGCAGTAGCTCAGCAGTAGCAGTAGCAAAATTATAAAACGTGAAGTTGCCAGTAGCAGTAGCTCAGCAGTAGCAGTAGCAAAATTATAAAACGTGAAGTTGGCAGTAGCAGTAGCTCAGCAGTAGCAGTAGCAAATGTATAAAACGTGAAATTGGCAGTAGCAGTAGCTCAGCAGTAGCAGTAGCAAAATTATAAAACGTGAAGTTGGCAGTAGCAGTAGCTCAGCAGTAGCAGTAGCAAAATTATAAAACGTGAAGTTGGCAGTAGCAGTAGCTCAGCAGTAGCAGTAGCGTAATTATAAAACGTGAAGTTGGCAGTAGCAGTAGCTCAGGAGTAGCAGTAGCAAAATTATAAAACGTGAAGTTGGCAGTAGCAGTAGCAGTAGCAAAATTATTAAACGTGAAGTTGGCAGTAGCAGTAGCTCAGCAGTAGCAGTAGCAAATGTATAAAACCTGAAATTGGCAGTAGCAGTAGCTCAGCAGTAGCAGTAGCAAAATTATAAAACGTGAAGTTGGCAGTAGCAGTAGCTCAGCAGTATCAGTAGCAAAATTATAAAACGTGAAGTTGGCAGTAGCAGTAGCTCAGCAGTAGCGTAATTATAAAACGTGAAGTTGGCAGTAGCAGTAGCTCAGCAGTAGCAGTAGCAAAATTATAAAAACGTGAAGTTGGCAGTAGCAGTAGCAGTAGCAAAAAAATTATAAAACGTGAAGTTGGCAGTAGCAGTAGCTCAGCAGTAGCAGTAGCAAAATTATAAAACGTGAAGTTGGCAGTAGCAGTAGCTCAGCAGTAGCAGTAGCAAAATTATAAAACGTGAAGTTGGCAGTAGCAGTAGCTCAGCAGTAGCAGTAGCAAATTTATAAAACGTGAAGTTGGCAGTAGCAGTAGCTCAGCAGTAGCAGTAGCAAAACTATAAAACGTGAAGTTGGCAGTAGCAGTAGGACAGCAGTAGCAGTAGCAAAATTACAAAACGTGAAATTGGCAGTAGCAGTAGCTCAGCAGTAGCAGTAGCAAAATTATAAAACGTGAGATTGGCAGTAGCAGTAGCTCAGCAGTAGCAGTAGCAAAATTAAAAAACGTGAAGTTGGCAGTAGCAGTAGCTCAGCAGTAGCAGTAGCAAAATTACAAAACCTGAAGTTGGCAGTAGCAGTAGCAGTAGCAAAGTTATAAAACGTGAAGTTGGCAGTAGCAGTAGCTCAGCAGTAGCAGTAGCAAAACTATAAAACGTGAAGTTGGCAGTAGCAGTAGGACAGCAGTAGCAGTAGCAAAATTACAAAACGTGAAATTGGCAGTAGCAGTAGCTCAGCAGTAGCAGTAGCAAAATTATAAAACGTGAGATTGGCAGTAGCAGTAGCTCAGCAGTAGCAGTAGCAAAATTAAAAAACGTGAAGTTGGCAGTAGCAGTAGCTCAGCAGTAGCAGTAGCAAAATTACAAACCTGAAGTTGGCAGTAGCAGTAGCAGTAGCAAAATTATAAAACGTGAAGTTGGCAGTAGCAGTAGCTCAGCAGTAGCAGTAGCAAAATTATAAAACGTGAAGTTGGCAGTAGCATTGGCTCAGCAGTAGCAGTAGCAAATTTATAAAACGTGAAGTTGGCAGTAGCAGTAGCTCAGCAGTAGCAGTAGCAAATTTATAAAACGTGAAGTTGGCAGTAGCAGTAGCTCAGCAGTAGCAGTAGCAAATTTATAAAACGTGAAGTTGGCAGTTGCAGTAGGACAGCAGTAGCAGTAGCAAAATTATAAAACGTGAAATTGGCAGTAGCAGTAGGACAGCAGTAGCAGTAGCAAAATTATAAAACGTGAAATTGGCAGGAGCAGTAGCTCAGCAGTAGCAAATTTATAAAACATGAAGTTGGCAGTAGCAGTAGGACAGCAGTAGCAGTAGCAAAATTATAAAACGTGAAGTTGGCAGTAGCAGTAGCTCAGCAGTAGCAGTACCAAAATTATAAAACGTGAAGTTGGCAGTAGCAGTAGCTCAGCAGTAGCAGTAGCAAAATTATAAAACGTGAAGTTGGCAGTAGCAGTAGCTCAGCAGTAGCAGTAGCAAATTTATAAAACGTGAAGTTGGCAGTAGCAGTAGCTCAGCAGTAGCAGTAGCAAAAATATAAAACGTGAAGTTGGCAGTAGCAGTAGCACAGCAGTAGCAAAATTATAAAACGTGAAATTGGCAGTAGCAGTAGCTCAGCAGTAGCAGTAGCAAAATTATAAAACGTGAAATTGGCAGTAGCAGTAGCTCAGCAGTAGCAGTAGCAAAATTATAAAACGTGAAGTTGGCAGTAGCAGTAGCTCAGCAGTAGCAGTAGCAAAATTATAAAACGTGAAGTTGGCAGTAGCAGTAGCTCAGCAGTAGCAGTAGCAAAATTATAAAACGTGAAGTTGGCAGTAGCAGTAGCTCAGCAGTAGCAGTAGCAAATTTATAAAACGTGAAATTGGCAGTAGCAGTAGCAAAATTATAAAACGTGAATTTAGCAGTAGCAGTAGCACAGCAGTAGCAGTAATATTGTAGCAGTAGAACAGCAACGCATTTTCGCGATTTTACTACTACGTTTAAGAGGGGAAAAGGCCGCAAAAAATAGCTCAATATTTTGCTCTATTTACATCCGATATATATCACAGGATGAACCGCAAGCAAGCGGGATGTTTCGTTTTGCATTTCGATTTCGCGTAATTTTATCGTGTTACAATCGCCATTTAGACGACAATGAAAAACCAAGCTGACCGTAATTTAACACTTCATTGAGATGAACAGTCACTTCACTTCTGCTTTACCTACGAAAACCGATTTACAATGTATTTCATTTTGTTCTATATATACCTTGTTCTATATATACCCGAAAATCAAAAATAGGCGTTAAATAGAGTTAAAAGTTTTTTACGGTCGTATTCAACAACACGAATTCTGCATGGAATGGAATTATTTGTAAATGAAGGGGATCATCCTTTTTACTATGGAAGTTCATACATGACAGTGTCCTGTTTAATGCGTACTTGGTCCTGTTTACTGCGAGCTGCCTCCTGTTTAATTGCATAATTCTCAGCAGGAACTTAATTGACATTACGCCAGAGAAGGGATCGCTCCGCCCACTGGTTCAGGCGACCCGGTCAGTAAGCACCTTAGACAAAGTACGGTATCGATGTATTGGCAAAACTGAAATGTCTGTAGCGCCGATATATGTCCAAACGTCGAAAAATGTCCAAACGACGATAAATGTCCAAAAATTGACGATAAATGTCTCAATCGCCGATAAATGTCCAAAACTCCTTTAACGATAAATGTCCAAAAATTAACGAAAAATGTCGCAACAAATTAGGTGCTCATAAATGTCCAAATCGGTTAACGATAAATGTCTCAACTTTTCATATGTTAATTGCACTTATTTCAATGATCAACAGTAATGCATCAGCCAGTTTTAAAGGTTTCAATAGGGACTAAAAGTACCGATTTAAATAGCGTTCTCACCAGCATCCCGGCAAAGCCCAGGACTACCCCGGGCGATCCGGGATGAAAATATTGTTGCAGTCTCAATAACCCCGGTAGCACTACGGCGTTACCCAATTTCCATACTTAACAACCAGGATGAACTCCGGACCATCCATGCAGAGTCCAGTTGAAACTACGGATAATGCAGATAGTAAGTGAACGACGGATGACCTAACACGATATGGTTAGATAGAGTGCCAACATTCACCAGTATAGCCCCGGCAGAGCCCTTGATCATCCTGGACGTTGCCGACAGAGTTACGGACGTACCCCGGTCGTTCCTGGATCACCCGACCGACCACCGGGACTCTAGCGGGATGCTTGTGAGATTGTTAAAAAAAGTTTAAAAAATATATTTGAAAATAAGCTGATTGTTGGATACAGTCTATCTCCCTTACTATTAAAAGGGAAAAAAGATAAGTTAAACCGAGGTACATTGTACTGGTGCTTTACACCGGGCACTTAAAAGAACCAGGGGTGGTTGTCTCGAAATATTCTCGTATGACTAACCTTACGAGATTGCTACGGTATAATTAAGATGTCCTTATTTCATTGTCTGGAAGGACACCTTAACGATCTCGTTTCTCAAACGTAATTTACGACATCGTATATGCAAAGGTGACTTTGTGTAGTTAACGTATGACCCACCTAATGCATTAACTCGTATCAAAATAGGCTAGAACTACTGTCAACTGCATTGAAACTGAGGGGCGTGGGTTCAAGCCCCAGAGGGGTCAACTTTTTTTCTTTCTTTTTTTCTTTAAACATTATTTATGTATCTGTCATATCCCTTTTAGGAAGAAAAAAGTTTTTGATTTTAATAATTTAATTAATATAGGTATTTATTATTTATATTTATTACATGCTTTTCGATGGTTTATAGAAATATTTCAGTAATTAAAACTGTTTGATTGCATGTTATAAAAAGAAAATTTGTTTAGTTAAGTGTAAGATCGGAATATATTTCACCGAGTGAGCACCAAAAGGTATATTTCACGAGTGGCGCAGCCACGAGTGAAATGTGAACTTTTGGTGTTCACGAGGTGAAATATATTTCGATCTTACACTGAACTTAACAAATATCCTCTATGTCTATCGTAGAAAAAAGTGTTTCATTTTAATTATAAAGTTATTATCGGTATTAATTGGCTAAATTATGCCAAATTTATTATTAAATATGGTACCTGATATTTTCAAAGTTTAATAAAATAAACACTAGACGGTAAAAGTATTTTATATTTGACAAGACCATCCACTTTGTGTAGTTAACGTATGACCCACCTAATGCATTAACTCGTATCAAAATAGGCTAGAACTACTGTCAACTGCATTGAAACTGAGGGGCGTGGTTCAAGCCCCAGAGGGGTCAACTTTTTTCTTTCTTTTTTTCTTTAAACATTATTTATGTATCTGTCATATCCCTTTTAGGAAGAAAAAAGTTTTTGATTTTAATAATTTAATTAATATAGGTATTTATTATTTATATTTATTACATGCTTTTCGATGGTTTATAGAAATATTTCAGTAATTAAAACTGTTTGATTGCATGTTATAAAAAGAAAATTTGTTTAGTTAAGTGTAAGATCGAAATATATTTCACCGAGTGAGCACCAAAAGGTATATTTCACGAGTGGCGCAGCCACGAGTGAAATGTGAACTTTTGGTGTTCACGAGGTGAAATATATTTCGATCTTACACTGAACTTAACAAATATCCTCTATGTCTATCGTAGAAAAAAGTGTTTCATTTTAATTATAAAGTTATTATCGGTATTAATTGGCTAAATTATGCCAAATTTGTTATTAAATATGGTACCTGATATTTTCAAAGTTTAATAAAATAAACACTAGACGGTAAAAGTATTTTATATTTGACAAGACCATCCAGTTTGCATGTACCTTTTAGAAAATTAAGGCAATCTTTGTACACAGGCTCTCATTTTGGTAAACTTAAGGGATATTTTGAACAAGGCACTCCAAGTAGGAACATGGTCAAACAACTATTTAAAATATGTGGGGTAGGGTAACATTTTTATACATATTTCAAGCATTTTGAGTAGAAACAAAAATAGCATAACCTGGTTTTGACATTGAAGCATACATTTTTTTACAGTATTTTATATAATAGTTAAAATAAATATTTAAAAAATGGCGGAGTCAAGAAAATGGAAATCAAGCCATTTGTACAGGATATGAACTTTTTTTTTGAGAAAGTTTTAAACTTGAAATGAGTGAAGTATCTTAATGTAAATCAGTATGTGAAGTGAAAAGAAAACAAACAAAAAAAAATGGTCCAGATAATAGCAAAAGTAAATTCTGTTTCAACCTGCGAAAGAAGCTGCACAGAAGTAAGAAAGAGTGACGTGTGATATATGGCATTATCATGAACAACAAATAATTTCTTATTAAATCCCTTAAAATGAAGAAAACGGCAATTTTTTTTACTGTTTTCAACGACGCGGGGTAACATACGCACGTAAAAAAAGATTTTATTTCACTGATATAACTCAGTTTTCACTAGTTACGATTAAATAGATAGAGTTGTTAATTGTGAGCGAATATGCTATATATCGGTATCCCAATATAATTGCAATATTTTCTCACGTCGATGTGTGATTTATATCATATTCACGAAAAACTAACACATTTGAGCCGCGTCACGACAAAACCAAGATAATGGTTTTGCGACCAGCATGGATCGAGACCAGCGTGCGCATCCGCACAGTCTGATCAGGATCCATGCTGTTCGCTTACAAACCATTTTACAAGTAGAGAAACTGATAGCGAACAGCATGGATCCTGATCAGGCCCTGATCAGACTGCGTGGATGCGCAGGCTGGTTTAGATCCATGCTGTTGCAAACGCACTATGTTGGTTTTGTCGTGACATGGCTCATTTTCTTTTTATTTAATGCCTGCAAAGTGTAGAAAACGGCAATAATGATGTGCGGGAAACAAACACACGTTTAAAGGTGACGTCAGACGTTCAACTGCTACATGGACGCTATGTAAACAAACGTTAGTATAAATTTATAGTTACAATCACGGCGTAATTTTTAACTTTTTTATTAAACAAAGAAATAATGACATTTGAATCGAGAAATGTGCCATTTAGAACAAAACAATACAATCACTTATTAGGAAATTTTCAAACTTATGAAAATCATGAAAATTAAAATGTTCGCCAAAACAAGTTCAGCAATCTACTACGCCGTTATCTCCCCTTATCAGTACAATCTAGTCCCAGTGTGAGTGATATACTGTGCATGATAATTGATATGGATTTTATTTCACTGGTAATATGAGTTTATTTTACGTTGTTGTGTTAAATACTGAATTCTAAGCGCTTTGTCAAATATAAGTTTTGCAGCTGTGTACGAGTGCAATAAAACCAGAGTATTGTCAATGACATCTTTATTTCACACCATTTATGTTTTGACAGAACTTTGTTTATTTGCGTACAATACAAAAACCCCAATATAATTTTGTTCTTGTAACAGCTTAGATCATTGAAAGCCTAAATCAATCCTACACGGAACTACATTTTCCGTTTTTCGAAAAAAATACAATTTAAATGAATAACAAGACAAAAACATAAACAACACTTACAACTATCCGTTTAAATCGGCCTTTGCTCTAGCTCGGAAATGCCGTTCGCTCGTTTTACCGTACACCACAATTTTGAAGTGGAGCGACAGTTTGCCAGGCGTGGTTTGGGGGGGGCATCATATCTTGTTAACATCTGCATTGCGCTACTCTACACTTATAGCTATATTCAGTGTCGTCACTCGAACTCAACCTCCACTCAAACTCGGGAAAGGCTTCCTTAAGGACGAATTACGGACGCCTTGGTCAAGGTGAACTCAATCGTAGAATTGAATTACATAATTCAATTGGATTTCAAGATAAGTATTGATTTGAAAGTATCATAAATATAAGTTTGGTACAGACATCATTTGTACATGTACTTTTGAAAATGATTTGCAGAATAAAACGTTGACTAATGAGCAAGTGGTGTGTGTACAATAATAATTCATCTATATTTAAATTATATTCTTACATTACCGTAGTTGCAACCAAGACATTACCAAGTGTAAACTAGTTAATATATGTGTAAAAACAGTTTAAAGATGAAAATATTCATTGACAAATTGTGATAATTTCAAAATAACGTTTGTCGAATGGAGAAGAAATGTTAAAAGTTTTTGTCAACATATTAAAATAAATATTACACAGTATTCGAATAGTAACATTATAATTGCTATATGATGGTGTCATTTAAACATTTATATTATTATACCTCAATATATCCTTCAATGTAAAACTCCCATAGGGCTACAATGTGTTCTGATCCAATATCACCCTCCTAGAATATATTCCCCGGGGAATATTTCTTATATCACCTTGGAGCACAAAACTCTTACATAACTCATTCATAAAGCGATAATGCCTTAGTACCCAGTTAGCATAATATTATTTATTTCCTAGTCTGTCTGTATGTCTGTCTCTTGTTTTTATCTATATACATAATACTATTTTTGTGTATATCGAACATTTACAGATCAAAATCGGTATAATTGTGAAGTGATGATCTGTATTTTCTTTCAGGCAAAGACTGCTGACCTAAGGTTTTGTTTTCGGGATAATAAAATAAATAACACATGGCTGTCGGGGTGATAAAGGATATTGCCAACCCTTGAACTGGCATATTACCCTCGGCTGCGCCTCGGTATAATATACCAGTTCTCGGGTTGACAATATCCTCTATCACCCCGACAGCAATATATTGTTATTTATATATTATTATACCTCAATATATCCTTCAATGTAAAACTCCCATAGGCCTACAATTTGTTCTGGTCGAATATCACCCTCCTAGAATATATTTCCCGGGGAATATTTCTTATATCTCCCTGGGGTACATAACTCTTACATAACTCTGTATTGATAAAAACGATAATGCTTTAGTAACCAGTTAGCAAAATGCAAAATGACAGCCATGTGTTATTTATATAATATTCTTAAGTTAATATTTGACATATTAGTACATGTTTGTATCCAACCAGAACAGCAAAAAACATACTATTACGTCAAGTGTCTATTACGGTGGCACAGATGTGACACATGGGTGTCTTTATTTATCGTGTTCACACGAGATATTATCTTGTTCCAACAATATATTATCTTGTTCTCGAGAGATAATATATTGTTCCCACGAAATAATTATCTTGTTCCCACGAGATAATATCTTGTTCCCACGAAATGATTATCTTGTTCCCGCGACATAATTATAGCCAATCAGAAGCTGTAAAATGGTAATATAGCAATGACTTCCCCTTATTTAGTTAAACATTACTTGATTATATATACATTATATTCGTGTATAACCATGTAGGTTGATCATGAAAGTGCCACACTGTAGGGACATACAAAACCTTAACTACCAATTACTGGTGTTTAAAAGCGCATACCCTCATCTGGTGACGCATTTGCGTGCAAACTGATCTGGGTCGACACTGGAGGGATACATGTAAGTAGCCTTTCAAAACTCTGTATTTATAAGGCGGTGGCCCCGCAGTGGCGTTCAGTCCACCACGCGCGAATGAGTAATAATCAAATACAAATGTCTTAAATCAATGTAGCATGAGAAGGACCGTCTTCGCAGCACTTAAGAGAAAAGTCACAAAACCCATTTAACACGTGTTGCGTATATGCTTATAACGACCATTGTCGAACCATATCCCCCGACAAGCAAATGCGTCATCCTGTCAAGGTCTGCACTGTTCGCTGTTGAATCAGTAGGTCAGATTTTAACTGTCAAAGCAGTTAACCCCTTGATTAGCTCACATGGTTTATACAGGTTAACTGCTTTGTTTGCCAGATAGAGTTGCATATTTTTCTTAACTTTTGACCACTTGACAGTAAAGGAATATGCAACTCTGTCCACGCCCCTATACCGTTCACAAACTTTCGGGACGGACACTTAGACACTCGGACGGACAATGGCAACGCTATATGGGGCACAAAAATATTGAAGAACACAAACAATGCTAAAACGTATTGCTTCGGTGAGTTAAGAAGGCACATGCCCCCCAGCGCCCCATCCGGATCTGCAACTGGCCATGCACAATAATGTATGATACATTTTACGTCGGGGGTAAACCAGAGGGTAAAATCACGGGTTAGTTGGATAGACTGTTACAGTATCCAAATACAATAAATTACAAATTAACATATGAAAAGTTGAGACATTTATCGTTAACCGATTTGGACATTTATGAGCACCTAATTTGTTGCGACATTTTTCGTTAATTTTTTGGACATTTATCGTTAAAGGAGTTTTGGACATTTATCGGCGATTGAGACATTTATCGTCAATTTTTGGACATTTATCGTCGTTTGGACATTTTTCGACGTTTGGACATATATCGGCGCTACAAATGTCACTTATGTTACAAATGAATTTACCTTATATAAATTTTCTATATATAAAAGTTTGATGCTTTAATGGTTTTATTGAATAGTAGATCTATTTCTCAATGTATAAATGCATTATGGTATTTCAAAAAAAAGCGTAGGAAAAACAATATCTGCATTCCGTATTAATGATGCATGAAACGTTTTATTAAAGATCGTGTTATTTCTTGTTGATTTCAATGAAAATTTAAAACTGACAAAATATCATTATATCTTACAAATTCAAAGAGAGACTATATGTAGAAAGTATATGATTATGTTATGAACGTTTTATTTCGAAATTGAAAAAGCGAAGCAAAAACAGTAAAGTTATATTAGTGACACAAATGAATTTAAAAAATCATTTTTCGAGTTTTATGTGCGAAATTCTGTTGAGATAATACATTAATTTGTTCAAGTATTTATAAAATTGATTCAGAAAATTGCATGCCCTTGTTAACTTTTTATATGTGATTATGTATTGTTAACATACATTTGATATGATTCACGGCATAACACAACGTTATTCTCTTTAAAATATGCTTCACATACATCAGACATGATGTTATTGGTATTTGTTCCGTATAAGCAGATCTATTTGAACATTTTATATTAATTTATTGAACTTTAATAGAAATAATCAGGTAAGATAATTTCACCAAAGTTGTTTTTGTATTTACTCATTATATTTGCATTTCTCTTGTAATTTTGTTGTGATTAATGCATCCGAAGGATCACTTTGTTTCCAGATTTTTTACAGTAACATAATTTTAAAACTGATTTCTTTAAATCATCATTCATACATCATATAAAGGGAAATGTAAATATTTTGAGATACTTTTATCTATTTAACCTTTCCTGATCTTGTGTTTGAACTCTCTATATCGTGTAGATATTGATGGAATTAGATTCCATCTCTCATAAATGTCTTGAAAGTATAAGAATTGTTCCAGATATGCAGCTCGTGTGTTTCTCATATGTGGGTTTTACGCACGCTCATCTCTGACTTTAATTGCAAAAATCTTTTTCAAACAAACTTAATCATAATTGTACGGAGCCCCTAAAGTGACATTTTCCACACTTTTTCCCGGGACTTAATTCATTTAAACGAAATATTAATTCGTAATAACGAAATATCAATTCATGTTTACGAAATATCAATTCGTAATTACGAAATATTAATTCGTTTTCACAAAATATTTATTCGTTTTAACGAAATAATAATTCGTGTTTATTAAATATTAATTCGTAATCGAAATAATAATTCGTTTTTACGAAATATTTCTTCGTAATTACCAAATAATAATCCGTCTTTTACGAAATATTTCGTTTTTTCAAAATGTTAATTCGTTTTTACGAAATAATAATTCGTTTTTATGAAATCCTATTCCATTTTTGAGTAACCATGAACAGTCACAATACCTTCATTCAGTAATGAGGACAGCAAGCAAAATAATATACCTGAGTAATTGGTTACTAAATTATTTCTCAACCAGGCAAAAAGTGCTTTATATTTCTTTTGTAATGGAACTTTAACGAGAATCATCGTAACAAAACCATCATAACAACCATCGTAACAATATAAACAAAAATATATGGTGCTTAAATAGTTTTTATTTCAACAGTTCAAAAATGTGAAATGGCGTCTGTTGTGCACTTCAATTTAATAAACAATTGTGATTTTTCCCATTAGACGTATTATGTTTCTAATATACATGTAAGAATGTAAACCTCATTGTCATTTACTGTACATTATTACAATGTATATTAAATGCTGAAAAGATCTTCCCGTCCCGAAAAGGCTATTTCGGCAGGCAGTTGATATTATAAAATATTAATAGTTTAATGAATGTATGTGTAAACTATTTACCAATATTGCAACAATACGGAGCCCCTAAGGTGACATTTTCCACACTTTTTTTCCCAGACTTAATTCGATTTTACGAAATATTTATTCGTTTTTACGAAATATTAATTCGTAATAACGAAATATTAATTCGTTTTTACGAAATATTAATTCGTTTTTACGAAATATTATTTCGTAATAACGAAATATTAATTTGTGAAAATGAAAGATGTGTGAAGTTGGCGGCCCAGCGGCCTGGCGGCGTGAAGTTAGCGGCCTGGCGGCGTGAAGTTGGCGGCCCAGCGGCCTGGCGGCGTGAAGTTGTAGAAATGTTATTTTAACAATAAAACAGCATTAAATGAAGTTTTAAAGATAATTATTGTTATTTAAAGGATATATCAAAAGAAAAAATCACTTTCAGAGAACTTTTTTATTTTGTCATTTTTGTGAAGTTGGCGGCCCAGCGGCCTGACGGCCAAAATTTTAATGTTGTAGAAATGTTATTTTAACAATAAAACGGCATTTAATGAAGTTTTAAAGATAATTATTGTTATTTAAAGGATATATAAAAGAAAAATCACTTTCAGAGAACTTTTTCATTTTGTCATTTTTGTGAAGTTGGCGGCCCAGCGGCCTGGCGGCCAAAAATTTTAATGTTGTAGAAATGTTATTTTAACAATAAAACGGCATTTAATGAAGTTTTAAAGATAATTATTGTTATTTAAAGGATATATCAAAAGAAAAAATCACTTTCAGAGAATTTTTTTATTTTGTCATTTTTGTGAAGTTGGCGGCCCAGCGGCCTGGCGGCCAAAAATTTTAATGTTGTAGAAATGTTATTTTAACAATAAAACGGCATTTAATGAAGTTTTAAAGATAATTATTGTTATTTAAAGGATATATCTAAAGAAAAAATCACTTTCAGAGAACTTTTTTATTTTGTCATTTTTGTGAAGTTGGCGGCCCAGCGGCCAAAAATTTTAATGTTGTAGAAATGTTATTTTAACAATAAAACGGCATTTAATGAAGTTTTAAAGATAATTATTGTTATTTAAATGATATATCAAAAGAAAAAATCACTTTTAGAGAATTTTTTTATTTTGTCATTTTTGTGAAGTTGGCGGCCCAGCGGCCTGGCAGCCAAAAATTTTTATGTTGTAGAAATGTTATTTTAACAATAAAACGGCATTTAATGAAGTTTTAAAGATGATTATTGTTATTTAAAGGATATATTTAAAGAAAAAATCACTTTCAGAGAACTTCTTTATTTTGTATTTTTTGTGAAGTTGGCGGCCCAGCGGCCAAAAATTTTAATGTTGTAGAAATATTATTTTAACAATAAAACGGCATTTAATGAAATTTTAGAGATAATTATTGTTATTTAAAGGATATATCAAAAGAAAAAATCACTTTTATAGAATTTTTTTATTTTGTCATTTTTGTGAAGTTGGCGGCCCAGCGGCCTGGCGGCCAAACATTTTAATGTTATAGAAATGTTTTTTTAACAATAAAACGGCATTTAATGAAGTTTTAAAGATAATTATTGTTATTTAAAGGATATATCAAAAGAAAAAATCACTTTCAGAGAACTTTTTTATTTTGTCATTTTTGTGAAGTTGGCGGCCCAGCGGCCTGGCGGCCAAAAATTTTAATGTTGTAGAAATGTTTTTTTTTTACATTAAAACGGCATTTAATGAAGTTTTAAAGATAATTATTGTTATTTAAAGCATATATCAAAAGAAAAAATCACTTTGAGAACACTTTTTCATTTTATCATTTTTGTGAAGTTGGCGGCCTGGCGGCCTGAACTTAAAAATTTAAGAAATTAAAACGACTCTTAATTGATTTTTAAAGACATATCTTACCCTTTAAAAGTTACATAAAAGAAAAAAAAACACATTTAGACAGTTTTTTTTATCTGTAGCGACCTGTCAATTTAGTTTCCCATAGTAGTATAGTAATTGAACGAGTCTAGCGCACCCCAAAATGACAATTCATTAAATCATCAAAATAACGTCTTAATTACATAAACTGAAATTTCTAAACCATTAAATCATCAAAATAACGGTTTCAAACATTCAAAAAACCCCAATATAGATATATAAGACACTTTTTCATTGAACGAGTCTAGCGCACCCCCCCCCCCCTAAAAAAAAAATATCATCCCGTTATACCCCCAAATTGAAAAGTACAGAAATGCTTAAATCATGATAATTATAGTACCCGCCAAAAAAAAAAATTTTTATCCCCGGCGGGACTCGGACCCACACCCCTAAAAAATAAAAAATAAAATAACCTCTAGAGGGATCCCTTTGAAAACATTAAAATTTTATAAAACGAAAATTCACTAACGTTTAAATCTACACTTAAAATACTCCATTTAAATTTATAAATGCCTGTGGTTTATTAATGTACTTTATGTAAACACATTGAAACGACTGACTAATCTTTGTGGTTAACTTTATGGTTTGATAGCTTAAACATAATATCTATTTTTAATACTGTTTTCCACTCCTTTACTTTGAATGAATAATAATTTCTACTTGAATGAATACCGAGCTATTATGAAATAAGTTAATAAGCAAACATACGGTCTTTTACCCACTGGATATCAGACCGAGAAGACGTGTTTCATAATGTCTCAGGATACAGTGGATTTTAGTTCTTTAGAACGTGAAATATGTGATTTTACAGATATGGAACAGCAACAACAACAACAATGGACTTCTGCCCAAAAACAATTAATTAATGAGCATCGAATATTTTATCAAAATATGGGGTCGTTGATTGATACAATTGAATCAAATGGACCAACCGGAAAGATGCCGAAGCTGCCTAAAAAACCTAAACAGCGGCTTAGGGACGTTTATGGACTGAAAAAAGTAAATAAGGAAGAAATGACCCCTCAAGAACTACACCAATATCTGTTAGACAACATTGCTGATATCAACCACTCAATTTCTAGAGAAACATTTAGCAATACTTATTTGCTCTCTGGTGATGAGAGTGAGGAGAACATTGTGGATAAATTAAATAAAGGGATACGGAATTTGAAACGACAGGATGCCCAAACGCTCTGTATTTATATTAATTTTGGGAATTTTTTAAATCTTGCCAAAATCTGGTTGGAAGGAGAAAGGAAAGCCGGAAGAATCAAGCAGTCTTGGTCCTCATGGTTAAAAGAGAAGACTGGGTATTCCGATGACCACGCGAGGAAGCTACGTGCTCTTGCAAAGGCCCTTTATGGATATAATCAATTTCTTTTTGTGGGATTACCCCTAAATTACATTTTGAGAAAACTCAAAGAAATATCTATCATGTTACAAATTCCAGAATACAATGAATTCTGGAAAACGCCTGCGAACTTGCCACCCACTAAAGATCTTCAATCATCACAAGACGCTGCCACCACCAATCAACCACAGTGACTATTTGTCAATGCTATATTTAGAAACGGTTATGCATAACCGGGTGTATTTAAAGTTTGTATTTCTCAATGCTATATTTAGAAACGGTTATGCATAACCGGGTGTATTTAAAGTTTGTATTTAAATGCGTTTTAAAAGTTTGTGTATGTATTTATATTTTACTCATTGTTAAAAAATAATAAAAAAAATAATAAAAGGTCTGGTTAACTTTTATATTTCGGCGGTGGATCATTAATTATAGTAACTTTAGTGAATAAAATTATACATTTCCCATTTTTTTTTAACTCGTTCAAAGCCTGTGCCTTTCCCTCTTCTATTAACTTCTTTCTTTCTGTCTCACTCAATCCTGTTTGTTTTGAACGAATACTATCTTTTAGTTTATTATATTTATCTAATTCATCTAAAACTAATTTAAATTCATTTTCGGATATTTTTCCGTCTGTTAAAGCTTTTGAAATTAAATCTTTTATACTATTTAATTTACTATCAGCAATAGTTTTAATCTCATCATGCTTCTTTGCTTTTGAATGCAGTCTCCTTCTAATAAACTTTACACATACCCCCGCTACACCACAAACTGCTGCCACAATTTCTAATGGCAACATAAACGGTACTACGATTCCAATACCACCCATAACCACACTCCCAGAAATGAGAGTTGTATCAACACCATCAGTAATATTAATTCCGCGTTTATATTTCTTGTATAATGATTTACGAGTATCCCTCTCATTAATTAATTTTTTTTCTATTTCTGATATCTTCTGTAATCTATAATTTTGACCATCTTCTACTGGTAATTCTGGATATAAAGGATCCGGGGCTGTTGGTTGCTTCATTTTTAAAGGGATTTTTTTGAATACAATTTAAAAGAAATCATTCCCAAGAATAAGTAAATCTAATGTAACTACCTTTTTCAATAGTAAATAATTGGTCGGTAATCAGAACTGGAATAATTGCAATTGATGTATTCTTTAAAAACTGTTGTTTTATAACGTCTTCAAACACATCTGCATCCGTTGATCTTTTTAAAAGTACTTCATGAGTCCTGTCTTCGTTTTCAGATCTGTAATTTTCCTGCCATATCAATAAAAAGTCGCTTTTACCCTTTATTATAAGTTTTATATTAATGTAGTATGTTCCATCTTTTTTAGTTGTAAAACCACTCACGTTTCTAAAGTCACCTATATTCAATTCACGTTCCTCTTCTATATAATCATTATAATTTACAACAGGTGAATAATGAGAATTAAAAAACTCAAATAGGTTATGAGTTTGAATATAACGATTATTTTTACCGATTTCGTAAGTAGTAGGTAAAACTTTAACTTCTTGAATAGAATCATTCCACATATGAAATAAAGGAACATGATATATTTTGTTGTTAATAATATCAGATATCTCCTTGTTTACTACTGAGAGGTCCGAGGTTGTATCAAGTATAATTTTACCTAAGTCATCAGCTCGTTTATTTTGCACCTTTTCGAGAGCTTCTATTTTACTTTTCAGAATCGTAACTGAATTTTTAACATCCACATCAAGTCTGGTAATTTCTTTCTGCAGATTATCAGTAAGGAAATCTTTCATTTGATTTAATTTAACTTTTAAATTATTAATTTCTCCATCTTGAACATCGCTTCTTTGTGAAGCAGATTGTTCTAGTTGTGCTTTGAATTCATCAAACTTTTCAGAAAATGTATTAAACAATTCCGTTGAGTCATCTTTTAACGTTTTTATTTCTTCTTTTATTTCTAACTTATACATATTTTGTAGCTTTTTCTCAACTTCAGCAAGTTTGTTCTTAAGTTCGTTGTGTTTAATCATGCTATTCTTTATATTATCAATTCGGTTTGCGATTAAAAGAATGTTTTGCCTTAATGCAACTTTTATTTCATCATCTGTTTTACTAAGTGATTCTGATAAGATTGCCATTTCTTTCTGGAGTTGACCGTGCAGTGTGATTATTGCTTCTTCATTATTTTTAATGCTTTCAGAAAGTTGATCAATGTCTGACTTTTCGGTTTGAAGTAAGTCTTTAATGTTTTTTATATCTTCCAATTCATAGTCGTCTATTACACTTTTAATTTTCCTAAAAACAAATCTTTTGCTAACAGCATCACTTGGTTTTTCTGGATTTCCTAAATTAATTATAGAGTTACCGCTCATATCTAATGGTATATTCATTTTATTACCAAGTTCAGAGTTGTTTCTTTTATGTTTTTTGATTCCAAAGATACTCATTTTTATATTCTAAAAATCAGTATTCTGTAATTCTTGTTCATAAAAACTACCTTTAATTTCTTCATCTTTTAAATCTTTTATTTTATAAGTAAAAGGATCTGTATTTAAAACTTCATCAATTACAAATATTTCTCTTCTCCAACGGGTAGTATAACCCTTTTCAAATTTACCTTTCATTTTTGCAATTCTTACTCTATCTCCAACTTTGAATTTAGGTTTTTTAATTTCTTCTTCTTTTTCCGGATATAAATGTTCATACACTGTTGATTCATTCTCTTTTTTACTTGCTTCAACAGGTGTCATTTTAATTGAAGAATGAACTGTATTGTTATAATCTTTAACTAAATCATCTAATACATCATAATATTTATTAGTTTCGTGAGCAGTAAAATATTTAAACATACGTTGTTTCATTGTTCCTATCCAGCGTTCTACTACACTAGATTTTTCTTCATTCTCAGTTGAATATAACTTTATGTTATTCTCTTTTAACAATTCTTTTACTTGCCGGTTATAAAATTCAGAACCTTTATCTGACCAAATATACATTGGTTTTCTTTCTTCAAATAATGTTTTAAATGCTTCACTTACCGTTACTCCTGTTTTATTTTTTAAGGGAATTAGCCAACCGTATTTACTAAAAACATCTATAACTGCTAATAAATATTTATAGTGTTTATTTTGTTTCGAATATTGTTGCATATCTGCTAAATCAACTGCCCATGTTTGGTCTATTGAATTAACATAAACACGTCTTTTGGGGAATTTTTTTATAACTCTATGATGTAATTCATCTGCTTATTTATTTGTTAAACCAGCTATAAATCTACTTTTTTTAGATCCGCATTCAGAACATTTAGCTTTTAGCATTTGTCTATTATTAGTTGTTGTTACTTGCTCTACTGAATCATTATCGGTATGTTTTTTACAACGTAAACAATATATTTTCGGATGCTCCATTTTTAATATATAAAATTGATTTCGTAAAAAATGACAGAAGGAAAAATCTGTACAAAATGTAATGAATACAAATTACTAAGCGAATATCATAAACAAAACGGTAGAATAATGGGAGTTAAATCTTCATGTATACAATGTAATAAACCAAAACAAATATTACATTATCAAAATAATAAAGAAAAATATAAAAAATCTTATCAAGAATTTATACTTAAAAATCCTAATTATCAACATGAATATTACAATAAAAAAAAATAAAAAATTTATAGATAATTAAAATTATATATATTAAAAATGAGAACACAAAAATCCAAAACATTTAAAGATCTTATTACTGAAACTATTATTGATGATATAGACGAAGAGGGTATAACTAAATATATAAAATTATTAAAAGATAAAATAGATATCAATCAATTTCCTCTTAAAATAAAAATAATAATAACGAGTGAATTTTCAACTCCCATGGCATTTGATATAATAGAAAGTCATTACTCTCATCCTGTTCAAGTTATCCTAACACAAAATAATATATCTACATTCTATAAAAGTTTAATAAATAAATTTGAAGCTTGGATAGATGAATTTCAAGAAAGAGGATCTGGTTTTGTTTTCAACAATATTAAAAGTGTAAAAGTGAAACAATATAAATATGATTATCAGAAAGCTTCATCTTATATTCCTCTTCAATTTAAATCAGTTAATATTATTAATGTTCAAAATAAAAATGATAACAAATGTTTTCTTTGGTCTATATTATCAAAGTTATATCCTGCTTCTAGAGATAAACAAAGAGTAACTAAATATAAAGAATATGAAAATAAAATTAATATGAAAGGGATTGAATATCCTGTATCAATAAAAGATATCCCAAAAGTAGAGAAACAAAATAATCTAAGTATCAACGTATTTGCGTTAGAGAACCAAACAGATAAACAATCTTTATATCCGGTTTATGTTTCAAACATAGAAAGTAAAAATGTAGTTGATCTCTTATACATTGAAAGTAATGAAAATACCCATTATTGTTTAATTAAAGATTTAGATAGTTTCATGTGTGATAAGAATAAGAATAAATCATTTACATGTAGAAATTGTTTACAAGGATTTCAAAGAGAAAAAACACTAATAAGACATAAAGAAATATGTTATGATAATAAACCTTGTACAACCATAATGCCTAAACCAGGAGAAAATATTCTTAAATTTACAAATTATCATTTTAAAAATAAATTACCATTTGTTATCTATTCTGATTTTGAATCAAACAATATTCCCATAAAGTCATCTCAACCAAATCCTAATGAATCTTATATAAACCCGATAAGTAAACAAGAAATAAATAGTTATGGAATATATGTTAAATCTGATTATCCAGAAATCTATGAATCAGAATACATTTCTTATGTTGGAAACGATGCAAAAGAAAAATATGTTGAAAAGATAGTTAAAATTTTTAAAAAGATTACTTATCAGATGTATCTAAATGAAAAGAAAAAACCATGTTTAAGTAAACAAGAAGAAGATGAATTTCAAGAAGCAACTGAATGTTATATTTGTAAAAAAGAATTTGAAGATAATTGTAAAATAAGGGAACATAATCATCTTTCAGGAAAATATAGAGGAGCAGCGTGTCAATCTTGCAATACAAAAGAAGGTAAAGCAACAAAATTAATACCCGTGTTCTTTCATAATGGATCAAATTATGATTTCCATTTTGTAATTGAAGAATTGATGAAGTATGAAGATGAATATAATAAAGTAAAACTTCTTTCTAAAAACTCAGAAGAATATATTTCTATAGATTACGGAACAGCATTTAAAAAATTAAGATTCCTTGATTCATACAGATTTATGTTAAAAGGCTTATCAGATATTGCTAAATCAATGGACGAGTTTCCTATTTTAGAAAAAGAGTTTGACGGAAATATTTGTCTACTAAAACAAAAAGGATTCTATCCGTACGAATACATTGATTCTATTGAAAGATTAAAAGATGATAAATTGCCAGATATTAAAGAATTTTATTCAACATTAACCCAAAAAACAATTACAGAAAAAGAGTATGAACATGCACAAAAAGTCTGGAAACATTATAATTGTAAAACTTTACAGGATTATCATAATTTATATCTTAAAACAGACGTATTGATATTAGCAGATGCATTCGAAAAGTTTAGAGAATTCTTTTTAAAACATCATGAAATTGATCCTTGTTACTGTTATTCTGCACCAGGTTTAACGTGGCAATGTGGTTTAAAGTATACAGAAATAGAATTAGAATTATTAACAGATATAAATATGTTACAAATGTTTGAGAAAGGTATTAGAGGAGGATGTTCTGGTGTTCTAGGACCTAGACACGTTAAAGCTTTTAATCAATATACTCCTAACTATGATAATGGAAATAGAATATTAGATGAAAATGAAATGAAAGAATGTTTAGAAATATTAAAGAATGGAGGAAACTTACATGATTTTCTAGAAGAAAAATATTTACTATATCTTGATGCAAATAATTTATACGGTTGGGCAATGTCAAAACCTTTACCTACAAGAGATTTTAAATGGGAAGAAAATCAGGAATATTATAAGAATATTCCAGAAGGAAGAGGATGTATAGTTGAATGTGATTTAGAATATACAAATAAATGCAAAAAGAAAACATTTAGATATCCTCTAGCACCAGAAAAAATTAAAGTAAATAAAGAAGAATTATCTGATTATCAATTAAATTTATTAGGAGATTTGTTTGTTTGTTTGTTTGGATTTTTACGGCACGTCAACACATAACTGGCCATATCGTGCCGAATGCTATAATAGGCTTAAAATATTATGTAAAGCATTGTAAATGACAATAGAAATGAGCAAATTAGATCCTAGAATACAAATTTATCTCTTTTAAATAATCAATTATGTTTTTTGATGGAATTGTATTAAAAAGTTCTTTGCGTGAATTTACAGAATAAAATCTATTACGGGCCTGTGAAAAATCATGACATTCAAGAAGAAAATGCTTGACAGTAAAATTTTCATTACAACCTACACAGAAAGGGGCATTGTCATTTGTGAGGAGATAAGAGTGGGTAATTTTAGTGTGTCCAATTCGGCATCGAAGAAGAACTGTTTGATCACGGCGGTTTGACAGAGATAGAGATGGTGACATATCAAGAGATGGGTTTATATCGTGAAGTTTATTAAAAACGGCATTGTCCCAATTTGCTTTCCATTCAGATGATACGAGTTTATTTATAGCTGGTCTAAAATCACAAGCAGGTAACAATAAGTCAGTTTTTCGAAAATTTAATGATTGTTTAGCTAAAGCATCTACTTTTTCATTTCCTCGTATTCCTACATGGCTTGGAATCCAATATAATTTAACATATTTTGTTTTTAGTATATCATGAAATCGTAAAAGAAGTTTCTTTACAATGATATTGTCAGATTTTTTATTTTTAATGGATATTAAAACAGAAAGCGAATCAGAAAATATCACAAATTTATCGTGGGTATGCTGTGCTATGTATGACAATGCTAAATCGATATCTTTTGCTTCAGCAGTAAAAATTGATGCATTATCTGGTAACCTCATACTAGATGTAAAATTATTTTCAAACACAGCCGCACCTACTTTGCAACCTTCTTTTGAACCGTCCGTATAAATATGTATAAAATCTTCATGTTCTTCCTTAATTGCTAGAAACTTCTCTTTGAAATATTCAGGTGAATTTGATGCCTTTTTTATATTTGAAAGGTTAATATTTATTTCCGGGGAATTATAAGTCCAGGGTGGAACATCCTCATCGTCATTTTGAAGGATACTGTCTGGATTAATTTTAAGTTTATCTAAATCATCTTTTAAACGAAGGCCTAATGGTTTAATTTCCTTTGGTTTGTTAACAAATTTTTCAGTATAACTTGGTTTGAAAATAATATTTTTAGCTGGATTTTTCCTATTAGATGAAATTCTAGTTGCATATTGAAGTGATAGCTTTTTACGACGAAGATAAAGCGATGGTTCCCCAGCTTCCGCATATAGACTTTCTACAGGTGAAGTGCGAAAAGCACCTAAAGCTAAACGTAAACCCTGGTGATGTATGGTATCTAGCATTTGAAGATATGATTTTCTTGCAGACCCATATACTACAGAACCATAATCTAATTTTGATCGGATAAGACTTCTGTATAGTTTCAGTAATGTGGAAGAATTTGATCCCCAATTTGTACTTGATAAAACCTTAAGTAAATTTAAAGCTTTTAGGCATTTAGTTTTCAAATGTTTAATATGCGGTATAAAAGAAAGTTTTTTATCAAATATAATTCCTAGAAACTTAGCTTCATCAACTACTGGAATTTTAGAACCAGATATGTAAAGTTCAGGGTCATTATGTTGTTTTCGCAATCGGCAGAAATGAACACATTGAGTTTTTGACTTTGAAAATTTAAACCCATTTTCTATTGCCCACTTCTGAATTTTATCTAAATTTTGTTGAAGTTGCCGTTCAATTGTTCTCATACTTTTCGATCGATAGCAGATAAGAAAATCGTCTACATATAGAGAACAATCTATGCCTGGTGTAAGAGCGCTAGCAATATTGTTTATTTTAAGGCCAAAAAGTGTAACAGAAAGTATGCTTCCTTGAGGAACACCTTGTTCTTGTTGGTGGTCTTGAGAAAAAGTTGAACCAAGTCTTACTTTAAAGTGCCTATCGTTTAAAAATCCAGAAATGAAAAGAGGAAGTCTGCCATTAAGTCCAGCATCCTTCAGATCTTTTAGGATACCATATTTCCAAGTAGTGTCGTAAGCCTTCTCAAGATCAAAGAAAATTGATACCAGGTGTTGTTTATTTACAAAGGCTTCTCTAATAAAAGTCTCAAGTCGTACAAGATGATCGTTTGTACTTCGCTGTTTACGAAAACTTGACTGAAAATTAGTGATAATTCCATTATTTTCTAGATACCAAACTAACCGATTATTTATCATTCTCTCGAATGTTTTGCAGAGGCAACTTGTAAGTGAAATTGGGCGATAATTTGTAGGGTCAGTTGAATCTTTTCCAGGTTTAGGGATAGGAATAATCAACGCATTCTTCCAAGTGTTGGGAAATTGACCAGATACCCAAATTTTGTTAAAAATTTCAAGAAGCAAGTCCAAGGATTGGGGTGGTAAATGTTTAAGAAACTGGTAGTAAATTTCGTCCGGGCCTGCAGCACTATCTTTTGCAGTTTTGATTGAATAAATTAAGTCATCAATAGAGAAAAGGGAATTATAGTCTTCGTCGTTTGTTGTAGTAAAATTAATATACTCTTTCTCAGCTTTACATTTATGTTGTTAAAATGTATTTGTATAATTGCTTGAAGAAGAGTTCTTTTCAAACGTTTTAGCCAAAGTTTCTGCAATATCTGTTTTTGTTTTGGCATATTGGCCATCACCAGTTTTTAAATGAACAGTTGGACTCTTTTTATACTTACCACTTATTTTTCGTACTGCATCCCAGACTTTCCTAATAGGAGTATTTGAGTTAATATTTGAAACATAAGATTGCCATGATTGGCGTTTAGATTGACGCACTGATCTTCTAGCTTTGGCTCTAAATATTCTATAATTTTCAAGGTTTTCTGTTGTAGGGCTATGTTCAAACTTTTTGAGTGAAGCTTTACGTATACGAACGGCTTTTTTACATTCATCGTTAAACCATGGTTTTTTGATTTTGTTACTTTTATTATTTTTTTGTAATGGAATAACTTTGCAAGCAATCGTATGTAATGCTGAAGAGAAAGTTTCAGCTATATCATCAGAGGTGAAATCAAATTCATTTTTGTTAGATCAATAGAACAGAGCCTAGTAAATGTTTCCCAATCTGCTTTCTTAAATTTAAAAATTTGACGTCCTTCATCTGGTATAGAGTCATTTGATGTAAGTAACAATGGATAATGATCACTGCCGTACTGGTCATCTAAAACTTTCCAATCGAAGTCCAAGTATATAGCAGAGTGGACAATCGAGAGGTCGATGCAAGAAAACGTACCTGTAGCTGGATGTAAATATGTAGGTGACCGATTGTTTAATAAACAAAGCTGAAAGTTATCTATCAATTTTTCAGTTATGTTACCCTTATTATTTGTAGATGTACTGCCCCACATAGGATTGTGAGCATTAAAGTCGCCTAACAAAAGGAAAGGTGATGGTAATTGCCGAACAATACTTTCAAGTTCATCACTTGTTACCGTTAAATTTGGAGGAAGGTATAAAAAACAAATTGTTAGTGGTCGATGTAAGGTCACCTGCACAGCTAAAGCTTGTAATCTTGTGTTTAGTTTTAATTCTTTTTGAGAAATGCAATTTGCGATAGCAATGCTTGTACCACCTGATGTTCTGGCGTTACTAGTGCATATATAATTATAAATTGTATAATCTTTTATAGAGATATTATCTTTAGGAGATAACATAGTCTCCTGAAGACATAATACATTTGGAGAGAAATTTGATAATAGTAAAAGTAGATCATTATAATTTGACTTAAGACCTCGGCAATTCCATTGTAGGATAGAATGACTTCTATTATCCATTTTAAAGAATATTTATATCATTTAGGAAACTTTATTGGACTTCTGCTATTCGGAGTTGGAGGAGGGGAGAGGTAAAGATCCTCATCCTCCATCAATTGGGTGTCGTGAAGTGGATCGAACCGATTTTCTGTGTTGATCGGGTTCCGCATTGCTTTTTTCAACCGATCTGTGATGACAATTCGCTCTTTAGGCGATTGTTTTGGAATAACTTTCTCAGAAGATGCTATTTGAATGTTTGCGGTTTGCTTCTTTGGAGAAGACTTTAATGGTGACTGAGTCTGCACAGAGGTAGACTGCTTACTTTGTGAAGCTGTATGCTTTGTAGGTAATGGTAACTTAATTGGGGGGCATTGACATAAGTTGACCTGTACTGCAGAGTCAACCATCTTAACAGACTTTGTAACTGCAGCTGAATACGACAGTTGTTTTGGTCCTTGTGATTCAACAAGCTTTCGTGCATCTTGAAAGGAAATATTTTGCGTATACTTCTGACGAAGAATTTCTTTTTCCTTTAACCACAAGGGGCATGACCGGGAGGTGGCGTAATGCTCTCCTTCACAATTTGCACATTTAACAGGAACGTTACAAGTCTCATTTTTGTCATGGTTTGAGCTACATCGGCGGCAAATAGTCTGTCTAACGCAATTTGATTCATGATGACCAAATTTGAAGCATTTGTAACATTGCATTGGGTTTGGAATGTAAACCGCAACGCGAACGTTAAGGTAACCTACTCGTATCGATGATGGGAGAATGGGTGTGGAGAATGTTAGAATAAGGCTATTCGTTGGCAGTCGTTTACCATCTCTTGTAGACTGAATGCGCTTGACATTTGATACCTGCTGTGATTTTAACTCTTCAGCAATATCTGCTTCTAGCATTCCAGCAAGGTCAGAACATCTGATGACGCCCTTGCTGGAGTTTAGAGACTGGTGTGGTGTGGCATTTATGTCAATGTTAAAAAAGCTGGTACATTTCAGAATAATGTCCGATTGTTGTTTCCGCTCTACTTCTATCAAGAGTCCTCCATTGCGGAGTTTCTTGACAGATTTAGGTGTTCCAATTAAAGCCGAAAGTTGTTTTTCTATAATGAAGGGGCTAAGTTCAGTAAGTGATTTGGATCCGTTTGATTTGATTATTAGAAAACGGGGAAAACTTCCATCAAATGAAATGTTACCACTTGAATCATCTTGCGATTTTCGTTTTTTTGTTTGTATATCCATGATTAAAGGTATTAAAATTCGTCTCCCAGGTTCCCCAGCCACCTCGGACTCCAACATGGGGATGTGCGATGGAGACGGATATCCAGTCTCCGCACATCAAGGATACCAGAGAGATATACTCGCATAAATTGCAAATATTTACAACCTACACAATTAGCCCATTAGCCACCGCCTTCTTGGATATGTTATACTGTATTTATAATGCATATATGAAATATTGTTTTAACATAACGGCACCCATCATAGCAGTTTCAGTAGGAATTAAAGGTATACAAGAAACACAAGTAGAAATAAAAATTTAAACTTTTTTTTTTTTTAATAATTTGTGTGAATTGAATTGTATTCATTTCGGGACCGTGTAAGTTCAATGAAATTTTCAAGTTTTTAAGAAATATATATCCAAGGGCAAGGCATGACCAGCCGATTGACCAAAGCCGGGCTCACTTGGTCACCCGTCTACCCTAAAGCAGAGGCCAAAGCAGTGTGTTAGGAGTACTGGAGATCCCTGGGTATCCTTCAACTACCAGGACCCTCCTTTCTAGGTTACGGGACGCTGCCCACGGCAAACAGGCAGTCTGGGTGTTGGCCATATGTTCGTCATACAGGCGCACAGCAGCGCACCCCCATAACGGACACATGTTACTCCTCCTCACCACGTAGAGGTACCCAAAAGAGGAGGTTATTAGGAGATAAACCATTAGGTAAAGAAAAAAAACTTTTCTTAACATTATATGATAAAAAGAAATATATTGTTCATAATAGTATTTTAAAGGAATATATTAAACTCGGTATGAAAGTAACAAAAGTATATAGAACTATTTCCTTTGAAGAAAGTAAATGGTTAAAAAAATATATTGATTTTAATACCGAACAAAGAAAGGATGGAAAATCAGATTTTGAAAAAGACTTATGGAAGTTAATGAACAATAGTTTCTACGGAAAGACATTAGAAAATATTAGAGGAAGAAGTGAAATTATATTATCTAACAATAAAGACAAAGTAAAAAAATATATAAACAAACCAAATTTTAAAGATTCAGTAATATTTAACGATAACTTTGTTGCAATAATAAATAATGTTACTTCCGTTAAATTTAACAAACCTATTTATTTAGGACAAGCTGTATTAGATTACTCAAAAAAATTAATGTATGACTTTTATTATAATGTTGTTAATAAATTATGGAAAAAGAATGAATTAGTTGCAAGTGATACTGATAGTATTTTCTTTTCTATTAAAACTAAAGATATATATGAAGATATGGAAAAAATAAAAGATGAACTAGATACGTCAGATTATCCTAAAGATCATCCTTTATATTCAGAAGATAATAAGAAAGTAATTGGTAAATTTAAAGATGAACTTAATGGTAAAATTATGAATGAAATAGTTTTCCTGAGAAGTAAAGCATATTCTTTCACGTTAACAGATTTAAGTAATCAAAAAGTAGAAGAAGAAAAAAATTTAAAAGGAATTGGAAAAACAACAATAAAGAAAGATATTAAGTTTGATGATTATAAAGATTGTCTGTTTAATAATAAAACTAAAATGAATAAAATGTATACAATGAATTCTGATAAACATAAAATGTATGTTAATGAAATAAATAAAATAAGTATGTCACCATTTGATGATAAAAGATATATATGTGATAATGGAATAGATACTTTACCGTATGGTTATTTTACTTAATTTTATATGCAAGAAAACCAGTTAATGCCATACCACCAACAATAAATGCAATCTCTCTATTTTTCTGGTCTTCTGACGGAGTGTAAAAATCACTTAATTCGGGTTTAGGAGGTAAAGCCGGTAATTGTTTTCCAGTAATATAATAATATTCTTTCATTGCTGTATCAGCATTATCAAATTCTTCCGTAGCATGACGTTCCTTTTTCATTTGTTCATTAATAAAATCTAATCTTTCTGTTCTCTTTTCATTCCATGCAGTTGTTTCTTCTTGTAATTTTTCCATCGCTTTTTCGTGTCTTTTTCTCTCTATATCACTATTTTTACCCATATGAGAAAACAAATAATTACTACCCGAAAAGGCTAACGCATTAACCGCTGCACCACCAATCATCATTATTACTGCACTAGCCATTTTTAAATAAATAAAATAAAATTAAAAAAAGTTTACTTCATAATATCTGCTGGTATAATACCCTGCTTAACCAACATATCTTTAGTTGCCATTGCGAGTAATATATCGATAGTTAACATTCCAACATCTCCCATATTAAAATCTACTTTTGGTGCTGGTCTTTTTAATAGTTTTCTACCTAGTTCTGAATATCCAATTGTTAGTGCAGTTTCCACTCCAGCATGATATAACATGTTCGCTATTTGTTTTCCGTCAATTTGTGTCGCCATTTTTATATATTAAATTTAAACAATTTTTTTTTACCAACTTCCTATACTATTTTCTTTTGACTCAATTTCTTTTTTTTGTAGAACAGGTTGCTGTTGTATCACAGGTTGCTGTTCTATAATAGGTTTAACTTGTTTAGAATTATAAATATATAATCACAATCCGGCAACTCCAATTAAACACAAAGGTATATAATTTTCGTATATATTTAAACTTGTAAATTCTTTAACTTCATCATCATCATCTTTTGTTATAGATTTTAATTTTATGTTTTCTTTCTTTATTTCTTCATTTTCTTTTTTATTTAATTCAGCTTTCATTTTTTTTGCTTCTGCACCTTTCTTACCTGCAGATACTCTTTTTGGGTTTTTCGTTTTTTCTTTAGTTTTTTCTTTTTCATCCGGCATAATAATTTCAACTTTTTCACTCGTCATTTTTTATAGTAATATTTTCTAATTCATTATCTGTAGTAATTTCACCAGTAGATTTATTAAAATCAATATGTTTTGCTGTTGTTAACATAGCAGTAAAAGGAGCAAGATACATTCCGTATCTTAAATAAAGTTTACAACATGAACTATTCAGAGCATTATTTACAAATGGATCTTCTTCTAAATCTTGTATTAATTTTGGGGGATCCACAACATTAAAATATTTTGATACACCCATAACATATAAATTAATAAAAGAGTTTCCCAATGTCTTAGTCATACTTGCTCCTAATCTAGCTTCATATCTGCAGTATAGTTTATTTATTTGTTCTGGTGTCATTGTATCAATGTCTGACATTTGGTATTCTTTTCCAAGATATTGTTTACTTCCTCCGCCAGCAACAATTGATGCTAATCTATCAAGTTTCATTCCATCTAATTCATTATTTTCATCACATGTAATGTTTTCTTTGAGTATTTTTTCAGCACATCCATTTTTATTTGTATATTTTTAAATATTTTTTTTATTTTATAATAATTAAATACGCAATATCCAACTACTGATAAGACTGCAGTGTTTGTTATAATTGTTAGTATTTGAAGTATTTCAGGTATCATTTTTTTTTATTCTATTTTAAGTAATATTAAAAATCTTAAGCATTACTATAGCATTACTTAAGCATTACTTAAGCATTACTTAAGCAAAAATTTATTCTTTATTTTATATAATTTAAGCATTACTAAAGCATTACTAAAGCATTACTAAAGCATAACTAAAAACATACGTAAAAACCTTAGCATTACTAAAGCATTGCTAAAGCATTACTTAAGCATTACTTAAGCATTACTTAAGCAAAAATTTATTCTTTATTTTATATAATTTAAGCATTACTAAAGCATTACTATAGCATTACTAAAGCATTACTAAAGCATTACTATAGCATTACTATAGCATTAATTAAATAAAAAAATAACTTAATCAACTACCCAATAATTAGTAGGTTGGTCAGTTTTCAAAATTAATTTACGATGCTTCTCCTTTTTTAGTTCTTCCTTTATTCTTTGCCTTTCTTCCAATGTAGGAATGACATCATTTTCTCGTAGACAATTTTCAAAGCTATCTCTGTCTTTTGTGTAAAACATACATAACCATTTTGTTTGTTCTCTTAAATCTTTTAAAACTGAATTGTATCTTTGTGATATAACCCATACTGATTGTTCTGCGTGTCTTCCTGAGAAAGCCAATTCCGAAAGCATATCTTTTTTCTTCGTTAATTCTTTTTGTAGCACTGCAATCATCAATGATGTATAAAGTAGGAGAACCAGCGTACTTTTTGAAGAAAATTCTTAATAGTTCTTGTAATTTCTCTTCACCATTGATTAACGGATTTACGATTATAACATTCTTTGTTTTCGGTTTTCTGACGTCACCAATCCACTTACGATTTTTGTATGCTTTGTTCCATTGAATGGTTGGACAAAGTATAACAATATGATTAAATACACGATTATATTTACCTTCAAGTAAGTCTAAAACGAATTCAGTCTTTCCACAACCAGTTTGACCGCAAATAATTGCACAGTGTGGATATTTTGGTAATTCCATTTTAATAATAAAAAAATAAAATAATCTACTTACTCGCTTAATAACTAATTTCTTTAAATCTACCATCTTCAAAATTAATTTGTGCATCTTGTATAATATATAAATAAACATTTATAGGTTCATCCGCTCCTGATTCTTTCGTAATTTGTATTGTGATACCTTCTGATGCATTTTCAATTCTTCTTCCCGAACCGTGTAGTGAGTTGTCATCCGTGGAACGTAAATCTAACCATAATGCATAATTGTTTGTTAAATATTTTTCTAAGGTTGTATCAGTTAAATATAAATCTTTTACAATCATATTTGTTTCTTTATTTCGTTTTGAATTCAAAGCAAAGAATTTATTTATCTCATCCCACTGTTGATAAGATTTCATTCCTTGACTGTATAGTTGATTTGGGACTCCTTCTATTGTCATTTCTAATTTGTTATAATTTCGAATTCGTAAAAGGTTTCAGCTTGGATGTCTAACTCTGGGTCTTCAATAAAAACTTAAAGAATAACCTTTCATACTTCTAGCTGGAACATTTAGATTAATATTCCAAAGCGTATCAGATTGTTATTAGTTATTTTTCTGTGTCCTTTTAGATCTGTATATAAAAAAATCATTTACCACATGACTTGTTGTCTTTATTTGTCCTGCAAAGTTCTGTGTCAGACACCATATCAAAATTCCAAACATTATTTTTTGATTGCTAGAACTTGAAGTATTATCTGTTGATATTAATTAACTTTCCATAAATCATTGAAAGTAAATTCATATTCGAGTCTATCACCGAGACCAGCTGATAAAATGGCATATCTGGAGTTTCTAATAGATTCAAAAATCAAGTGGTATGCAAACCTGTTTTTGTATTGCTTTTGCAATGGCTTATCTTCTTTGTTCTTCTGACAGCTCTGTAGCACCCAACCTCTATTTTTAACATATTATTTTTTGCCTGATACATTGATAGGCCATAATTTACACGTTCATGGGTAGACTTCCATAAATCGATATAACAATGGTAGATGTCACTGTCATCAAATGGACATAACTTCATTTCCACTTATTCTAATTGTTGTTTTTCATTAATTATTGCTCTTCCTATGTTTGGATATACTGTTCGCATTTACATCTTAGAGTTTAGTTCAATTTCAAATGCTAATCTGACTGATCCGGAACAATAACATCATTGCTACTTAGATTAGGAAATCTCACTAACAATTGTTGATTTTGGTCAATAGTTGAAGGGATTATTGGTTATAACAACACTTTGCGAATGCTCTTACACCACGTGGTTCTCTTATTTTTTCTGTAAGGGTTTAATTTTTCTCCAAAAGCCGACATTTTTAAAGGAAATTTTTAAGGATATTTTTTAAGTAATAAAAATGGCTGAAGGTGATTTGAATTTGATAATTCTGCGTTTGATAAAGATGACTATTATGAGGATAATGAACTGCTTGTAGATGATGATTATGAATTTAATAGAACTATACAAAACCAAAGTGCTCATATTGAATATATCGGTAATGATCTTGATACAAGAACACAATTAATAGTAGAACAAAAAGAATATGTAGTAAAAAAATATTACAATTTGATAAAAGAAAAGTATGGGTTATACCCTGTATATATTGATTATTCAAACTTTGAACTTGGTCCTGATAATAAAACACTATTTTTAAAGTTAAGTGATAAAGATACTCAAATTACTTCCAAAAAAGGTGATAGTTTTATAAACTTGGGTTCTTTGGCGAGTAAAATTGGTAGTGGTGGAACAAGTGCAATTATAAACTTATTAAACTTACCTGATTATAGATCTACAACTAAAACATTATCAGCACAAGCGGCTAAAAGTTTGAAAAGGGCGAAAGATGATCTGCCTAATGTTGATAAAATAGAAATGATTGATTTACCTAATGCAGCTGAAACTGCAGTGAAAGTAATAGAAACATCATTTACTGACGAACAAGAAACACAAACAGATATGACAAAGAGAGAAATGGATGGTGTCCTCAAAGCGATGACTACTGTAAAAGAAGAGATTGCAAATGAATTAGTTAAGCTATCTGGAACAAATAAAGACATAGAAAGAGAAAACCGTAAATTAGAACAAGCCAAATCAGATAATGATGAATTCCAAATAGAAAGGATAAGTAGTCGAATAAGAGATTTGGAGTTTGAAAAAAGTGCAAGACTGGAAGTTATTGATGTTAATAGAGATAAATTACGTAGTCAGATAAATAGAATAAAAGAAACAATATATAAAGTATTAAAAGAAGACACTACATTAGCCGAGAGAATAAAAACATTATTCAGAGAACAAGGAATTACAATTGTTAGTGTTTTAACTGCTTTTGGTATGATTATTGGTGTTATTGTTGAGACTTTTATTCCTACTACCGGTGGTGGAACTACAACACCTAAGCCTCCTCCAAAAGATGGAAGTGGTGTAAAAGACTGGATAAAAAAACAATTATCAAATCTTGGTAAACTGTTAGCTACTCTAGCTGGTAAAGCAGAAGCATTGCCCGGTAATATGGTGCTATTAGTTTTGGTGCTTCACCGGGTAAAGTGTATCGTTGGTGAACATTTTGGCGAAGTTGTTCTTTGCCGAATGTTGTATCCAGCTGCTATAATTATATAATAAAAATAAAAAACTATTTCAAACACAACTAATGTAACCATTGTTGATTTATTTTCTACCTTATTCATAACACAAACGCGTATACTAATCAAAATACACCATGTGTCAATTTGTCTGTGATTACTAAAATATAATAATAACAATATCCAACGAAGGTTATTTTCAAACGAACACAAAAGAATATCCTAGGAGCACCATCAAGAAATTGTAAGAAATATTTATCTGCTCAAGAGAAATATAGTTGTTCTTATAAGGCAAATCTATTGTCTTTACCGTAATGCGTTCATTAGCAAAACTTCTTACTTTTAAACCCAAATCGTTATTAAACCATTTACTATTAAAACATTATCTGAAGTAGATTAAAAGAGCAATACCATTTGTTTCATTTACAGTTAATGTAATATTATAATTGTCAAATATATCTACTATTTGTTGAAAACTGTAATAACCATTTGTAATCTTGTTAGGACTATCAAAATACTTTTGTATATATTCATCAATTAAATTATACCAACCTATAGTATAAGTAAAACTCTTTAATCTAATTATCTTATTTCCACATTTGTTATCTATATATTGTAGCAAATTTATAGTGTTTTCAATGTTTGAAATTGTTTGATACATTTTTTAAATAAATAAAAATGACAGTACATAATTTCAAAATACAACGAAGAAGTAGTTTATAATACAGGAGGAATATATCTTAAAAAACCTATAAATATAATAAAACAATCCGTTATTATTTCATCAGATAAGAAAAGTTTTAATGCGGATTTCCCAAATATATTTGAAAATTACCTATTACCAAAAATATCATCAAATAAAATAGTTAATAGATGGAATGCAGACTGGTTATCGTTTTGGCAAAATCAATTAAACTTCGCTATATGGTGTGCTACTACAGGTTGTGGTATAGATGTTAACAACCATTTAAAAGCAGGAGGGTTGACCGGTTCACTATTCTTATTTCACGTTTACTACCAAACAAGAAGAATATTATTTGAATTATCTATTGCCTTACCACAAGATAAAAGTTGGAATGAATTTAACAACAGTTATGACCGTGGTGCTTACGAAAGAATATGTAAAGAGTTTAATGTAGACCCTCATTCAGATTGGAGACAAAAAATGTATAAAAGTGGAAATGGTTTAGGATTAGTTCACACAACTAGTCAGTCTGCATGGAAACGAACTGATTTTAGACATGATTATTCTTCAAAACATATTTCTAGCAGCACATCATCTGATTTAGATTTTTCTAAAATGACATTCGGGCCTGAAGTTCCAGGTGGAAGAAAATGTGGTATTTCATCATGCGAATATCTTCCGCCAAAGAAAATTCATATTGATTACATTCAACAAGCAGATGGTGTAAAGGATGTTTGGACTACATTTGTTCTTGATACGTCAAAAGGCTTTACGAGAGCAGGTGTTCAACGGATTAACGAATCCATAAGGACTTATTGTTGGGCTATTCTTGGTTCACAATCTCAACTAGAACGGATATACTCGGTATAGGAACAGCGTTTGATGCACAAAACAGTTTCTTGCAAATGTTGAAGATGCTATCAATGGTCCCGTAGATTTACCGAGTCAAATTAAAAGATATCAAAACACGTTAAAATATGCCAGAAGTAAAGTTGATTATGTTTTTGGAATTGGATTATATATGGCACCAGTGATATGGAATTAAGAATTGGAGAAATACAAAATTATAATAATAAAATTATAGTAGCAACTGATTATCAAAAGCTCGGATTGAATAATGATGTTAATATTCAACCAATTCCAACAATTCTACATACAGAAATTAAAGGAACGCCAACAAAGAAATCTTTACCAGAACCTAAAGAAATAGCTAAATCTTTAGTTAAAGTGTCAGATGGAATAGAAAAAAAAAATATATCAACAGAACACGAAGATAAAAAAACAGCATTAATCGTCGGTAGTATAGTAATAGGTATTATTACATTTTACTTTTTACGAATATAATTTGTTCGGATGCCTATATATCATTTTTTTTTTATTTTTTAGGGGTGTGGGTCCGAGTCCCGCCGGGGATAAAATTTTTTTTTTTTTGGCGGGTACTATAATTATCATGATTTAAGCATTTCTGTACTTTTCAATTTGGGGTATAACGGGATGATATTTTTTTTAAGGGGGGGGTGGGGGGGGTGCGCTAGACTCGTTCAATGAAAAAGTGTCTTATATATCTATATTGGGGTTTTTTGAATGTTTGAAACCGTTATTTTGATGATTTAATGGTTTAGAAATTTCAGTTTATGTAATTAAGACGTTATTTTGATGATTTAATGAATTGTCATTTTGGGGTGCGCTAGACTCGTTCAATTACTATACTACTTCCCATTTGTCTTCCATAGCTTATAATTTATACCTCGCGCTTGATTATAACAAGTAAAAAATGGGAAATGCAGCAATGTGATTGTCACGGCGAAAAACAAGAAAAAATACAAAAACAAACAAACAGTTAAGTATAATGTTAAGGTATCTCCAAATAGCATTGTGTTGAATTGACAGGTTAACTTGTTAAGAAGGTTTTAAAGTATTATAATGTAACTTGTTACAAGAGCCATGTATATGTAGTAGAGCAGAATAATTTATCATTCTTGTGTACTGCATACCTCTTGAGTGAGATCTATCCACATATGTAGTTATACTCTGGACAAAAATTAAGTATGAAAAGTAACAAAGGGCAATACCTGAATAATAATGCACGGTAGGTTAAAAGTCTTGTGTGCCGCACTCCTCCTCAATGAGATCTATCCACCTATGAAGTTTCACGTTGATACCTCTAACACTGTTTGAGATAAGCTCCGGACAAAAAGTTTGAAAAATAACAAAGGGCAATAACTCAAAAAATTATAAAGGGTATCATTCTTGCGCACAACATTCCTCCTCAATAAGATCAATCCACCAATGAAGTTTCATGTTGACATCTCAAAGACCTTTTGAGTTATGCTCCTCTCAGTTGAAAAATTAAGTATGAAAAAAATACAAAGGACAATAACTCAAAAACTATGAAGGATAGAGTTATCACTCTTTTGCACTGCACACCTCATGAGTGAGATCTATCTACCTATGAAGTTTCATGTTGATATCTCAAAGGCTTTTGTAGTTATGAAATAGATAAATACAGAATCCCTAAAGAAAGCCCAACATGACAAAATTGAAAATGTTGCAGGCTCGGTTTGATTGAGCCTGTTCATGGACGGTACTGGAAAGTGCAAGTTACCGTCCACGCCCCTAGCACCGGCTTAAGCAGAATTCAACATTTAAACATGAAATGGTGAAATTTTGAATTTAGAAACATCCGCAGATGTATTCATACGGCGGTTATCATGGAACCTTCAACATGACACTTCCGTGCCATTCCATGAAAAGCGGCGTATGATCCCAAAGTAATAGAAAGCGTGTGCCCTAAACGAGAAAACAATGGGCGGAACTAAATAAAATGGAATTTTGAAAGGGGATCAGAGGTTATGAAGCCTTCATATCACAGATAAGACGTCAAAAGACAAATATAAAAAGCAGGCAACATATCCTTAGGGTGATTCAACATTATTCAAGTAGGAATATTGGAACCAGCCGAAAAGTTGAAACTAAAAATACCACAAGCACAACAATAATGTCGTGCTGAACGATCTTCAAGGATCGAAAATATAACATCATTGATTAAATGTACGGGGAGACTTTTTACAGCCGCCACACGGCACAAATACCACGGATGTGATCATAAAATAGATAAATACAGAATCCCTAAAGAAAGCCCAACATGACACAAAATTGAAAATGTTGCAGGCTCGGTTTGATTGAGCCTGAAGTTGTAACAATTTTTGAGATAAGCTCCGGACAAAAAGTATGAAAAATAACAGAGGACAATAACTCAAAAATTATAATGGATAAAGTTATCATTTTTGTGCACAACATTCCTCCTTAATAAGATTTACCCACCTATGAAGTTTCATGTTGACATCTCAAATATTTTTTTGGTTATGCTCCACTCTGGTGAAAAATTTAGTATGAAAAGTAACAAAGGGCAATAACTCAAAAAATATGAAGGGTAGAGTTATCACTCTTATGCACTGCACACCTCCTGAGTAAGATCTATCCACCTATGAAGGTTCATGTTGATATCTCAAAGGCCTTTGTAATTATACTCTGGGACAAAAATTAAGTATGAAAAATAATAAAGGGCAATAACTGAAAAACAATGCACGGTAGGTTATCATTCTTGTGTGCTGCACTCCTCCTCAATGAGATCTATCCACCTATGAAGTTTCAAGTTATTTCCTCTAACACTTTTGAGATAAGCTCCGGACAAAAAGTATGAAAAATAACAAATGTCAATAACTCAAAAATTATAAAGGGTAGAATTAACATTCTTGTGCACAACATTCCTCCTTAATAAGATCTATCCACGTCCTATGAAGTTTCATGTTGACATTTCAAAAGCTTTTTTAGAGATATGCTCCACTCAGATGAAAAATTTAGTATGAAAAATAACAAAGGGCAATAACTCAAAAATTATGAAGGGTAGAGTTATCACTCTTATGCACTGCACACCTCCTGAGTGAGATCTATACACCTATGAAGTTTCATGTTGATATCTCAAAGGCTTTTGTAGTTATACTCTGGGACAAAAATTTAGTATGAAAAAAAACGAAGGGCAATAACTGAAAAATTATGCACGGTCGTTTTCATTTTTGTGTTCAGCACTCCTCCTCAATGAGATCTATCCACCTATGAAGTTTCAAGGTGTTACCTCTAACACTTTTTGAGATATGCTCCTGACAAAAAGTATGAAAAATAACAAATGTCAATAACTCAAAAATTATAATGGGTACAGTTATCATTCTTTTGTACAACATTCCTTTCCTCCTCAATAAGATATATCCACCTATGAAGTTTCATATTGACATCTCAAAGTTTTTTTTAGTTATGCTCCACTCAGGTGAAAAATAAAGTATGCAAAATTACAAAGGGCAATTTCTCAAAAACTATGAAGGGTAGAGTTATCACTTTATTTTGCACTGCACATCAAGGGCAATAACTGAAAAATTATGCAGGGTAGAATCATCATTTTTGTGCAATGTACTTCTCCTAAATATGATTTATCCACCTATGAAGTTTCAAGTTGATACCTCAAATAGTTTTTAAGATATGCTCCGGACAAAAATGGGGAAGGAAGGACAGGCGGACGGGGGATAATTAAACATTTTCCAGCTCATATCTAAAGTAAACTCAGAATTTTGCTCACAATAATGAGACATGAATTCTGAATGAAGTTTGATGTTGTGTAAAAGACTGATTTACGGACCAAATTAAGTTATTGCTTACTGTGAAACGCATATGTAAAAACCAAGTCTCATTTTAGAGAAAAAATGTTTTATTGCGCAAGAAAATGAAATTATTTAAAAAAGACAATTAAAGCTCTTAATTGCAACTATAGAAACTTAGAAATGTAATGTTCAATAGATATTTTATACATGAAAAGATTTTGATTATCCATACAAACAAATACACAAATGTAAAAAAACTTGTGAATTTCTCAAGTGTGTCGAAAGGATGTGCGGAAATGTGTTAATATAAAACGCTGATATTTCGCGTGTTGATAAAAATACTGTTTAGATTCTATATGATTTGAAAAAAAACTGTTTCTATGTAACTTTTCACGGAAATCATCCCAACCATCACTGGTTTCACCACGGTTGAGCTAAGGGTGATGCCGGTATTGCCCCGGGGACGCCCCGGTTATGCGCCTAAGCTTCCCTGTTCAAGTTTATTAAAACTAGAACTCCACGAGAGGGATGTGTCCCCTTGTGAACAATATAGTTTAGGAGAAACGGCTAGGACAAAAATGAAACATAAAAATTAACTAAGGGCAATAACTCAAAAAAAGGAGTGCAGAACAGCAGTTTCTGTGCACTAAACTTGTTATCAATAAGATCTATCATCCTATGAATTTATAAGTCCATAGCTTTTATAATTATGAGAAATTATAAGCCCGGACAAAAATAAAGTATGAAAATTAATAAAGGGTAATAACTCATGAGTACCGGTTCTTGTACATTGCATTTTTTCTTAATGAGATCTATCATCCTATGAAGTTTCAAGTCCATAGCTTTTATACTTTGGACAAAAAGTATGAAAATTAACAAAGGGCAATAACTCAAAAAATAAGAAATGCAGAGTACTGGTTCTTGAGTACTGCACTTCTTAATCGAGATCTATCATCCTATGAAGTTTCAAGTCGATAGCTTTTATACTGTAGGAGAAATGGCATGGACAAAAATAAAGTATGAAAATTAACAAAGGGCAATAACTCAAAAAATAAGGAATGCATAGTAACGGTTCTTAGGCACTGCACTTCTTCTTAATGAGATCTATCATCCTTTGAAGTTTCAAGTCCAAAGCTTTTATACATTAGGAGAAATGGCCCGGACAGAAATAAAGTATGAAAATTAACAAAGGGCAATAACTCAAAAATTAAGAAGTGCAGAGTACCAGTTCTTGTGCATTGCACTTCGGGTCATTATAAGAAGCATGCAGTCAATCTGACTTATAATGACTGACTTACGCTCTGGACAGCTTAAGGGGACACCGACAAAAGTAACCCGTATATGTTGCCTTTTTCAAGGCGGCACAATAAAACTGCTGGACATCATTTACATCAGTCATTTTGTAAAAAGAGGAGGGCTGCAATAGAAAGGAAAGGGGAACAAAGTTGGGAAATCTGTGCATACAATGCCTACAGAGGTTGAGGGCAGTCAGGAAAGCTCGCCTAAGAAGAAATAGCAATAAATATAGCCATTCTTGGTTTTTCATCCAAAGTAGCACTTCAAGTTCTTTAAATTGCCTGTTATAAGCATGAGGTAGTAATGTCACCTTCTATCACCAAAGCTTATTTCATTAACATTCTGAATATCAAAAAAAAAATATTATTGGATGAGTCCTGTTGCAGGATACCTATAGGTATGGACTAATTGAAATCAACTCTGAAGTATATTATACAGCCAGTCACACAAAATATCCATTATTCCATACTATTTATTAATAAAAAATAATAAGAAAGTTTCTGTATAGCCTGATAAGCACACGGCCAATAACCTAATTGTTTATAAACAGCTAGAATAGTCTGTCTGAGATAGACAGAAAAGGACAAACAATTTGGTAAACATGAGTTGCTTCCCCTTAAACTAGAGACAAAATGGAATTTATTGTTAAATACATGCATGTAACATGCTTGAGCTCAATGAAGTGTCTAGTATTTACTGTATTAATTTGAATAACTTAATATAGGGAAATTGACACATTTCTAGGGATATTTTTTTTTATATTTTTGGGGTGCCCTTGCTTTACTGGCCCTTGCATTACTGAAGCTAGATAGGTTAACACAATTATGATGCACTCTCATCTTTAATCCAGGAGTTCTGCACATACCATTTTGGGTTTTAAAGGTATATTTGAGCTAATAATTCTTTTTTTCTGTACTAATTGTGGAGGTGGTGGGAATGTGAGATGGCCTGAGATAGCTTAGTCAGTACAGCCCCCATATGGTGTTCTGATTGTCCCGGGTTTGATATCGGGGCAAAATGTAGAGCCATGGTGGTATATAGCTGAGACGTGTTCTCTATACTCATAAAAAAATCATGGAGTTCAATATGGCAGGATGTCACAGTATTAACTGTTCAATGATTAGGGAAGGGATATTGAAGAAACTTTATAGCTCAGTTGGTAGAGCTTCGGAATGGTATTCAAAGGGTCCATGCAAGCCTTTAAGGTTTGAGCCCAAGTCAGACTGCACAGTTACTTTCGGGCCAAGACTGTATAAAGAGACAACTCACTATGTCAGTTCATCAATTATTTAAGGAGATATTTCAATAAAGTGGGGGACTTTGTTCATGTATAGTGCGGATCACATATTAATTAAGAGAAAAATGTTTATATGGTAGAGCTGCAGTACGGTATTCAAAGGGTTCTGGGTTCATACGGTAGTACAGCGAGTACTGGTGAGGCATGATATTCTTGTGGTCTTTGTTTTGAGTCTCAGTCAGGCTGCATATTTTAATTACTTTGTGATTAATAAATGTTTCCAGTTAATTATTTGCTTGTCTGCATTTATTAAAGATCATGTCTTATGTTAATAGTGAAATATTTAATTATAGTCTAGTAATGTGATTTTATAAGACATTGTAGCAGTACTAAATTTTACAGCTTTTGAATAAGGGGGGGGGGGTTTGCATAGACTTGTGTGGACCTAGGCAGGTGCCCTTAATTAATTGCCTCCTCACCAGTGAGTTTTTTTTTAGGATAGCCTGTAAGAATAAATCATTTAAATTATTATAATACCACAGGGGTATTTTCCTCTACTGGGTGTAATCAGAAACTATATATCTCCTCTGTAACATTTAAAACAACAATGTGAAATTGACTTGGAGATTCATACTATATCACCTATTCCACAGGGGACTGTGATGGTATTAAACGATGGTATAAAGTCCTAATTCACATTGTACCTATTCAAGGACAAATTTCAATAAAGCGCTGCAGGGATTATGTCATGGTTCCAAACTGTCCACAGTCCACTATTTTGATAGTTCAGTTGGTTGAGCTGCCGAATGGTTCCGAGGGTCCGGGGTTCATGTCTTGGTAAGGCAGCATATTTTTTAAACTTGTGACAGTAACATAAAAAGAAAGGTACTAGTCATTTAATGTTGCTTAATAATAATATAGCATATTAATACATATTATGCACATGTCAAAAAATTTCAATTTTAAGTGATATGAAAAATATTTTCTGTTGCGCTGTCTTTGTAAATCTAATAACTTTACATTTTACACATGATTCACAAATTCTTGGGAGTCCCACACTTGACTGACCTTCCCATCTTGCACTAATGGAGGTGCATGAGGTTGACCGGTTTCCTTATTTTCCTCATTTTTTCCCTCTCGATTACAGTTTCAGACCCTAAATAAAAGTGCATTCTTATATTAGATTTGTCAATATTATAAGTTCCAATATTATTTATAAAGATATTACCAAATTTAACTTTCGTAATATTGTAATTCTAAGCCCTAGAAATTTGTGCACAAATATTTGCAGTACACATTTTTTCTTCGATGTTTGAAAATTGTTTTATTTGCATAATTATATAATATATAATTTTTTGCAAGTGTGATTTATAAATCACAAAACATACAGGATCTTTAATATGTATATATATACTCGTAGTAGAAATTTTACCTTTTTTGTTTTCAATTTCAGTATGTTAATTCTACTTTCACTTTCGTTTAGGGAAGCTTTCACTGGCGACAACGCAGTAAATCATGCGGTGTCCCAATGAAACATACAGGACATCAACTTAAATCTACGCATTGTGCCAGCAATTTAATCCTTCCTCATTCTGGAAGCTTTTCCCTTAATGTTATCCGTGGTAGAATCCTGTGTTTCGTGACTTCTGTCAAAATAGTTAATTCCTTTATTTTACACTCAAGATTTTAGAGTTTGATTGTTTATGATGCAGCCTCACTTAATATATAGATTTGCCTCATAAATCCATCTGATTTTAATTGTTAGCACTGTTTATTTCATGCTTTCCAGTGTTTTATTGTAATATATCAAATGATTATATTCTGATAAACCACTAGTGAAATTTATAAAATATAATTTTCACTGTAGCCGAACTATATGTGAATGCGGATGAAAAGAAAATCATAACTAAATGGAATAACAGGCAGAAATAAATCTTTAGGAAAAGAAAGTCGATGTCACCATACATCATGTTAAAAATGTAACAAAATTAGAGAAATTTAACAGAACTAAATTTAAAAACTGATGATGTGATGTCATGATGTGATGCAAAATCAGTAAAAAGTACTTAAAATCACTAAAAAAGCATGAAATAAAAAGAAAATTTATTTGTTTTACATATAAGATTGAAATATATTTCATTCGTGAACACCAGCTATTATATTTTCACTCGTGGCTACGCCACTCGTGAAAATATTGCATCTGGTGTTCACTCAGTGAAATTATATTTCAATCTTACATGCAAAACAAACAAATATCCTCTACTGGATATATTTATGATAATTTGCAATGCACTTTTAATTCCATGTCAGCCATGTTGCGGACTATTACGTCGGCCTACGTAGTGAATGCAAGGGATAGTCAAGGGATAGTTCTTTATCCGATTGCGCATTAAGATGAATTAGCGCATGATAGCTTGTAATTTTAAAAATCATTAGTTGAGGCTGTCACAAAAACAATTTTGGTGCTAGGTTGAGTGCATTTCAGCTCAACATTTCTAGCTATCGCTTTAGATCTACTGTACATGTAGCTAAAGTTGTTGAAAAGTTAATATGATTTCGATATTTTAATAAAGGTTTAGAAACTTTTTCATTTTGCATGCGTTTCAGCGTGCGTATATCGTTTAGCGTATTTCGTCTAGCGTATATCGTTTCGTATAGCGTGCGTATAACGTTCGTTCGTATACATGTAGCGTGTAACGTGCGTGCGTTTTTTCCAGAGCGTGCTTTTTGCGTGTAAACTGAAACGTTCACGTACCCTACTGTATGTCGTCCCTTCGTGTTTTCGCATTTTGAGGCGAAGACGCGAAAATATACGGATGGCGTAAATCAGCCACCATACATAATCCATTCGAGGCAAATTTCTCAAGCATGTCGAAAGGATGTCCGGAAATGTGTTAATATAAAACGCTGATATTTCGTGTGTTGATAAAAATACTGTTTAGATTCTATATGGTTTTGAAGAAAAAAACTGTTTCTATGTAACTTTTCACGGAAATGGACTGTACAATGATTGCGTAAAAACAATAAAATGTCGGCTGCAGAAATCGAAAGGCATTTTATCACGTGACTTTTGCCCATGCTACCGAAAACTACCCATCACAATATCACGGCGTTGAGACGCCGTGAAATCAGACGTTAATTCTTATAGTTAATCGAGTTATTATAGTTTCCGATGTTGTAAGACATAAACGACCGCGTATTATTTTCTTAATTATATATGTAAAAAACTTACTAAGTAACAACTACCATTATGTTCCATTGTGTTATTAAAGGTATATTAACAAATCGTGTGATTTAATTACACCGCGCGCTTGATTTATGTTCCATGTTTTATTCTATGACATTCATTTGGTTAATCGAATCAATTTAATTTCCCATATTTCTTCCATCACTTATATATTAAATGGCCTTTAAGTGACTTCGTGGATATCTTATTTAAATTTTCTATCATCTATATTCTCGTCACACATGCGGGTTAAAGTAAGAAACTAACATAATAAAAGGGCACCGTAGATGTCATGCTAAACAGTGATTGAATAATCTATAACATGTTATATGGGAAAAACACTTAATACTAAATTGATCTGAATCTCTTTTTTGTAATACTAGATAATGGAATATGCATTCATATAGTTTTTATCGAAGAATACTTTCGATATATTGTCAAATAGGTCGGACATTTAACCGACACAGAGTTATGTTATATTATAAGAATCTTACACCGGCTGCCGGTACAGACCGGAATATCTAGCTCGAGGGTAACTGTTTAACGGCGGTAACGAAGCTCTGCCGAGTTTCCGCTAAACAGTTACCCGAGAGCTAGATATTCCCGTGTGTACCAACAGCCGGTGTTTGATTCTTTTTCTTGCATATTACATGTCAATTATTTTCGGAACAGAAATTATGAAAACTGATATTCTCATTACGCACTTTTTTCTTATAATAGCGTATGAACTTACAACTTCATTCATAACGGCAAATGACGTCATTTAAAGCACGCGACTTGTCTTACATGGGGGGTGTAAGACAGAGTTTTCTAGCACCGGTGTAAACGGTAGATAATCCTGACTGAGATGCAAGAAATTTATTTCTTTAAGTTTATTAATACAGAGAAAATCATAACTCTCCGTCGGTAAAACCACCGAAATGACTGACAGCTCATATGGACCAAAATTACTGACTATCATGGACTAGACTTTTTGAGACTTGTTTATATTTGAGTTAGACCAGTCTGTCAGCCAGTCCGGTGGATATATATTCGTCTCGATTCTATGTAGTAATTTTGAAAGAAAGCTATTGATTGAGAATTTGGATATTTTCAATGTACTTTATGTATTCCTTAACAAAGCCGAAAGCGAAAGTAATTAAGAAATAAATTGCCATTATCATATATCCTTATCTGTGTAGGTTTTAATCAAACAACCATTAATAGTACATGTTATATTCATTATTAGTTACTAGCAGCATCGTACATAAAAAAATAACTAAATACATGTTGTACCTATAAAAACGTAAAATGATAAAGGGCTACTTATTTAATATATTCAGTACCGTGTAAGTTTTTAGGTAAATAACCCTGATAAGTATATATTATGTTCATAAATAATTACTAGTAGCATCGTAAACAAAAAATAACTTAATAATTGTTCTATCTGCAAAAAAAGTAAAATGGTTAAAGGCAACAAACATATAACATGTATAGCAGGGGGGGGGGGGGGGGGGCTGGTAATTTAACATATAGAAACATTTCACTGTATGGTGGGGGACACTGATGCATTAAAATATAAACATTAAATATCATAAAATATATAATGGGGGGCAAAAGTGGCATGTTACTATGGCATCATTTTATATTTTATTATATAACTATATACAACAATACATAAATCTGGTTTTAATAAACAAGTCCTACAAAGTTCATGTAGAAACTTTATGAATGAAACAACACAATCAGCCTTATTGTATGTACAATTATTTTATTAGGTTTATTAATAAATGGTTAAGTTATAGGTGTATATATTCTATTATTTTTTATTCTGTTGTGTTTAGTATTTAGTGAAGTAAAATGCTGGGAAACTACCGACTAGCTATCATAATTGTATAATAGTTTACAGATTGTGCTTCTTCATTCATCAATATTCTGAGGGTATCCTTGTTTTTTCCCGTCGCGAGCAGACTGGTTTTGTTCGTATTACGGCGCGATCAGACTATAATCCAGTTTCAGTTTCAGTTTTTATTAAACCAAGGCATATAATATGCAACTGGTTATAACAAACAAACAAACAGAAAAATAACAGTCAAAAATCACTAATATCACAATATAAAAATACAATTATGACTAGCTAAATAAACAAAAAGGAGATCATATTGTTCATTTCAAGTACTGAATTCAATACAACATGTATTTTATATTGTAACAAATGGGAACGGAGAATGAGAAGTATTAGTTATCTAAATTTTAACATAATGTTTTTACAAAATAAAGATAATTTTAGTAGAATAGTTTTATCACAACTATTCATTAATGTGTCAAGTTTAAAAATATTGGGATGAATGTAAAACCTGGGAAGAAGAGATTTACGTCGTATGTCTTTAAAGTACGAACATTCAAATAAGTAGTGAAATTCATCACCAATAGCTTGATACGGACATAAGGAACAGACCCTATTATTATGATCAATTGCCAAATGTCTGCCTTTTTCGATTGGTAATAGGTGATTCATTGTTCTAAATTTACATAAATATTTGCCTATGTCAAAAGGAAGTACATCTAGATATTTTTCAAAACAATGAGTATTTTTATATGTACGATACACTAAACACTTAGAGGATGTATCAATAGTACTATGCCAATCTTGTAAAAATTGATCTTGTAGTCTAAGCTTCACAATATTTTTAAAGTGATTAATATTATCTACCTTCTGTAAATGAAAATATTCTGACATGCCAAGATTACTAAGTGTTTCTTTAACAAAATTTATCCATTTAGAATTAACAATATTCCTAGAGGACAAAGACAACATTGTTTTATAAAGAAGTTTACATATCTTATTTTCCTTAGCATTTATAATTTTACTCCAGAAACACAAAACTCTTGCTTTCACTTGTAAGGCTAATGGGAATATGCCTAACTCACCATAAACCATACAATTAGGTGTAGAAGCTTTTAAATTCAAAATAAATTTACAAAAATACAACTGAAATTTCTCTAGAATTTGAACTTGTTCGAATCCCCAAACTTCACTTCCATAAAGAAGGATAGGTACAACCATAGAGTTAAATAAATGTAGTTGCAAAGAAATTGGTAAACATAATTTACGTGACTTTTGGATCACAGAAAACATTGCTCTTCTAGCATTATCAACAAGAATTTTCTTTGATTTCAAAAATTTACCATTATAATTAAAAAGTACTCCAAGGTAAGTAAAGTTATCTACCAAATCAAGCTTTTTACCATTGTTATGAAATCAAAGTCATCCTTAGGTTTTGACTTACTAAAAACCACTACTTTAGTCTTAGCTTCATTTACAACAAGATTCCATATATTACAGTACTCACTTAAGGCATCTTGCAAATCAGTTTTGCTTTCTGCTAAAAGCACTGTATCATCAGCATATAACAAAAGAAACAATTTAACATAAACATCAATGACGTTGTCACTAAGACATTCCCGAGTTGCGTTAGAGATATTTACAAGTCCTGTATATTTATTAGATACAAATTCTGACAAATCGTTCAAAAAGATAGAAAACAAAATTGGTGAAAGATTTTCACCTTGACGTACACCGGTAAAACTACTAAAGAAACTAGTCAACTCACAGTTTACTTTAACACAAGATTTAGCCTTACTGTACATATTGTGGATTATACCAATGTAACACCGCACTTTGGGGTCAAACGCACTTTGGGGTCCGACCCCAAAGTGCGTTAAACTTCGCACCGCACTTTGAGGTCCAACGCACTTTGGGGTCAAAATCGAGAAATTGACCCCAAAGTGCGTTAATATGCTACATATCAACGCACTTTGGGTTCAAGAGGTCTAAAGGTGTCATCTGAGTTCTGCTTAAATTCTGAGTACTGACTTATTTTCGATCTGCGACATTGAAATATTTGAGGTGGAGTTCAAGATGGCGGTCAATACTTTATGGTTTAATTCTTTAGCACATCCATATAATGTGCAGAACTTATATGCCAGGTGTGCCGGCTCAAGGTCGGGGTCACACCTACAGATCAAAATTTTAAGACTTGGGTTTCAATCTCCTAAACCCCATGAAGGATTTTAAGGCACCTTGTGTCAAATGTTAACCACATCTAGACCATATGCAGAATATATTTATACTAAAAAGTGTTGTTATTTTTTTTGATACCTCCAAAAATGAAAATGTTGGTGCATTTGAAAATGGGATGCTGTAATTACATATATACCAGATGGCGAAGTGTTTGAAAATGGTGTTTCACAAATGGCGTAATTATACAAACCTCTATTTTACAAATGGCGTCATGTACATATATGTACGAAAAAACAAAAATAAAATATGTACAAAAAACTAAAATAAAATATGTACAAAAACCTAAAATAGAATATGTATGCAAACTAAAAAAGAATACGTATGCAAAACTAAAAAAAATATGTACTCAAAACTAAAAAAAAATATGTACGACATACAAAAAAAATATGTACGAAAAAAAAGTATCCAAAAATGCAAATGTCACTTTTATGCCACCGTTCAAAAAATCAAGTACAGAAATTGTGTATCCCTAAAATTAAAAGATGCTGCGAAAAATATCCCGTTCTGTAAGTCATTTATTTGATAACTTTTGGTACCATATTGAGCCCCATTTTAAATATGTTGGGAATGAAATAAAATAATAATGCAGTTAATATTTTTTTCCAAAGAACTATAAGTATACTCTATTGCAATGTCCTGTTGAAACATCAAGTTTTTCAATCGGACTATAAATAGTGATTTTTACAAATACATTATTAAGTTTATCAACAAACTTAAGGGTTTTTGTAAGCTCCGCAACAACCGTTCGCCAGAGGCTTTTTTATGGGAAATCTTACATACTTCTTTAGAAAGAGCAAACATGAATTTTATAATGTTAAAATAATGGTATCAGATAAATGTAAGATGCTTGTTACCTGAAAAAAGTAGCGATAAATGTGAAATTATTTGTCATAAAAGTAGTCAAAACAATGTAGTATTTGACTTCCATATAAAATACTAATTCACTATAACTGTACTCATCATTGCCAAAAAGCAACAGATGAAAAAGATGGTTCAGGTAATTGGCCAATATGTATTTTTTGGATAATATAGAAGAACATCAAAATAAAAAAGCTTTTAAGAAAAACAGAAAAGGCATAATGGGCCTTTAAAATGTTATTTTTATCCCTCGGGGGGATCGATACCCCACAATCCCCTCTATACCCCCACTGAGAATTTTACATTATTCTGAAGCTCCGCTCTTAATGTGCGACTACTTAAATAGTTGATATTTTTAGTACTGCCTGTGTGGACTACTACTGAAAGCCGAATCTACACCTAGTCAAGTTTCTTATATGTCAAATTTAGCTAAATAAACGGCTCTTTCAACATATTATCAGACACATATTTGTTACTGAAATGTCTTACTAAGATTACACAGAATTTATACCTTTGTTTATGCAAAGACTAGCATATTTCTATAAAATGTGTAAATAAAAAACGGGAAAATAATGCATTTAGCTAAAAACAATGGAGTTAATGAAAGGTGTTCATTCTTTTAAAATAAATGGAAAATTTGAGAAAAAAATATTTTAAGCTTAATAATTGATACAAATTCTTTTATTTGGTGATTTTAGTTGGTGAAAGTTCTTCACTTACTAATCAAGACTATTTAAATCCCTATTGATTCTACTATAATTTAGGGCACATGTTTTGCGTCTATTTAATACCCTGATTTTTTGTTTACCATTGGCTTTGACTACAATATATAATTTAAAACATAATAAACATTCATTCTCTATGACCCCAAAGTGCGGTCATTTGCCTGATGTTAAAAACTGTATATGTACCTGTTTAACGCACTTTGGGGTCGAAATTGGACCCCAAAGTGCGTAACGCACTATGGGGTCGGACCCCAAAGTACGTAACGCACTTTGGGGTCGAACCCCAAAGTGCGTTTGACCCCAAAGTGCGGTGTTACATACCAAGACACTTACCATCAATATTATGTGACAAAAGTTTGTGCCATAAATGAAGTCGATTAACAGAATCAAATGCCTTCCTATAGTCAACAAATGCACAGTAAAGCTTTTTATTACAACTTAAATAATAATCGATTAACATCTTTAAGGAAAACATATGATCAGTGGTACCATATTGTGATCTGAACCCAGCTTGTTCTTCGTTAAGTAAATTGTGGCATTCCAAATACTCATTCAGTCTCTTATTAAGTATATTGGTAAATAATTTGCCAAAACAACTTAAAATGGTAATCCCTCTATAATTTTTGGGATCAGATTTGTCACCCTTATTTTTATATATAGGATTAATAATACCCTGACTCCAAATATCAGGAAAAATACCTGAATCCAAAACAACATTAAACAATAAACAAATAACATTTAAAACAGATTCATTATTTACATTTTTTAGATATTCGTTTAATATATTATCAAACACAGAAGGACTTTTATTATTTTTTAATTTTTTAGGCATTTTGTTTAAAGCAGTGCATATTTCTACTAATTTAAACTCAATCGCTGATTCAATTTCTCGAATGCAGTGGGACCGTTTCCGAAAGCTGGCACCAGAGGCAAACCAAGAACCAGTGAAGATACCAGATCGTTTTCATTCAATGATGTTCAATCTGAAGCTGAAAGATTGTTAAACGCTTCGTTTGCGGATAACACTGTTAGTGCTTACAACACGGGGCTTAATTGTTTTGAACGTTTTAGGAATAGTTACAGCATACAGTCAGTTTGGCCACCTACCCTGGAGCAAATAGTCATGTTTATCTCCTGGTTATCATTAAAAGAAAGGGCATTTTCAACTGCCCGTTTATATGTTACTACTAATGCAATTGGATTTCGTTGCAAGGTTAGCAATGTTTGTGATGTTTCAAGGCATTACATTATTGACAAGCTTTTAGAGGGTTTAAAGAGGTCCGCCCGAGTAAGAGAGTCAAGACTACCAATAACTCAAAATATATTGCAACATATTTTGTCAGTTTTGCCAGTGGTGTGTTCAAATTTCTATGAAAGTCATTTATTTGCAGCAGCTTATTGTATTGCATTTTTTGCCTTCCTTAGAGTGAGTGAAGTGGCTGTAACAAGCAAAGACTCAGCTGCAAACGTAATTTCAATGTCTGATTTACTGGTAGATAGAAGTGAAGGTTATATCATAGTTACTATTCGGTATTCTAAAACAGATCAGTATGGAAGCGGTTCGGTTTTAAAGATAAAGCGGTCTAATTCTGCTATCTGTGCTGTTAGTTATATGTTAGAGTTCTTGAAAAGGCGCCCACAAGTAGACGGGCCATTATTTTGTCACTTGAATGGTAAACCTTTAACACGATACCAGTTCACTTCTGTTTTGAAGAAATGTTTGAACAATTTAAGGCTTGATTATGGGAAGTTTACATCACATTCTTTTAGAATAGTGGCGGCAACTGCTGCAGCTATGTCAGGTTACGATGTTGAAACAATTAAGCGTGCTGGGCGTTGGCGTTCTGAGGCTTATCGAGTTTATCTTAAAAAAGAGGATGTTCACACATTGCCCTGTTTGGCATCGTAGCAATTTTTTTATGAGTGTATATATATAAATATATAAGGAAAGGTTAATCAATTTTTATGCTAACCGGCATGTGCCAATTAATTTTTATGCTAACCGGCATGTGCCATTTCTTAGAAATTAATTCAAGCCAAGTTATTATAGGCACGGTAAAGGTTTGGCTGATTGGATCATCTATCATAAAGCAAGCATTTACGGTAGCGAGGCGAAGGCCTGGCGGAGCAAGCCTAGATTTGAAGTGTATTAATCTTTGGTGGCAAGGCTACAGCGGAATGTCTATACTGGATGTTGTCAGTAAATTGAAGACCTTAAAGAGAGTCGGAGATCTTCCCGACATAATTTTATTACACTGTGGGGGTAATGATTTAGGACGGATTGATCTTAAAGAATTTCGTTCACAAATTGATATCATTATCAAGTTCATTTCTGTTACTTTTAAATGTAAGATTATTTGGTCCCAAATACTTCCACGCAATGCATGGCGATATTCCGATAATCATGCTGCAATGGATTTAGCACGAAAAAGGGTAAATAGTTATGCGGCCAAGAGAGTAATTGAAAACGGTGGTTTTTACTTAAAACACCCTGACCTTAGCCAAGTTACTCCAGCAATATTTACAGCTGATGGAGTGCATTTGTCCTTCATTGGTAATTGTTTGTTTCTGGCACAGATATCGTCTGCGTTAGAAGCATTTGTGTCTGGTAGTTGTAATTGCTTTGAGTAGTACAAGTGTGATAATGCTGGTTCCCGTTCTCATCAGGCAATCCGTTTTTATTTTTAATTTGGGTTTAATGTTCGGATGGTCGCTGTTTCCAAAAGTGTAATATTGTCTCTCTTTTGGCGGTGGCAAGCGTCGCGTCCCAAAGCTAATTTTGGGAGCGTCGTTGCCATTTGGCAGACAGCGAACTCCGAACATGACTTATTATACTTAGGTCTTTTAATGAAGTAATTTAAAGTGATGGTTTTACCATAGACATATGGCTTGGTCGCTGATTCCCAGGATCAGGCGCTAATGTTTACGGCAAAAAGTTTAAAAACGTGCATTTAGTTGTATTGATTTGTTTAAAGCCCTTTGGGGCGCAATATTGATTTGTTTTAAAGCCCTTTGGGGCACATATATTCAGTGCTAAAGTTTACTCATTTAAACATTTTCGAGCAGTCAATTAGCCTTTAATGACATTCACTTTAAAGCCCCATTTCGGGCGTATTTTCAGCCTCAGTTTAGGCGTAGTTTAAAGCCCCAATTCGGGCGTATTGTTGTGTATAGCTTTTTGGACGGTTAACGGATTGCTTTAAGGTCGCCCATAACGACTATTTGTTTGGTGACTGGTTAACCTAGTGGGGTTAACATGATGAGCGCGGGAATCATGCCCAAACAAAGTTCATGAAGCAACTTCTTCCATAATTTAAGCAGACGATTTTTGTTAAAGTATACCGTTATCAGACGACATTTTACGACATCTTGTTTACGGTAACAGCACCTCCTTTTATCCATCAAGGCACCATTATCACTTTATATACTTTTGTCAGACCCGAATATGTATTTGAAACAATTACTTTATGAACAATAGGCAGTGTCGTACTATCGTTTTGTGTTCATTCTATGTTATAATATGTTAAAATCTTTATATTGCATTAAAGAAAACACATCAAACACTATCTTTTGTTTGCCAATTTTGCCTAAGTGAAAAACACCGTATTTAGTTGATTTAACATTTCTCCCGAAAAGTACATGTTTCTTTATGTTAAATTACCAGCCCCCATTATATATTTTATGATATTTAATGTTTATATTTTAATGCATCAGTGTCCCCCACCATACAGTGAAATTTGTATCCGGTTGTCTTGATTACTTAAATGTTTGAGCGACGAATGGTGTTCATTAAAAACTGCAAAAACGCTGATTTATTGTATTTTCCCGTAGAGTACATGTATTTATACATTATATAACCAGTCCCTGCGTCATGACAAAACCAACATAATGGGTTTGCAACCAGCATGGATCCAGACCAGCCTGTGCATCCGCGCAGTCTGATCAGGATCCATGCTGTTCGCTTACAAACCCTATTACAAGTAGAGAAACTGATAGCGAACAGCATGGCTCCTGATCAGACTGCGCGGATGCGCAGGCTGGTCTGGATCCATGCTGGTCGCAAACGCACTATGTTGGTTTTGTTGTGACGTGGCTCATATTATAAAATTTGATGGTTTTCCTTCAATGCGACGATGTCCCCTATCAAACAGTGAAATTTGCATTTAGTTATCTTGATTGGTAATATTTTTATCGACAAATGATGTTCATTAAAACTCTGAAAAATGTACTGCTTTATTGCATTTTCCCGAAAGGTACATGTATTTATATGTTATATTACCAGTCCCCCATTACATAGTGTATATAATAAAATTTAATGATTTTCCTTCAATTTAACATTGTCCCCTATCAGATAGTGAAATTTGTATCTTGATTGATAATATTTTTCTCCACGAATGATGTTCATTAAAAACTCTGAAAAAACTCTGGTTGATTGCATTTTCCCGAAAAGTACATGTATTTATACATTATATTACCATTCCGCCATTATATATATAATGAAAATTAATGTTCTTTCATCAATGCAAAAGTGTCCTATATATATCAGACAGTGAAATTTGAATTTAGTTATCTTGATTGATAATATTTTTATCGACGAATGATGTCCATTAAAAACTCTGAAAAAATCACTGATTTATTGCATTTTCCCGAAAAGTACATGTATTTATACATTATATTACCAACCCCCCATTATATATATTGTAAAATTTAATGTTCTTTCTTCAATGCAAAAGTGTCCCCTATCAGACAGTGAAATTTGAATTAAGTTATCTTGATTGCTAATATTTTTATCGACAAATGATGTTCATTAAAAACTCTGAAAAAACACTGATATATTGTATTTTCCCGAAACGTATATGTATTTACAAATGTTATTACCAATACCCCTTTATATATATTCTAATATTTAATGTTTTTTCTTTAATGTAACAGTGTCCCTTAACATACAGCGTAGTTTGTATTGAGTTATTTTGATTAATAAATTTTTGAGCGACGAATGATGTTCGTGAAAAACTCGAATTGAAATTGTGGCCCGCGGCGTTATTTAGCGGGATAGTATGCGTGTTTTCTCGCCTTATTGTCAATATTTATGTTATCAATGATTGTTATTGTTGTCAATTTTGTATATATAATTGTCAATATAACCATACTATATATAATGTTTTACATGATTTGTTGTAAGCAGTCGGTGCGCAAAGCGCCGTATCCCTTGTAGGGTGTCTACCGACCAAGTATTTAATATATTATATTTTGATCTGTTTGTTTTTTACTGTTGAAGATTTTTATCCTGTAAATTTTGTATTTAATCACTTGTTTATATTTTATTAGTATAATTAATATCCTTTATATATTGAAAAACTGCTGTTCTTATTTGTTCTGCATTGGTTTTGGGGGGATCTTATAACGTTGTAAGATCTATTACTCACTTATAACAAATAAACCGGTAATTATATGAAACTACCGATTTCCCTCATTGATGCCTCAATAGGGGGCGGCGCGTTATTGATAATTGATAGGTTACGCGCATAGCGGATAAAAATGGTATAGGTATCGTTTTTCAAACGTTTAAGACTAACTACTTCCAAAATTAAATCACGAATGTATTCAGAAAAGGTTAATAAATCTACTTAGCAAAAAGTCTCATTTGAAGTATTTTTGTGATAATTTACTCCGTTGTTACCTTAAGTACTATAACATTTGGCTGTCTTATGTATCTTTTTCTTATTTGACCTGTTTTGTTTCAAATAGTTACAAATGCATGAGATATTTTTTGGACACGGGTTGATATACACTTGTGTACAGTTAGAGAAAACGCCAAACATCAGGAGAAAGCATTATCAGAAATGTAAAAATATAATGAGGTAAAGTATGTTATATATTGATCCATATATTCAAACCATAAATAGTTCGTAACCGTAGTGCGTTTATAATAGTTTGATTTTTAAAATGTTAAATTACATTAATTAATTAATCACTTGACATGTAGTAGTTTGCTTTAAAACGAGGGGAACGCAAATAAAAAAAATAGAAATAGAAATTTGGAAGAACAAAATATTTTCAAATGATCATACAAAAGACAGACAAAAATAAAAAGGGAAAAAAGCAAAATAGCATCATCATTATGTCATGTCTGAGCGTAGGGTTCGTACCTATGAGTGCAAATCATAAGAAGTTACAATGACTTTGATTTACCAACTGAACCACTACGATGGTACACATTCTTATTAGAAATTATACTATATATAGTAGTTGACACTTTCAATCTCCGATAATATGCAGACTTACCCTTTAATGGACTTTCCCAAGTACCGTTAAGACCAAATTATCATCTCAGGATAATAGGTAAAACAGCTTATTTTGAAGAAGAGAATATAATACAAGATAAGAAGTACCATTTGAAACAACTTTATGGCAAATTTGGTAAAGTTGTTGGTAAACGATACGACTTAAAATTTTACCACGAGTTCGAGCCTCAGAAATTGTCTAACATTTTCCTTTCCTTATTTTTTTTCAATTTTATGATATATATGCAAATGAATTGGGATATCAAGGTAGTTTTGTTATAATATCTAATAATTTTAATATACCGATAATAATATTTTTATCTTGTGTCTTGATCAGTATGTAGTAGTCATAGTACTTGTGCAGTGCACGGGTATTTCGTGCCAACAGAACTATGTTTGAAACAATTTGTGTACTTGTATGCAGTATAAGGTTTTACCAACTTGCTAGATATGCCTACATTGAAAACAAAAGAAAAAGTGAAATGAGAAGTAAATAAAAAATAACACAACACAGTAAAAATATTCTTCATACAGAAATAAGTTTTGTGAATCGAACCCGCCTTGCATTGATATTCAAGTAGAAATTTAACCGACAGTCTTACCTACTGCGTTAAGTGGACAGTTGGCAAATTAGTAGTTTTTTTATTTATATCGTTGAAAGATGATAAATACAATATGATAACTGTTTTACACCGTTATAGTGGACTTGACCATTACGTCACTAAATAAGTATCTTAAAAGTACTCAACACATTTACCTATGTATCTGATATAACTAATAAACACAAAAAATGTTGTTTGAAAATTTTCGTAATATTTGCAGGAAATCACTGACCAGCGAATTGCGTAGCTCATCTACACAAACGCTATCACTTATCTATCCAACAGGTTTCAAACAACATTAGAACAGATAATGCCCTATAGCGGAAATGATGAATGGGGTTTATTTAAGAAATAAAACATGGCCTTTCGGGCAATATGCAAGTTTACGGACTGGTTGGTCAGACTAAGGAAGGTATATGGCCCGACGCGCAGCTGAGGGCCATATACCCTATTATACCGAATCTAAATCCTTTCATCCCCTTGTTTTGTGCTGTCATTTTACTATTACTTGCTTCCAAATAATAAATTTACTTGTTCAGTGTGTGAAATATCTCAAACCCTAGACGGATTTTGTTTTCTTATTTTCAAGCAATGCAGCAAAAATCATGCTCTTCTTTTAATATTCCGATTACCGATGATCTAGGAGTTGTAATTCCATTTTTGTTTATCAAATTCAATATTAATTTAATGTTACTAGGCCAAAAAAACCCTGACTTTAAGAATTTCACAAACAGTATAAATAAAATTTATAACTAAATTAAAGACAAATCATGACTTTTGATCAACATGTAATACATTTATGTCTCTGATAAAGAGACAAATCGCCTAGCCATTTTGACAGTTAACGTCTGTTTGTGTCGTCGTGAAATTCGCACGTCGTGAAAGCTACGTTTATAAGGTCTTCATAAGAATTATGGACCGCCCCGGTCTGTATGCGGTTTATGGACCGGATGACGTCATATTGAATGTAGAAGACCGTATGCAAATGAGGTATAATATAATTTATTATCCCTCAATAATAGACTCCAAAGAAAATAGAGACTGTAAGTGTCCACTATATATATTTGCCTTGGAATATTGCTCTTGAGGGATCTCCACGATGTCCCATTACAGCCATCACGACACACACATAATGCGAAACAGCGTTTAAACGAATTTCTGATAGTTAAAAGTCGAAAAAAGAAAAAAAAAAAGAAAAAAAAAGAAAAAAACAAAATAAATGAAACCACGATGTTGAAAACTCGGCATAATATCGTATCATCGTCATCGTACTTTCGACCTCTCGCCATAGTAGTTCCGTTGTTTCGTGGCCTGGGAGCCATTGTTATTTAGTGTTTAGTTTCTTGCTCAAGAAATAACGGCTTGCTCCTGCCCACAGTGAGCGATAGATATAGATGACTAGTCCGACGCGCTAACCACTCGCTATAATAATACATTAATTTATTTATTATAAATATACATGCATAATTAAGTATTATAACATTATATGGTTATAAAGATATTTATTTCGTGTACAAGTTATGTTTTTATTTTTATTTTCAAAAGATTTTAGAGAATAATATGACTGTTATAAAATAAGATTCTATTCCATATATTTGCACCATTGTACAACAAAAATGTATTTTTTACCATAATTCATGCGGTGTTTAGTTATAACTATTATGCGATGCAGATCGAAAATGGGAGCAAAACCATAATAATTTGAATTAGAAAGCAAAGGTAATGTACATTTATTCTAGGAATATCCGTATATACAACACCATAGGAATGAAGTGTTTAAATACAGCAATAGCAAGAACGATATATTGACAAACATGTGATTCATTATAATAATGAAAACAACTACATACATTTACAAGCAACATACAACATATACAAATGTTAAAACAAATCAATGTTTAAAAATTACAAGTTAACGTTTTGAACTTTAACAAAAAATAGCGTTAAAATGACAACATGGAAACATTCAATACATTTTTCACCCGAATAACGACTAATTTACACTTGTGCTACCAATCAGAATCCCAATCATTCAACCTTTCAGTTTCATCCAATAACAAGGAGGTAATCATTCAGGGTATGACCATAACCCCATCTGTAATCATGAGTTATTGTTAATAAATGTGTAGGCAAAAGTTATTTTGTAGTCAATTAAGGATGACTTATACTCATGGATTGGACGGGGATAATAATTTGGATGGGACCCGAAAAATATGTTTTAAACTTCATAAAGGACCATTCATATTTGTTACAGAAATTGTTCACCATATATTAGCCTGCGTTCCAGTCTGTCATTTTTATGTGCTTCTGTTCAGCTGATTGATATTATCAAAAACACGACCAAGTATGAAATAACGCGTATGTATGTAAATATCAACGCCTGAATCCCAGGCGTACCATATATATGACAAGTTTAGGCCGCTACCTTCACAAAAATGATAAAAGATCTCTCAAAGTGATCCTTTGCTTATAAATCTTTTAAATAACAAAAAATTCATTAAATAACATTTCTTTTTAAATCATTTCAATAACTGTAAAATTTTAAAAGGCCACAAACACACAAAAATTATAAAATAAAGAATTTTTTTTTTCATTTTATATATCCTTTAAATAACAAGAATTGTCTTTATAACTTAATAAAATGCTGTTTTGTTGTTAAAATAACAATTCTACAACATTAATTTTTTTGGCCGCCAGGCCGCTGGGCCACCAACTTCACAAAAATGATAAAATAAAAAAGTTCTCTGAAAGTGATTTTTTCTTTTGATATATCATTTAAATAACAATAATTATCTTTAAAACTTCATTAAATGCCGTTTTATTGTTAAAATAACATTTCTACAACATTAAAATTTTTGGCCGCCAGGCCGCTGGGCCGCCAACTTCACAAAAATGACAAAATAAAAAAATTCTATAAAAGTGATTTTTTCTTTTGATATATCCTTTAAATAACAATAATTATCTTTAAAATTTCATTAAATGCCGTTTTATTGTTAAAATAATATTTCTACAACATTAAAATTATTGGCCGCCAGGCCGCCAGGCCGCTGGGCTGCCAACTTCACAAAAATACAAAATAAAAAAGTTCTCTGAAAGTGATTTTTTCTTTAAATATATCCTTTAAATAACAATAATCATCTTTAAAACTTCATTAAATGCCGTTTTATTGCTAAAATAACATTTCTACAACATTACAATTTTCGGCCGCTGGGCCGCCAACTTCACAAAAATGACAAAATAAAAAAGTTCTCTGAAAGTGATTTTTTCTTTAGATATATCCTTTAAATAACAATAATTATCTTTAAAACTTCATTAAATGCCGTTTTATTGTTAAAATAACATTTCTACAACCTTAAAATTTTTGGCCGCCAGGCCGCTGGGCCGCCAACTTCACAAAAATGACAAAATAAAAAAAAATCTCTAAAAGTGATTTTTTCTTTTAATATATCCTTTAAATAACAATAATCATCTTTAAAACTTCATTAAATGCTGTTTTATTGTTAAAATAACATTTCTACAACATTAAAATTTTTGGCCGCTGGGCCGCCAACTTCACAAAAATGACAAAATAAAAAAGTTCTCTGAAAGTGATTTTTTCTTTTGATATATCCTTTAAATAACAATAATTATCTTTAAAACTTCATTAAATGCTGTTTTATTGTTAAAATAACATTTCTACAACATTAAAATTTTTGGCCGCCAGGCCGCTGGGCCGCCACCTTCACAAAAATGACAAAATAGAAAAATCTCTGAAAGTGATTTTTCCTTTTGATATATCCTTTAAAAAGCAATAATAATCTTTAAAACTTCATTAAATGCCGTTTTATTGTTAAAATAACATTTCTAAAACATTAAAATTTTTGGCCGCCAGGCCGCTGTGTAACACCGCACTTTGGGGTCAAACGAACTTTGGGGTCCAACCCCAAAGTGCGTTACGTATTTTGGGGTCCGACCCCAGAGTGCGTTACGCACTTTGGGGTCCAATTTTAACCCCAAAGTGCGTTAAACAGGTACATATGCATTTTTTAACATCAGGCAAACGACCGCACTTTGGGGTCATAGAAAATTAATGTTCATTATGTTTTAAATAATATATTGTAGTCAATGTCAATGGTAAACAAAAAATCAAGGTATTAAATAGACACAAACATGTTCCCTGAATTATAGTAGAATCAATAGGGATATAAATGGTCTTGATTAGTAAGTGAAGAACTTTCACCAAATAAATCACCAAATAAAGAATTTGTATCAATTATTAAGCTTAAAATATTTTTTCTCAAATTTTCCATTTATTTTAAAAGAATGTTCACCTTTCATTAACTCCATTGTTTTTAGCTAAATGCATTATTTTCCCGTTTTTTATTTACTCATTTTATAGAAATATGATAGTCTTAGCATAGACAAAGGTATAAACTCTGGGAAATCTTAGTAAGACATTTCAGTAAAAAATGTGCCTGATATTATGTTGAAAGAGCCATTTATTTAGCTAAATGTGACATATAAGACACTTGACTAGGTGTAGATGCGGCTTTAAGTAGTAGTCCGTACAGGCAGTACTAAAGATATCAACTATTTAAGTAGTCGCACATTAAGAGCGGAGCTTTAGAATAATGTAAAATTCTCACTGGGGGTATAGAAGGGATTGTGGGGTATCGATCCCCCGAGGGTTAAAAATAACGTTTTAAAGGCCCATTATGCTTTTATTTGTTTTTCTTGAAAGCTTTTTCATTTTGATGTTCTTTTATATTATCCAAAAAATACACATTGGCCAATTACCTGAACCATCTTTTTCATCTGTTGCTTTTTGGCAATGATGAGTACAGTTATATTGAATTAGTATTTTATAGGGAAGTCAAATACTACAGTGTTTTGACTTCTTTTATGACAAATAATTTCACATTTATCGCTACTTTATTCAGGTAACAAGCATCTTAAATTTGACAGATACCATTATTTTAACATAATAAAATTCATGTTTGCTCTTTCTAAAGAAGTATGTCAGATTTACCATAAAAAAGCCTCTGGCGAACGGTTGTTACAGAGCTTACAAAAACCCTTAAGTTTGTTGATAAGCTTAATAATGTTTTTGTAAAAATCACTATTTATAGTCCGATCGAAAAACTTGATGTTTCACCAGAACATTGCAATAGAGTATATTGATAGTTCAGTGGAAAAAAAATATTAACTGCATTTTATTTCATTCCCAACATATTTAAAATGGGGCTCAATATGGCACCAAAAGTTATCAGTAAATGACCGATAGAACGGGATATTTTTCGCAGCATCTTTTAATTCTAGGAATACACAATTTCTGTATATAGTATTTTGAACATATAAGTGACATTTGTATTTTTTTATACTTTTTTTGTTTGTTTTTCGTACATATTTTTGTTTGTTTGTCGTACATATTTTTTTAGTTTTGAATACATACTTTTTTTTAGTTTTGCATACATATTCTTTTTTAGTTTGCATACATATTTTATTTTAGTTTTGCATACATATTCTTTTTTAGTTTGCATACATATTTCATTTTAGTTTTTTTTTGTACATTTTTTTTTCGTACATATTTTTACATGACGCCATTTGCAAAGTAGAGAATTGTATAATTACACCATTTGTAAAACACCATTTTCAAACACTTTGCCATCTGTAAATTACAGTACCTCATTTGCAAATGCCATTTGCAAATACCAATATTTTCATTTTTGGAGGTATCAAAAAAAAATACTTTTTAGTATATATATATAATATATAATAAATATATAGTCCGCGGTAACCCAAAGAAAGGGTCTGCATATGGTCTCAATGTGGTTAACATTTGTCACAAGGTGCCTTAAAATCCTTCATGGGGTTTCAGAGATAAGGAGCGGACATGAAACCCAAGTCTTTATCCTTTGACCTGAAGGTGTGATCCCGACCTTGAGCCGGCACACCTGGCATATAAGTTCTGCACATTATCTGGATGTACTAAAGAATTGACCTAACTTTCATAATTCTCAATTCTCAGGGGGTGGGGTTGAGTGGTGCATATTCATGGAATAATAACTGATCACCAATCAACAGCCCTTTCCAAATAGACACTAATATAATAATAAAAAATAATAATTATATAAAATACATAAAATATAAAAAAATGGGCCGAAAAGGATCGGCCGAAACCAGACTTGCCCGGCCGAAAACGACTGGGCCGATTCCAAAAATGGGCCGAAATGTGACCAAACCACTGTGCTAGTTTTATACTCACCTATGGGCTGTTATGAGATTTGAAGGCTGTTTTATTGGCTAAAATATGTATGAAAAAACAAAATAAAATATGTACGATAAACAAAAATAAAATATGAATGCAAAACTAAAAATATATGTATGCAAAACTGAAAAAAATATGTATGCAAAACTAAAATAAAATATGTATACAAAACTAAAAACAAAAAAATGCAAATGTCACTTTTATACCACCGTAATTTTGTTATATGAACACAATTTTTAGATATTTCAAGTGGTAAAATTAATGAAACTTTTATCACTTAAGCATCATAAAGTATTGACCGCCATCTTGAACTCCATCTCAAATATTCCACTGTCGCAGATAAAATAAGTCAGTACTCAGTATTTCAGCAGAACTCAGATGACACCTTTAGACCCTTTGAACCCAAAGTGCGTCGATATGTAGCATATTAACGCACTTTGGGGCCAATTTCTCGATTTTAACCCCAAAGTGCGTTGGACTCCAAAGTGCGGTGCGAAGTTTAACGCACTTTGGGGTCGGACCCCTAAGTGCGTTTGACCCCAAAGTGCGGTGTTATACCGCTGGGCCGCCAACTTCACAAAAATGACAAAATAAAAAAATTCTGTAAAAGTGATTTTTTCTTTTGATATATCCTTTAAATAACAATAATTATCTTTAAAACTTCATTAAATGCCGTTTTATTGTTAAAATTTCATTTCTACAACATTAAAATTTTTGGCCGCCAGGCCGCCAACTTCACGCCGCCAGGCCGCTGGGCCGCTGGCCGCCAACTTCACGCCGCCAGGCCGCTGGGCCGCCAACTTCACGCCGCCAGGCCGCTGGGCCGCCAACTTCACACATCTGAAAAAGAAATATGATTTCGTAATTACGAACTAATATTTCGTAAAAACGATTTAATATTTCGTTATCACGAATGTTTCGTAATAACGAATTAATATCTCGTAATTACGAATTAATGTTTCGTTTTTATGAATTAATATTTATTTTTTACGAAATGCATCATGTGATTAAACGGACTCACAAAAGGCACAAATGCATCTTTCTTGTCGGCTCAATAACTTAAAACCTTTGAAATATTTTAAATTAGTGTTTTTTATCATGGCATGGTGCCAATAAATAAATTTTAACGAAATATATTTCTTTAAGATTTACTAATAGTGTGTATGATATATAGTCGTTAGTTTTTTAAAGAAACATGTCAGAATAGACTAATTGTCTAAGAAATTTAACATTTTTTTTTTTGCCAGCTGTTGGGAATAGGTTCCTTTGTCATAGTCAGGCATTTGAGAAGCACATGCACGAAGCGATGCGCGAGAGACAAGAAAAGCGACATTCCGGCAAAACATGAAGCGAGCCGTGAAATTTCGTGGTACGGGATACTTCGACATGGCGAGATCTCGTGCCTCGCTTCTGGTCTCGTCGGAATGTCGCGTCTCGCCCGATTCTGCGCGGTCAGATATTCCATAATTATGGCATTACCCGGATTCTTGTAGGAACTCATGCACGTTGTAAGTGCTTTTCAATGGCGGATCTGAAAGTAGCACTTCTCTTAAAATGGCAATATTTTTATATGTTTCTGATAAAAACAACATACGTGTGGGATAGTCATCTCGTTTTCTTCCTTAGATCATTTAGAGGTCTCCGTGGCCGGGTGATTTCAAAAAACTACTTGCCTTTAACCTCTATTGGTTTGACACGCACTCGGAGCGTCGAACTATTCATGCGAGGAAGCCCGTCCAGGTTCCTATCCGCGTGCGCACGTTATAGTTATCGCGTGCGCACGCAATAACTATTCCTTTTGAGGCTATCGCGTTCGCAGATATAAGTATCGAGTGGCCACGTAAACGCTTTTGCGTGTGAACATAATAAATAAGAAAATCCTAAGTCCCTTTTACTACCTTTTTGTTGCTTAGAATAATTCTTTAATCATTTATAAAACTTTGAGTATCGGAAAGAAACGTGTCACAATTGATAACGATAAAAATCTCGCTGCATATGTGCTTTTTAGAATCGATGTTCGCCGTTTTACCTCATGTCAATTGTCATCATAAATAGGTTTGTACATATATTTATATAAAATCTTAAACCTAAAACCTACAGTGGAACTATATATTATTAAACTTCTAATTCAAGAAATTTGATTGGCTGAACCTGAAGCATACACTTAAACATACGAAATCCCGTCCACCGTGATAAAATGATGAAAACGCAATGGTACGATGGTGAAAACATGATGATACGAACGTAAAAAAACGGTTGTATGATGGCGAAACAACGATGGTACAACGGGAAACTACGAAATCACGATGGTAAAAACGTGATGGTACGATGGTGAAAATACGATGCTACGATGGTGAAAATACAATGCTACGATTATGAAACTGCGTCGGCATGATAATGAAAACGCGATATTATTTTCACCATCGTGTTATTGCATCAGCGTGATTTCACCATCCTGCCATCGTTGTTTCATCATCGTACCGTCGTGTTTTCATCATCGTACCATCGTTACATCACGTTTTCAAATTGTACCATCGTGCATAGTGTATCAGGGGAACAAAAATTGTTACTTATGTCCAAACGAAACACCGTAATCGGGCGATATTTGAACGATACAATATCGTGACTCGTTTCGCATCTCGCCTGAATCTCGCGTCTCTCTTCGCATCTCGTATACGTCGACGCCAGACAAGAACATCCTTCGAGGCCATGTACCACTAAATATTCCCTCTATATTCTATATAAAATTGACATTTTTCAAAGACCTACAAAACATAGCTAGATCCATTTTAGAAAACAAATAAAGAGTTATGATAGAACTCCAAAGAAAATGTCTAGCGTATCATTTGTTATTGTAAAATTTGCTATGACGTGGAAAAACCACCAATATTAAAATTGAAATTCACTTTATTAAATAACACCTTTGCTCGCATTTTTGTTTTACCAAAATGTCTAAAATCGCGTGTCCCTTTAAAAAAGCTATCGCGCACACATGTTATAGTACTAGAATCGCATGGCCACGTAATAGCTATCGCGTGCGCACGTAATAGATAAGAAGATACTATGTCCCCTATATGCCACCGTAGATACTACCTTGGTGTTGCAAAGAATATTTCTTAAATTATTTATAATCTTTAAGCATCGAAAAGAAACGTGTCACAATTAATGACGATAAGAATGGACTCTCTACATATGTGTTTGAGTTCTGGATACTGCACTGGTAGAAATTTTCATTGTGACACGCAGAACAGGGATATTCTTTTAGCTAATATAGGACTCCTATGCAGAGGTAGGAAGGTTTTGATCGGTCGGAAGTGACATAAAAACGGTATTATAAATACAGACAACACAGAACAATGACTGGTTGCCATGATACGGACGGGCATAATTATTACCATTTTAGAATTTTATGGAATAATGTGAGACAAATGTGATTCGAGTGTCCTTTCTATTGTGTGTCGAACACTTCTGTCTCATTTCCCATTTTTCGCAAATATAAATGTTTACGAGCACATCGGTCACACCTCGTGAGACAAATGTGACCCGAGACAAATGTGCTCCTACATTGCTTGCAATACTGTGATTATTGCTTGTTGAACTAGGTGGCCTTCAAACTCGTAGTCGAGATTCAAGTATTCGACCTCGCACTTTCAATACGTTCGCCTTTATCACAAAGTACTAATATGCAAATTGGATTTTAAGCGTTGGTACTAGTACCGGTTGCCCAACGTACACAGTGGTTGGTTAGTTTATGTCTGGGGGATACTGAACTTGAATAGTAGAATACAAGAAACGGTAATACGGAGTATTGAACTTTATTCGGACTGTGTGAATTCGTTGTGTTAGGAGTCGGATAGGACGAGTTGGTAATCTCAATGAGAGTGATCCATTCTCCCGGAATAACTCATGACCGTCATACACACCGATGGTCAATGTTGTACTTATACAGTAAAGAAGTTATACACTGAATATTTCGAATTCGAGCATGTTTTACATATTATTACATTTTATTCAGTCCAGAAGTAGTAAACAACAAGAATAAAAGGTCAGCTATAAAGATCGATCCTTTATTAATATCTATAGTCGCAGTGAAAACAGTTTTGAGGGAGCCTTGATGCGTGCCTTATATGTGACTGCTATCTATGAGTAAATACAAAAAACATAAACTATTTCGGCAACTGTATATATAGTTCTTTGACCAATGTGATTGCAATACATTTTTTATTTTGAAACAAGAAGAAAATAGTTAGAAATAGGCAGTAGACAGTACACTGTTTGTTGTAACGTTATCACAATATTCGGAATGTTTTGATATTATTGCTTTAAAATATGCACAGCAAGCAATAGACAGTAAGCAAAACGCTGTAGTTTGTATGTCTTGCTTATCAACATCGATTCCTAAGTGATATAATTAATATCTTAGCATCAGAGTATCATTTTTCATAGCTCCGTCCTATTCAATGTACTCTAATGTAAGAAACTAGTTATTTGGAAATACAAAATGTACACCACATCTGATATCTTGACACATGTCTTCGAATCAGTTAAAAAAATCAACATAAAATTGGTGTTTTTTAGAGGAAATTAATTTTCATCATGTTTTCGTTTGCATGTGCATTAACCAAAGGTCAGTACTTTCTGATTTGCTGGAAAAAATGAAACCCGATTAATACTACCAACTACAGAAAATATTATGAAAAGTGAAAATGTCGAAAATCATATGTCGAATTACGCACCTATGTCCAGATTGAAAGTTATAGTTTGCTCGTTTAATAAAAAAAAAGAAATCTTGTCCAGTTTGTAAATTTGAAAAAAGACGTACGTCATATATAAATCATTTATTGATAAATTATGTTATGATCGGTCATGAAATCGATTACCTGGAGTATTCAGAAGTGTTCGGCAGGCATTACGAAGGCAACCGATCTTCGGTTGTAGATTTAAAATTTCTCTAAAGTACAATTACATATATGATGAAACAATATATATAACATTGTCTTCCTTCTTTCTGTAACATGTCCCCATAATTTAGATTGACTGCTTTACTCAACCCAGTAAATAGTGTTATTTTTTACCAATTGATGTTGAATAACAAAATAAAATAAATAAATTTGTATTAACTAAAAATTAACACTGAAAATAGTCATATTGTGGAAGTTGTAATACATGAATTGTTGAAAATGTATTATTCATGTCAATGCTCAATGCTCGTTTTATAATTTTGCTACTGCTACTGCTACTGCCAATTTCACGTTTTATAAATTTGCTACTGCTACTGCTGAGCTACTGCTACTGCCAACTTCACGTTTTATAATTTTGCTACTGCTACTGCTGAGCTACTGCTACTGCCAACTTCACGATTTATAAATTTGCTACTGCTACTGCTAAGCTACTGCTACTGCCAACTTCACGTTTTATAATTTTTCTACTGCTACTGCTGAGCTACTGCTACTGCCAACTTCACGTTTTATAATTTTGCTACTGCTACTGCTGAGCTACTGCAACTGCCAACTTCACGTTTTATAATTTTGCTACTGCTACTGCTGAGCTACTGCTACTGCCAACTTCACGTTTTATAATTTTGCTACTGCTACTGCTGAGCAACTGCTACTGCCAACTTCACGTTTTATAATTTTGCTACTGCTACTGCTGAGCTACTGCTGCTGCCAACTTCACGTTTTATAATTTTGCTACTGCTACTGCTGAGCTACTGCTACTGCCAACTTCACGTTTTATAATTTTGCTACTGCTACTGCTGAGCTACTGCAACTGCCAACTTCACGTTTTATAATTTTGCTACTGCTACTGCTGAGCTACTGCTACTGCCAACTTCACGTTTTATAATTTTGCTACTGCTACTGCTGAGCTACTGCTACTGCCAATTTCACGCTGTTTTCACGTTTTATAAATTTGCTACTGCTACTGCTGAGCTACTGCTACTGACAACTTCACGTTTTATAAATTTGCTACTGCTACTGCTGAGCTACTGCTACTGCCAATTTCACGTTTTATAATTTTGATACTGCTACTGCTGAGCTACTGCTACTGCCAACTTCACGTTTTATAAAACTGCTACTGCTACTGCTGTGCTACTGCTACTGCTAACTTCACGTTTCCTACTGCTGCTACTGCTACTGCCTACTTCCCATACATAATTAAAACAGCAACATATGAGAAGTGGATATTATATATATATATATATATATATATATATATATATATATATATATATATATATATATATATATATATATATATATAAATAATATATGTTTTAGAAAATTAAAAAATAAAAAACATTGACAAAAACCCTATTAATTTTATGTCATAAGTGGCAAGTTGGAGTTAAATTCTTTTTGAACTTTTATGCTGCCTTTTATGTGAATGAGGTGCGAAGTAGAAATTCTAAGCTACAATGTTTCGCGGATTTGTTACATGCAACTTTTTTGCGGATACAAACATTCGCGGAAATGTATTTAACGCGTAAATAGCTAATTTAATAAGCTCGAAATAATTTCTAGGAATACAGTATTGCCTAATCAATATCAAGAGCAAAATCAAATGTCAGACATATCATAGATGAAAATAAACTACAAAATTAAATTGCAAAGATTCTTCAGTAATAAATAAGACTACAGAAAAAAACTTAACACAAATTCCATGATCAAAAGGAAAGATAAATCTCAAACATGATACAGTACAAAAAACAAGACTCTTGTTGTTGGAAAGGGCGATACATTTTTGGAATGAAGATACAGTAACAATGTAACGTTGTTAAAACTTTAGAGATGACAGACATATAGTTATCTAAGATCTGAGAGTAAAGGTTACTTTTTCCAACTCCTTATTATCACATGTAGATATCTAACTATTAAAATTTAGTTCAAATAGTAACACTTATATAGATAGTGATACGAAACTTTTATTTGAAGTAAATCCTTAAGGAAAGAAGAAGATATAAAAACATTTTTCTTCAGAAATCCGGAAACGGACATATATATGGTAGATCTCTTAGTGTAATCATAGGGAAACATGTACAACAGGTGTGAAAATGGAAAAATATCGAACATTTAACAGCGTACAGTTATTTTATCGCACCAAAAACCCAGCGTACACTTAAATATTTTGACCAGTAAGCGTCTATGTATATCGGATCACAAATATGCTTGCTATGCAACTCAATTATGGTTACCCTTTTAGAATAAAGAAGAAAAAGAAATTAACTATATAAATATAAGCTCGCTTTAAGCGATTTTATTCACCGACAAAAAATCAGTTGCCGTCAGTTTACCTTCAATAACTTTTTGAATTTTGAATTTAAGCCTCTGTAATTTTGATGAAATGTGTGTCTATCCTATCTTCACATCTTCAATTCAAAATATGCAATTGTAACCGAAAATTTATGAAATAATTAATAAAATACACTCACTCTGACGTGTGTTTACACTAATAAATCCGCCATTATTCCGTATCGCATGATTTAACCTCGCTTAAAGGAGTATCGCACCGCTGTACGTTCGACCCCCTGAGAATGATAAATGGAGCACTGACATAAACACAATACAACGTAAGTTTTTTTGTTGCTGAAAACTTGATAAAATAACGTTTTTTTCTTATTATTTCTTTTTTTAAAATAATTTCTATATCTTCGCAACAGTTGGGTGCAAAAATCGAACAGCGTTATACGAAAATCGGCACCTGAAGTTATTTACGCTTGAAAAAAGTAACATTAGTGATCTTCCTTATTTTATTGTGTTAGAATCGAAATAACATCGGCCTGAGAGGTGTATATGTCGTTTTGATGCGAGAAAATTAACCACTCAGGCCTACTGCCTTCGTGGTCAATTCCTACGCATCAAAACTCCAAACCGGTGTTAAATAGCCGATATACACCTCTCAGGCCGATGTTATTTCTTAAATATAAAGTCTGAACAGCAAAGTAGTGTTAAAATCATGTTACAAAACTATATCAATTATAAAGCAAAAACCCGAAGCTTCATTTTTCTGATGCAAAATGCTTTTTCGGAAATTTAAAAAGCATTTTTTTAATGCCGAAGCTGCACCTACGTTTTATAAAATGCCTAAACTGCTTTTTTGCCAAAGGAGAAGATATTACTTTACAATGAGAACATACATTGAATAGTAACTATATAACATGTTAATTAGCAACAAAAAGGTTTTTTGTATTTATCAGATTTATCATGAAAACCTTCCCCCGAAAAGTTTACTTTTTGTACTTTCGGCATTTTATAGGAGACCATCGTTATGCCGTTAATGCAATGTGCATGTAAAACGACCCGGCGCACTTTAAGCAAACTTTATTGAATAATGGTGTTACTTTTACAAGAATCATAATGCAATTTTCCTCAACAATAGTAAAGAGTTATGAATAGTTCCCATTTTATCTGAATTATTTTTGCCTGGGTTTATATTTAGATCAAGTGTTTGGAGAAATTTTTTTTCTTACAATATCCATGTTTGACTGAATATGTCATTTTAAAGTGTGCTAAATAATCTGATTACTGCTTTCAGGTACACTCAGAGGCAGGTCTTTCCCCTGGTGTCCACAGCCTCAGATATGCAGATAAATGCCAGAAGCATAGGAAGCGTGTCCAGGAAAGATCGGCACTGCCATCGACTAAGCGGCGGCGACTACAATTAAAACAAGAGCGGTTAATAACACAAGGTGCTCAAGAAGCTCTTGAAGGCATGTCCTATCAGTCAGGCAGGTAAAGTGATTTGTGCTGTTTTTTTTTTACTTACAGAACAAACATATACATGTATTTTGACAAAATACTGTCAGTCTTGCAGGTACTTGTGTTTTCCTTCTTCTTTTCCTTCTTCGAACATCATTAGGAGCTTGTAACTATAAACATTACTAAAACAAAGTTTGCAAATTACCTTTTGTTTACTTTTATAGGTTATATTCTAATCTATATTTGTATTTCAGAGATTGGGCATTCAGATGATGCTGACATCCAAAAGCTGCCAGATCCAGTCCCTCGTGGTGACTTCAAACTTATAGTGCTGCCAACAGGACAGCCTACATACATTGCTTTTGACCTGGAGACAACTGGCCATATTAAGTAGACCTGTATTGCGAATTCGTTGATATATATCATGTGAAAACTGTTAAAAATCCAACACCTGGTTAATGCTAACGCCAACGCCAAATAAATATATTTCACTTTAATGTGTGATCACAAACAACAAAGTAACTTCATTCTTATAATTCTGACGTTGCTAAGTAAGTTATTGACGTCGTGACGTTATGACGTCATAATGACGTTATATAAAGTTTACCAAATAAAAATTAGATGAAATTAACAAAAACTGTAACACAGTCGTTTTCATTTAGGTTATCGTCATTCGATACTAGGTTGAGTGATTAGACGTCTCTTAAAATATAATTGTAAAAAAATATGCAATATATCCTTATTCGGAACAAGTTGAATTTGAATAAGATCTCAGATTATTATAAGAGCACGTAAAACAGCCAGGCATGTGATTTGGCAATTTCAGCAAATGTCAATGTGTCCTATTTATAAATAATTGTGTTGTTTGTTTCAGTACACGATGGCCAGATCCCACATATTACCCAGGTTGCTGCCACAGAACCTAAAAGTGGGAAAGCTTTCAATATGTATGTTCTACCTACATGACCCATATCCGACAAGGCACAAGAAGTGACCGGCCTAAGAATGGTGGATCACAAGATGCAGTACAATGGAACTAATGTAGGGGCTTATTCCATATATGAAGCCTTGAAATCATATTGTGATTGGTTAGAACAATTTCAGAATGTTGTATTGGTTGCGCATAATGGCAGAAGATTTGACTTTCCTGTTTTGTTGACGGCATGTGACAATGTAGGATTGAGGGACAGAGTGCGTAAGTGTGTTGCTGGATGCGCGGATTCACTGTCTATATTTAGAAAAGCATACCCAAACAGGAAGTCTTACAAACAGGAAGACCTTGCAAAGGATCTATTGGGAGCTTCATACTGTGCTCATAATGCTTCAGAAGATGTCACGATTCTTGGTAAACTTATTCACCACTTGGACATATTATCTGTTGATCTGCTGCCGCACACATTTTCAGCAAAATCTGTGTACAATTCCCAGTTGTGCAGTCGGGAAAAAGCAAAGAATTTGCCGTCACTTAGAGTATTGATTTATAATAGTGTGTGTAAGTTAACTTCAGCCGAGAATATTGCTGCGTCCGGCTTGAACCTACAACATCTAAGGTGCATCTTTAAGCGCCAAGGCGAAGATGGTCTTCGGAACATTTTCGTGATGAAGAACTGTGATGGTCAGCCACGAGTAACTAATACTAAAAGGACATTAGAAACTGTTATCCCTGCCCTTGCACAGTATTTTTCAAGGAATTAGTGTATGACATAGCATTTTTATATGATATACTTCTGTGTTGCTCCAGATGTGATACTTTGTGAATTATACAGTTTAGTACACTGGTCGTGCTCTTTCTAAAGTCAGAACAATACGTCGAGGTCCATTTCAAGTTGACAATTTTTCCATTTACTCAGTATGTACAGTAATTAACATATTTATAGAATGCTTAGACTATAGCTTCATGATAATTTGGTCATTTTAAGAATGTTTGATACTTTTCAAAATGTATTTTGAATTTTACATAAAGAAATGTGTATTGGTAATGAAAAATGGCCAAAATCAGTTTACGGGGTTGTCAAATATAATGCTGTATATTTTACAAACAACATGGTAAATGATGTTTTTCTTTTGTTATTTTTCTCATATGGTATGTTAGATAATTTCTATGTATTTCAATTGGCTGGACCTTGTAAGTAGGTTATAGAAAATTCTTAGAAAAATTGAAGTACAAGTCTACTTTTTCACGATATGGCCATTTTCCGAGTAACAATGGTAACATATTTTTGTTTTCATAAGTTTTATTGCAAATACTGTCACTCAAATGATATTTTATTTTTATAATATAATAAATGTACTACAATTTGGGACCAAATTTCTAATGTTTTTGCAATATCTGTTGAAAATAAGCTCATTTCTATAGTTCAACTCTGGCAAATTTGACATGATCCTGAAAGAGAAAGGCCGAAAACATACACTTTGTCAGATGGTAAAAGTCAATGAAAATTTGCAAACATGTCAGGCATGTAGCATAGATTCAATAAATATTAACATTCCATAAGTTCTAAGATATGTCAATGATGGGTCTAAGACCTTAATGGAGCAGCTCTTTACTCATGTACGAAGTAGGCTAATACGTGTTTCACATGTTGTTCATTGCGGCTGATCCACTGCCTATATATATTTATGTCTGTACAAGTCGGTATCATACTGTATTGTAATAGACTGTATGATTATAAATGAGCTCTTTGTAATGACGCAAACTTCCGTTCTTTCCTTGTGTAATTTGATTGCTGGAAAATCGCACATATAATAAACTATTATATGTCTTATATTAACATAATTTTGGTAATTATTTATGATTATGTATCATACATACGAGAAAATAAAAGTATATACAACTAAGTACAAAATTGTCATTATTTAAAAAAAATATAACGCATAACCAATTTTGAACAGGACTGTTAAATTGCAAAAAAATCACGATAAGACTATTACAAAGAATAGTAAAATGATTTATACAATTGTAAAACAAGAATATAATAATCACACTGGCCAAAGCGTTCGCAGAAGCGGTGGGTCCATCGAGACTGAGGTGGAAATTTCGTCGCAGAAGCGGTGGATAAAATATGGCTGTTAGCTTTTGTTGGTAAGTTTATGACTGAATTCTGCTTTATGCTTTAATGTTTTACTGGAAACACCTAGTGAGACTGGAGCCAACATATGTACTTTTCCAACTTATTACACACACACGGTGCAATTCATTGCCATTTGTGCCATCACTTCTGTACAGTTTGACGAGGGGAAGCCACTTTTGCCTAATTTTGGTTAAAACACGTACATATGTGTGCAAAACGACCCCTAAATACACCAACATTACAGGGTATGTATGATAAATGCGCAAACAACCATATTTTGGAGCTTTTGAAAAGTGTAAATGCCTTTTTTATAGAAGAATTGACAACAATTGTTTGATTTTTCGTTTGTCCCGATACAATAATTGTCCATTATGAGGGTTTGAGATAACTCATTTTTCAATAGAGTACAACACTTTCTTTATTTTGACATCAAAGAAACGTGTTTCTTTCGTTTAATTAACATAATATGATTTTTATTTGTGAAAATAGGTGTTTGTGTTGAGCTTCCATATTCCTTCCATTGTAATTCCTTTGTTAGAATAGTTGAATATTTTACTTTCATCCTGGGACTTAAAAAGACCTTGAGTTCGAGATTTAACAACAAACATATAAAAGAAATTCTCGTAAAGATTAACAGAACCTGCTTCTTAAATATGAAAAACAATCTCAGTTTTCAATGTCACTGTGTTAAATTACCATACTGAAAACACCAATTCATACTTGTATCGTAGTTTGGGGACCTTTCTGTTGAAACTGTGTCAGAGTTCAATCGTATACGTAAACAGTCATAGTGCGTTAACTGGAGTGCAATTTTAGTTACTCGCACTCGAAAGCATGTCCAGTGATTGGTTCATTTTTTTCTGGGGTTTACTTATTGTAACGACAGTGAAAGGGATAACGATAGAAATGTCATATTTAGTACGCTCCCTTCGCAGCTCACTGAATACATTCACGCTACTTCAGACAAGAAAGTGAGCGATAGAAGAATATTCGACCGATGCGCAGGAGAGTACATATTTAGATGCTCGTTCATTGGTTACTTTTTCTGGGGATTCATATTGCGACAACAGGGAACGTGTTTTTATTTTTGCCTATGATACAAAAGAGTTTAATTTTGCGACAATAGGGAACGTGTTTTTTATTTTTGCTTATGATACAAAATAGCCACAATGATATTGTTATAAACCGTGCGCATATTTGATATATATATTTATATATCTTACAAGAAAAGCATTGATGCAAAGCATCAAAGGGCGTCCAATCAAGAAATTCGGCATTGAAGATGAACTAGTAGACATCTGATGACCAGATATTCTTATAAACTTTTCAATGGTTAATTGGTTTTTACCAGAATTGTATATCAGACGATAGACATTGTTCATCATGAACTTTCTGTAGGCATGCTAGAGATTAGAATATTAAATGTTTTTTCCACCAGAACTTAAAGTTATATCAATATTAACGATAAAATATACAGGTTTCTTATATCCAAAATATAACCCCCTATATGGTATAAGTTTATTTATACTGTATAGAGAGTATTTTTGGATATCATCATTAACATTGGTTATTTGATAGAATTTCAAGTTCATGTGGTATTTTCTTTGGAACATACAAAATAGTAGTCAAAATGAACTAAGTCTGTCAATTGGTTTATTGGAGGGGTTAATGAATTACTTCAAAAACCTGACCCACCCGTGTGTTTACATTCCTATTAATAAAACCCATTATAACTCATGTTAAAAATGCAGACGAAAGTTTCTGTTGTTAAAATGTCACAATGTCACAATATTCGGCAAATCAACATTTCGCTCAAAAAAGAAAAGATAATTTCAAAATGATATAACAATTCGTAAAAATGGCATACTTAATTTTTTTCTATAGATTTATAAAGAGTGCAATTAATGTTGAATATGTTTGCATTTCATTTCCTGCAAAATTCTCCAGTTCGTTATTCATTGAATATGTTTGCATTGCGAAATTCTCCAGTTCACTTGTACATATCGCGACCTTTCATTTTTGATAATCTAACACCCTCGTACCAATCGGAATGATCGGCTATTATGACTGACGAAAAGGCCCGAGAAGTTGCACTTGCTCTTTCACAAAATCTGATTTCGTTCCATAAGGGGCGCCGCGCTTCGGCGCAGACGCCAACAATCTGACATTTGGTTAAAAAAGAAACATAATATGAGAAATAAGAAAACAACAGTCTTTAAGTTTCCAGGTTTAACTCAGACTGTGCAGTACATGGTCGCTTAGGGTTCAGTACTGAATTATTGAAAACGTTTGATAAAATATTACTTCTTTATTTAATTAACCAACGACTTAAATGAATTAAGTAATAGAAAATCACATATCCAAAATAAGTAGAGTTTACAGTCAAAACTAAAAAGAAATAACTGTAGGACCTATTTGGAGTCAGAATTAAAAATGTTCTAAACTTTGCATTAGAGAAAACCATTCACCGTTCTCGTTTTCAGGTTTATCACATGAAAAGTATTTCTTATTTTTATTAGCTAACTTTCTCTGTATTTGTAACTGGTAAAGAACAGAATATTGAATATTTCTTCTTTTGCTTAAATTGTGGCATTTATCGAAGAAAATGGTATGTGATTTCGAAATGGTATATTTTTAAAGAATTAAAATTACCTCTTATGAAAAAGGTAACAGAAATATTTCATGGATTTTTTTGGTTGAAAATATGGAAAAATATACTGAAAAACATTACAAAAGGAAAAAAGATATTTCAGACGTATGTATAAGTTACCTGCCCCTGAGATTACCACAAATAAGTGGCTTGCCCGGCTATAGACTACACGAGAAAATCAAATAAAAAACAATTAAAAAAGATATAGAATTCTATACCTATCAATGAAATTTTCAGTGTCAGTTCTAGCTATTTTAATAGCCAGAGCAACAGAAATAAATTAGTGTAAATGTGATATATACGCGCTGCATTTTGAACAATCTTATGAATATTTTTTATTTTCTACTTTTGCAATCTGTTTTTTTTATTATGTTTTTTTCAATTTTGTTATTTTAGTCTGATGCTGATTTTTTTTAAAATAAGTCCGTGTTCATGTCATTTACTTTTTTGTTCACATTTGTTACAATCTCACAAATGTGTTTCCTATTCTAATTAAAATCTGGGACCAAAAATATATTATTGTTCCAGTTAAAATATACAAACCAGGGTATGAATTTTTTAAATAAAGATAAATCGACATCTCTAATAAACGTTATTGCTATGACGAAACTGGTAATATCTTTTTCTAAATTTATATACTATTGGATGCACGTTAACTTGTGTGCAAGATTTCAGATTATTCGCTCACTCCATTTTTCCAGTATTAGTGCAAAATGATCCAAAAATGAAAAGTGGTTAAACGCTTTTAACCCAAATCGGACAAGACTAACACATAATCGCGGATTTATATATTACATTGTAATTAAGATCCTTGACAAAATAGAATTTATATCGAAATCAAATCAGAGTACATATATTTATTGTATACCTATAAATGAAATATTGAGAAATATTGATGAAATACAACGCTTATTTTCATTTTCGTACTTCATTGTAAAAAAGTATTTTAGTAAAACATATTTTCTGTGTTTTCACTGGTGTCTTGCCGGACTTCTCTTTTTTTTTAAATTCTGCCAGTACACAAAATTTAAGGAATAGTCTTCTAAATTGTAATTTAACAAGTTTTGTGACAGACGGAGAAGTGATCGGAGTAGTGGCGACATAAATTCCTGTAAAGTTAGGATGAAATTGCCCCAGTAGTTTATGAGGAGTAGTTGGGACAAGTTTTGTGACAGACGGGCAGACAGACAGACAGACAGTGCACAACTACACTTGGTACTGATCATTCCTGTAAAGTTTGGATAAAATTGCACCAGCAGTTTATGAGGAGTAGTCCGGACAAGTTTTTGTGTATCTGGCAACACACAGAAAAAAAACACCTTGTTATCAAAGGGCCATAACTCGGCCAAAAATCATTCAACCGGAAAACCCGTGCAATATGCGCAAGGACTTGAGCTACAGATCAATCCTGTAAAGTTTCATTGAAATTGCATTAGTGGTATAAGAGAAGTAGTCCGGACAAACTTTAAAAATAAAAATTATTAAAGGGCCATATCTCTTACAAAAATCATTGAACCGGAAAATGCTGACAATATGCACAACTAGACTTGGTACTGATCATTCCTGTAAAGTTTGGATGAAATTGCACCAGTAATTAATGAGGAGTAGTCCGGACAAGTTTTGTGACGGACGGACAGACCGACATACAGACGACAGAGAAGTGATCCCTATATGTCGCCACTACTCCGTAGAGGCGACACAAAAATAGAGACAAATGTATATAATAAACAGAAAATTCAAGATTTTTCTATAAATACATGATTTATTTTCATCTTGTGGCATGAAAATTATCACATTTCACTCGTGGCTACCGCCTCTCATGAAATATTTTTTCTCATACCACTTGAAAAGTAATCGTGTATTTACAGAAAAAAAACTTGAATATCCCCTATATATTTTAACATCTTTTGTTTATTTGTCCTGCAGTTTATCTATGTAAGAATGTATTTTTTATGTGTTTAGGTTTTAGGACCACAATGGAGCTCTGTAACACCGCACTTTGGGGTCAAACGCACTTTGGGGTCCGACCCCAAAGTGCGTTAAACTTCGCACCGCACTTTGGGGTCAAACGCACTTTGGGGTCAAAATCGAGAAATTGACCCCAAAGTGCGTTAATATGCTACATATCAACGCACTTTGGGTTCCAGAGGTCTAAAGGTGTAATCTGCGTTCTGCTTAAATACTGAGAACTGACTTATTTTCGATCTGCGACATTGAAATATTTGAGGTGGAGTTCAAGATGGCGGTCAATACTTTGATGATGCTTATGTGATAAAAGTTTCATTATTTTACCACTTTAAATATCGAAAAATTGTGTTCATATAACAAAATAATGCATAAAAATGACATTTGAATTTTTTTTATTTAAGTTTTGCATACATATTTTTTTTTCAGTTTTGCATTCATATTTTTTTTTTGAGTTTTGCATTCATATTTTATTGTAGTTTTTCGTACATACTTTATTATTTTATTTTTCGTACATATTTTAGCCTTACATATTTTACAAAACAGCCTTCGCATCTCATAACAGCCCATAGTTGAGTATAAAACTAGCACAGTGGTTTGGTCGAATTTCGGCCAATTTCTGGAATCGGTCCAGTCGTTTTTGGCCGGGCAAGTCTGGTTTTCGGCCCATTTTTTAAATCATATGTATTTTATATAATTATTGTTTTTTAATTATTATATGCTATTATGGTAGTGTCTATTTGGAAAGGGCTGTTGATTGGTGATCAGTTATTATTCCATGAATATGCACCACTCAACCCCACTCCCTGAGAATTTTTTTTTAATACGTTTATTTAAGGTCGCCGCCGGAAAGCCCATATGGGCGACCGTACACTCAAGTCGGGACATCCTAGAGCGTCCCGCCGAGATTTTTTCGTCGATTTTGTTCCAACTTTATTTGTGGAGAAAGACCCCAGGTGCCCCTTCGGGCACTATTTCAGGCACGAGCGGGCACCTGGGTAGAACCACCGACCTTCCGTAAGCCAGCTGGATGGCTTCCTCACATGAAAGATTTCGACCCGAGTGAGGATCGAACCTACAGCGGTGAGGGACCTGTGATCTCAAGTCAGCGACCTTAACCACTCGGCCACGGAGGCCCCACACTCCCTGAGAATAGCGGGGGCATTGACTTTAAACCAAGCCGACCACTGGTAAAATCTTCGCCCTGCGGGGGATATTCAGATAATAACATTCCTGCCATATGCCCCGGAACAGTGCAGACATCGAAACACGATTCCTTTTTAACCCGCACTCCCCCTGGGGCAAGGGAGGTGGTTACAAATGACTGGTGTATTACAATAATGCACAATAAAAGATCTAAATAGGTCCTTATATTTCACTGATTTAGAAAAATATATATATATATACATGTATATACATGTATATATATACTAAAAAGTGTTGTTATATTTTTGATACCTCCAAAAATGAAAATGTTGGTATTTGCAAATGGCGTTTGCAAATGGCGTTTGCAAATAGGGTACTGTAATTTACAGATGGCGAAGTGTTTGAAAATGGTGTTTTACAAATGGCGTAATTATCCAAACCTCTACTTTGCAAATGGCGTCATGTAAAAAAGTAAAAAAAACACACAAAACAAAAAATAAAAAAAATTAAAAAAAACTCAAATAAAATATGTATGCAAAACTAAAATAAAATATGTATGCAAAACTAAAAAAGAATATGTATGCAAAACTAAAAAAGAATATATATGCAAAACTAAAAAAAAAGTATGTATTCAAAACTAAAAAAAAGTATGTATTCAAAACTAAAAAATATTATAAATCCGTGGTACGACAAACAAAAAAAAACACCAAAAATATGTACGAAGAAAAAAAACAAAAAAAAAGTATCAAAAACAAAAAAAGATGCAAATGTCACTTTTATGCCACCGTTCAAAATACTCTAGACGTACAGAAATTGTGTATTCCTAAATTTAAAGGTGCTGCAAAAATGTTCCGTTCTGTCAGTCATTTAATTGATAACTTTTGGTGCCATGTTGAGCCCCATTTTAAATATGTTGGGAATGAAATAAAATGCAGTTAATATTTTTTTTCCAAAGTACTATAAATATACTCTATTACAATGTTCTGGTGAAACATCAAGTTTTTCGATCGGACTATAAATAGTGATTTTTACAAATACAGTATTAAGCTTATCAACACACTAAAGGGTTTTTGTAAGCTCCGTAACAACCGTTCACCAGAGGCTTTTTTAATAGGAAATCTTACAAGAGCAAACATGAATTTTATAATGTTAAAATAATGGTATCAGAGAAATGTAAGATGCTTGTTAGCTGAATAAAGTAGCGATAAATGTGAAATTATTTTTTATAAAAAAAGTCAAAACAATGTAGTATTTCCGTATAAAATACTTATTCACAATAACTGTACTCATCATTGTCAAGAAGCAACAGATGAAAAGGATGGTTCAGGTAATTGACCAATGTGTATTTTTTGATGATATAGAAGAACATCAAAATAAAAAAAATAAAAGCATAATTGGCCTTTAAAATGTTATTTTTAACCCTCGGGGATCGATACCCCACACTCCCCTCTATACCCCCAGTGAGATTTTTACATTATTCTGAAGCTCCGCTCTTAATGTGCGACTACTTAAATAGTTGATATTTTAGTACTGCCTGTACGGACTATTTCTAAAAGCTGCATTTACACCTTGTCAAGTTTCTTATGTGTCACATTTAGCTAAATAAATGACTATTTTAACATATTATCAGGCATTGAAAATTTGAGAAAAACATATTTTAAGCTTAATAATTGATACAAATTCTTTATTTGGTGATTTATTTAGTGAAAGTCCTTCACTTATTGATCAAGACCATTTAAATTCCTATTGATTCAGGGCACATGTTTTGTGTCTATTTAATACCTTGATTTTTGTTTACCATTGGTTTTGACTACACTATATCATTTAAAACATAATGAACATAAATTTTCTCTGACCCCAAAGTGCGGTCGTTTGCCTGATGTTAAAAAATGCATATGTACCTGTTTAACGCACTTTGGGGTCGAAATTAGACCCCAAAGTGCGTAACGCACTTTGGGGTTGGACCCCAAAGTACGTAACGCACTTTGGGGTCGGACCCCAAAGTGCGTTTGACCCCAAAGTGCGGTGTTACAGAGCTCCTTTAATTAAATACCTTAACAAACTTATATATTATAAACCGTTTTTAACTTTAAGGTCCCAGCTTCTTTCAATATTTCATTTTGATACCACTTCCAATTGTTCTTGCGTCTTAATGCTCGAATGACGAATAAAAACTGTTTCGCGTATGTCACGTGATGATGTGCTTGAATTATCCAGGCGGGGAACAATAGTTTCATATAAATACATAGCAAATTAAATCGTGTGACTGAAAAGAGATCGGAAAATGTTTTGCTGGCGTCTTTATCGGATTTGTTTAGTAAAGTTTTTTTTGGTGAGAATCAATCAGTGGTTAAACATACAAGATTGTCCCCGAGCGCTCAAGATTCATGGTCGAGTGATTTTCCATGCACTTTACTGTTAGCTACATTTGCGTGAAGTTTGTGAGAGGGACGTGACGGAAACAAAAGTATGGCAGGTTTGGAATTGTTTCTTTTATTTTAGGACGTCGAAGAACTTTGTATCAATCAAAAATGTAATTTATTTTATATTTTATTAATAAAAACTATATAGCCGAAACGTAATATTATTACACATGAAAATCGGGAAAGCGTTACTGTTTATTTTTTAAGGAAAAAATGTAAATATTTCACAGAAAATCCGGGAAATGTTATTGTATCACATAAAATTTGTAAATTATCAAATATTTTTCGTAGGTACAATTTGTTTGACACAAAGTTAAATTGTCCATGAATAAGGACTTTAATTATAAATTAGCATTAATTATAAGGATTATACATGTTAAACTTTTAATTTTTCATGTGACGTTTCGATCAGAGTTATTTTTGACCATTATGATAATTGGCTTATGATATAAAACAAAATACAGATATGAATAATTGATAGTTGGCATATGAGGTCTAACAAAGTATTGACACTGATGATTGACGTGTGATATGGCCATGTGTTTTGATAAGGACGTCCATGGGTGTTACAGTGATGATGAAATGACGTTGTTCAAGTGAGCATCGGGTAAATTTAGTTATTTATAGAAACGAGCTTTTTTAGAAACTAGTTATTTTTAGACAAATGAGTTTTAACTTTTCTTCGTAAGTTTTATCAGTTTCAGAAGATGAAATTTCAAAAGGAACAAATGAACTAGCAAGTAATCATACTATATCGGGCCATGCTTGTGGAACAAGGACAGCACACATTATGCAACATTAAAACAGCATACTTATTTAATTCAATTTACATTTGGAAAATTTGACATTATAAGAAATTTGATATATATATATATATATATATATATATATATATATATATATATATATATATATATATATATATATATATATATATATATATATATATACACACATGTAAATGGTATTATGTCAGTAACTGAAATTGCGTAGAATTACAAAATTTTATTTTAGAAATGAAGATTCTTTGTCAAAATTGAAAACTATGATTTATGTTTATGTATATTGACGATATTTTGTGTGCATTGTTTATATCTATTTTGGTTGTTTTGGTTTCTTTCTCAATTTTTTGGAGTTGGTGTGTGATTGGGGTTATTCGATTTTGGTTCGGTGTTTTAGTTTGTCTCTTTGTTGGAGTTGTTTATGTGTGTTATGGTAGTTTTTCTTTGCCTTTGTTGGAGTTGTAAATGTCATTTGTGTGTTATGGTTGTTTTTCTTTGTCGAAAATTCTGGCCTTATTTCTGAATAGTTTGGGAATTGATGGTCGATAAGACAGTTGATTCTTTGCTGATACATTGTGATCGATTTGAAAATTTTGGATTTTGGATTTTGTTAAACATGTACATGTACTAGTCGAATTATTATTATTCATCATTTCAAATAGTTATATCAATTTCATTAGAAATGGGAGACACATTTATAGTTATATTGAATTTTTAGCTGTACAATACCCAATTCTGTATAATTATATTGATGTTTAATAGTAATGTGATATTTTTGATAATTATATAAATACATAGGTGGAGAATGCGACAATATATTAAAGATAACATTGATTCTTTTAGATTTAGAACGTGACATTTCTAATAATGATATTCGGGTGTTGAATGCGACATTTTTAACAATTATATATACTTATTATTTTAGATGTAGAATGCGACATTTTAGACTAGTATAATATTATTGTTCTTTGGTTTTTCGTTTGTTTTCAGATGACGTAAGAAAACATCACTGGATTACTTTTGAAAGACAAACTAGATAAAATTGTATATTTCTAAATATTACTACCATATAATTCATACTATTGAAAAAATGTTTATTGATCATTTAGCAGACGTAAAGCAGGAAATGGCGGGGGGAAGAATCCTAGCAGACGACAGTTATCGCGCAGATGCAATCATGCACCATATCAGACTGCCCGAAATTACAGGCTGGCCCAGCTCTATACTGGACTCGCTTTCAGCATGTTAGGGTTTGAAAAAGGAAATCATAACTTTGTAACGTATGTCTTGTCTACTTTTTGAAAAATAAGCTTTCGTGTCAATGTAATAATTATGTTGACATATCATTATTGTCTAATGTTTCATAATGAACCATTTTAGCCCAACTATTTGAAAAACGAGTTAGGGCTATTTTAGTCACTTCGTTTTGCATATGTTTTGTGTGTAACTTCCTACCTCAGAATTCATTATGATTGTGTAACGGGGAACATAATCTAAACACCTTTAACTTTTAACTAGAATTTGATTTATAATTACATGTATGCCACTTAGTCAACTTGATTTAAAGCAGTCATGTTTAAAATAATAATTTAAGTTTACAATATATTCTTATTAAATGAGCATAATAATGCTGAGTTATGGGTCATTAAGAACATTTCAGTAATTTAAACAAATAACTTACAATTATTTTTAATATGCTAAAAAAATGTAACATTTGTTCGACCATGTTACCAATAGTGTATCCACAGGTAGTAGACGACAATAAATTTTAAAGTGGAAATTTGCGACTTCCGGTGTGTCTGCTACTCGATGTTGTGATCTCAGTTACTTCCCCTGACGTTCAGTGTCGAGGTAAGTAAAGATATTTTGAAGAAATACAAAACTTAGCTAAACATAGAACAATACATTTTACAGATAAGGGTTTGTGAGTCGCTGATTACACCTTTAACTCAAACCATCTTCAAATCTGGACAAAACCATTACTCATTTTAAGGGAAAATTTCAAAATATGTACTGACTTAATATCGAATAGTGCAGATCATGAGCAGATGTCAAGGATATGCCGACTGGTTTTGGTCTGCACTGGTCGCACGGGTACATGTATATTATGCTGGCACTAGAAGGCTGAGAGTTAATCAACATATTGTACCACATAAAATAATCAGAAAGTACTGATTAAAAGTTCATTAATAACAACAACTTTTAATTTGGTACAATGTTTGTATTTTGAAAGCATGTTAATTTCAGAGGGACCATGACTTTTTGTATTTATTGTTGCTTTTCTAGAAAAAAATGAACTGAACATAATATAAAAAACTATTCTTTCCGAGATCACTCGCTTCCTTAAAGTATTACAATCTAAATACAAAAAAAATATACATTCAATAACTAAATTCACGAATAGGTAAAAGATATCGGCACTACATAAGTGATTGTGCCGAAGGAAGGGAGATAATTATGAATGTATTACAAATATGTGAGATAAAAATATCTCTTATTATAATTTCACTATAAAATATACATTTTTATGTAATAATTATTTCTAATGCATAACGTGTATTTTGTAATGATCTAGTGACTTTGATTGTGACACTCCGATAACATCTTAATTTTCAATCTATAAATAGATAAAAAAATTTAACCTATATTTCAGTTTCAGGATTTGAAATTAAGAAAGAACGAAAGATATGAGATGAGCACCGGCAAACTGATCTTGGCATGTTACATCCTTATCACAGAACTGGAACCTACTGATTATGATGAGGTAAAAGTATATTTTATGAATATATGTATAGATTTGTTTCTTAGCCTGCTGAAAGCGAAAGTCATTAGTCTTTGCCTCCAGAATAGAGCCCGGCCAGCCTGCACATCTGTGCAGTTTGACCAGCCTCTTTACTGTTTGCTAACTTCCAATTTTCATTTTCATGTGATAATTAGTTATAATAATTTATAATGGACTGTTCCTTAAAATAAAATGTTGAAAAGTCCATTTAATAATTTTCGCAGGTTAAAGCAGCATGCCTCCAGATTCATGCCCATTCTTCATGTAAATTTTGAAAATGTATCGAAAAAAGAAAAATATAGTGTATTGAACAAGGAAAGTAATTTACACATTACAAACAGCAGTAATTTTACAGTCTACTTAAATTACCACAAAGGCCAAAATATACAATGATAGCCATTACTGTCTTAGTCACGCAGTAGAACTATGGTAATAAGAACTTCGACTTCGGTCGTTTAAGACATTTAGCACATAAATATTTACTTGAATCTTAAATCTTTTTATTTCTCTTAAAATCTGAGTTACGTTTTTTCTTAAGTTTGTTTTTCTTGAAATATTTTTGGTTCATCTGGAGGCCTGTAGCTTTAAGGTTTGTTTATAGGGCAGCTACTTTGAATTCAAAAATTTTTTAGAGCAGAGATATCCACAGCTAGCTTAATTGGCAGGAAAAATTGGGGGGTTCACTCGAGCCCCACCTTTTTTAAAAATAATTTTATAGAGGCTATTTTGACCTTTCCCCAGTGGGACTGAAAACTTATTAGTACGTCAAACAAACCATTACCTATTTAATTAGTGAAGGATCAGCCCTGCATTGAATTTGGAACGTCCATTGAAGTTTATGGTTTTCAATAAAACAAAATAAAATTTGAGCAGACATAACATATAGCCTGAGCACTGAGTGCACGCCCAATAGGGAAGGGCAAACCCAACCAGAATAATTAACCCCTTTGCAGTGAAATACAGAAAAAATAAAAAATCTTTAATGAATCAAGTGAACGAACACTATTTATTTAAGGCGTAATATTTGTTTGTTGATTCCAATTTTATTTTTGTTTTTTTGATAAGAGTAATGAAAACATTTTTTCTTTTTTAATTTGGGGGTTCAACCCTGCGCTAGTTTTTTGCAAGGGAAAAACAAAAAGGGTTACAAGTGATATAAATATTTTAACTTTAACAATTTAAATTTAATCGAAATCAAAAATATGTGAACACAATCAGCTTTAAAAAATCGTTTCTTTTACTTTTGAATATCCAAGCAAAAATCAATTTTTTTGTGCCCTTCTTTATGGCGGGCTTTAGATTAAAACCTTGTCCTCCGCCCTCCATCCGTCCCTCTTCCTCCGTCCGTCCCTTCTCTTTTGTGTCGCACGTAAATCAAAAAAATATTTGAACCCAGAGTCACGAAACTTCACATGAATAGATCAGCATTTATTGTGCTCCCGGGGGATTTTCTCAGATATTTTTATATTTTTTTAGTTATTGCCCTTTACTTAGTAAAATTTTCAATTTTTAACTTTTGTCGCATGTTTCTCAAAAAATATTTACCCAGAGCTGAAACTACAGGAAAGTTTTATCAGCAGTGTATTATGCACCGGGTTTTTGTTGATTTTTTAGAATTTTTAGAGTAATGCCCTTACTTTGTAAAATTTTTCAATTTTAAAACTGGTCGCATGTTTTTCAAAACATTTGACCTAGAGTCATGAAACTTTACAGGAATTTGATCAGCATTGTAGTTGTTCACCTGGTATTTTCATTGATTTTTTTACTTTTAGATTATTCCCTTTACATAAAAGTTTGCAATTTCAACTTTGTTTTCATGAAAACCCAAAAAGTATTTTACCTAGAGTCATGAAACTTTTCAGAATGTTGACAGCATGTTGAGTTGTG